>NW_006921860.1:1509619-1538100 GCF_000298275.1 Orycteropus afer afer | reverse complement strand
GACCCACAGCGCCCCTAGAGGACAGAGTGGAACTGCCCCACAGGGTCTCCAAGGCTGTCATCTTTATGGAAGCAGACTGCCATATCTTTCTCCCATGGAGCAGCTGGTGGGTTCGAACTGCCGACCCTCTCAGTCATGTAGCCAAGTGCTTAACCACCACACCACGAGGGCTTCTTGCTTTTCAGCTAAACAATGAGTAAGGTTGAGCACAGCATTGTTGTTGTTGTTACTGAGTGGGTTCTCACTCACAAGGACCTGTCTGTCAGAGTAGAGCCCTCTGCTCTGCTGGATTTTCACGGCAGTGACTGTTCGGAGGTAGACTACTGGGCCTTTCTTCTGAGGAGCCTCTGGGGGGTTTTGAACCACTAACATCTTAGAGCCAATTGCTTAACCATTTGTGCCAGCCAAGGCTCTAGTCTAAGCACACTACATGCTGCGTTCCACTTAGACTTCTCAGCATGACTTCGTGTACTCAGCACACTGGTGTGAAAGGTTAATGGCAGTTTATTTACAATCTACATTCACCTGGGCATCCTGTGTTTCCTCTGGCAGCCCACCACGGGGACCCACTCCCCACACTCCGAGGGCCTACCCATCACACCTACGATGGGCCAGTGGGTAATGGCCTGAGGGAAGGCTGCATCCTCATCGCCCAACTCCTTGACATTCTTGAAGGAGGTCAAAGAAGACTGTCATTCCCTCACGTGCATGCAGCCACCCTCTGCAATGACCACATGCCGGGAGGGTTGTAGGAGAGAGGGCGTTGCTCAGGGCAGTGAGGAGCGTAGGTGCAGAGTCCTTTCCTACAGGCAGGGCCTGGGCAGGGCAGAGATCCCAGGACTTCGATGATGGCTCTTTGCTTTCATCTCTCCCGAGCCCATGGCTTCACCAGGTGCTTCCTCAGTGAGAATGAGACACGAGAAATCAAGGCGGAGTGGGAAATCACTACTGAGTAGGAAGTTTGGAGTCACTTCTGAAAAAGTTGAGGAGCTTTCTTACTGGTCCCCTGTGTTAGTCTCCAGGGCTGCCATAGCAAAGCATACCATCCCCTCACTTAACGACATGGTTAGGGCCCAAAGACCAGGTCACGATGCAAAAATGGAGGATGATCACATCAGATCCCAACATGGATGATGACTGCCTCATTACATACCTGCCAGACCCTTGAGAATCATGGCCCAGCCAAGCTGACACCTGTCTTTAACTGTCACGGCCAGTGTCACTCTTGCCACACATTTCAGCATTTTTCACTACCAGATGTGTGTTGTAAATATTCACAACAGTCAGATATTAGATTTTTTTTTTTACTATTATTGTAAAATTGAAACGTTGGGTAATGAGATAGTTAATAAGTGAGGTGAGGCTCTCCTTCCTCCTTATCGACGTGGTTAGGTTCCAATGACCAGGTCATTATGTGAAAATTGATGTTATGTGAAAATGAAAGATGACCACATCAGATCCCAATGTGGAGGATGACTACATCATTGCACAACTGTCAGACCACTGAAGATCATGGCCTGGCCACGCTGACACAGAACCTCAAGCACCACAGCAAGCGTCACTCTCACCTTGAACCTGGATGTTAGTTCTGCCAGACGTGCGTCGTTAACGGACAAAACAGTCAGATAGTAGATTTTTCACTCTTGTCATAAATGTTAAGTGTTGGAAAATGAGATAGTCAACCAGTGAGGCGAGGGTGTCATTACAACTGCAAAGACCCTATCTCTACGCAAGGTGACGTGGGGGAGTATTACCTCAGCATGTCTTTTGGGGTTATACAAATCAAGCCATGACATTCCTAATCTATTTCTGGTCTTAGAGGCTTATTGTCTCATTGGAGAGACAAGACTGAAACGTTAAAAATAAAGAGGAGAACGAGAATACGAAGGACCCACATTGCTGTCATCTGCTGCCCAGTTGAGAACTCTCTCATGTTGTTGGGATATTTTAAAATTTGGATGATCACTCTAGAACATAAGCATACGAGTTATTCTGTAGAATCCATTTAATTTTTCTTCACTTAACATTTTCATATGTTATTGAATTTAAAAACAATAAATTTCTATTTCTCTTAAAATATTTTGTAATTCAGATTCTCGAGGGATATCCTGAGCTCACTGCTATCATCGTAAGCTAATGTTGTTTGACTGTAATGCACTTTACCAGCATGTGAAGGGAGATCATTTGGAAAAAATAGGCCTCTCTAAATCATGGCATTTTGACAACCATGGAAACTATCTAGTTGAATCCTCTTACTATTTTAGATGTGGAAGCTGAGTGTAAAAAGGGTTAAGCGACATGCTGAAAATTCATTCACTCACGCATACATATTTATTAAGTTGCCCCCTGTGCCAGGCGTTATGCTAACAAGACAGGGCTGGACTCCAAGCCAAGGTCTTTCTTCTGTTTTCCTTCAGCTCTTTTTAAAACCTTCTTACAAGCTACATGAGCTTCTCCGTCATTTGCAGCACACGTTCTTGAGAAGAATAAGGCAGGCCCACGTCTGTCCTAGCGGATGGCGTCCATGCTGAAACGGTCTCAGCTTTTTTATTTGGCTGTAAAATAGCATCTCTTGATGACACTGAGGACAACGCACGTTGCGTAAGTGAGGAGTAGCTCCACATATTGGTCCCCAAACGTCGGATCGGCGTGTGGCCCCGTGCTCCCCAGAAGCAGCAGTCAGCAGTTGGCCAAGCTCCGTCATCAAATGTGCAGATTTCTGTGGAAAGTAGCACAACTTCAGGCTACAGATGCCGAATTTGAGGCGCACGCACCACGACACTGAAAATTATGCACTCTTCCTAAATTGCCACTGTTGCGTCAGCTCCAACTCGTGACCTTCAGTGTAACAGGATCAGATGCAGCCTGCTCCCGACCAGCCTCACAATCCTTGCTGTGTTAAGCCCATCATGGCAGCCACTGCTTCAGTCCGTCTTGTTGAGGGCCTTCCCCTTCATCGCTGTCCCTCTACTTTACCAGGCACGATGTCCTTCTCCAGGGAGCGGTTCCTTCCGACATCATGACCAAAGATGGTGAGGTGAAGTGTGGCCACTCTTGCTTTCAAGGAGCATTCTGGCTGCACTTCCTCCAGGACAGATTTGTTCATTCTTCCAGCACTCCATGGTATTTTCAGTATTCTTCACCAGCAACACGACTCAGGCATTGACTCTTCTCCGGTCTTCCTTACTCATTGTCCAGCTTTCACATGCATATGAGGCAACTGAAGTTCCCATGGCTTGGGTCAGGTGCACCTTAGTCTTCAAAGTGACATCTTTGCTTCTTAACAACAGAAGATCTTTTGCAGCAGATCTGCCCAGTGTGATACTACATCTGGTTTCTTGACTGCTATTTCCATGGGTGTTGATTGTGGGTCCAAGCCAAATGAAATCCCTGGCAACTTCAATCTTTTCTCCGTTTATCATGATGCTGCTTATTGGAAAACTGATACATATCAATGAAAAGGGCTTTACGGACATCACCTCATTGACTTCTCACCCATATCCAGTGGGAGATGGTTTTTATCCCTATTTATTTATTTATGTTATTTTCCTGATGGAAGAGCTGAAGTTGATGAAGGTTGCTAACTCTCACCAAGTCACAGCTGGTACAGAGCCGGGGATATAATACAGGTCTCACTGACGTCAAAGCATCTGATCAATAAAGAAGAGTCATGGCTGTTGGGGTTTTCCAATGCAGTCCCTGGGCAGAGTCTTACCGTTGAGTTATATATATAAGCTACATCCATTCTTCATTTATTTACTTCATCTACCCTAAGCTTTTTTCCTATAACCAAAAAAACAAAACAAAACAAAAACCCATACTCAATGGCATTGAGTCAACTCCAACTCAGTGACCCCCATTGGGTTTCCAAGGCTGTAAATCTTTACAGAAGTAGATCACCCCGTCTTCCTTCCATGGAGCGGCTGATGGGTTTGAACTGCTAGCCTTCTGGGTTGCAGCCAACTGCCTTATCACTACACCACCAGAGCACCTTTTTTTCCCCATGCAACACAATAAATAGCACACTCAGGTTGTAGTGAGAGGTGGGACTAGGCAGAAGGCTCCGACTGTGAAGAGCACTGGAAGCTAGGGTGGGAGTGGACTGCAAAAGTGCAGCCAGTGGTTCTCCAAGTGTGGCCCATGGCTCTCCAGGGATTCCCCGACATTCTCTCAGGATCGGCATGATCACAGCTATGCTCATAACATCACTAACGTGCCATTTGTCTTCCTCACCGTGTTGACATGGCACTGCTGGTGCAAAACACCGGTGGGTAAGATGCTGGTGCCGGAGCAGGGAGCAGGGTGGTGGCTTCAGACCATGCTGTCATAGTGCTTGTCACAACCTGATAACTGCAGTGAAGAGCATGCCAGTGTCACTTAAAGACATGAGACAGTAAATCGTATTCATTTCACTGAGTTCATGTCCTTTTAGTTTTCCGTGGGATGAAGTGGAAAACACATACTAACTGCTTCAGCTGAATGTTCTCTCAAGAAAAAGCACTGAACTGAGCTGTGAGCTAAACTAGCCACTTTTTGGTGGAGTACCATTTATGCTTGAAAGGACAACCGACAGATAAACTGGTTATTCAGACTTAGGTACTCAGCGGAGATTCTCCAGAGGAGGAATGAGTTTGCATCTTCAAGAAAAATAAACCCAAACCAGAAAGCAAACCCACTACCGTCAAGTCAATTGCAACTCACAGCGCCCCTGGGTTGCAGAGTAGAGCTGCCCCACAGGGTTTCCAGGGCTGGCAATTATTTATGGAAACTGCCACATCTTTCTTCTGTGGCAAGGCTGATGGGTTCAAACCTACAAGCTTTAGCAGCTAAGTGCTTAAATACTGTGCCACTAAGAGTCCCTTCAAGGAAAATCACTGACAGCATTTCTTGGCAATGTGAGAATTTTAGGTTTTATGTGAAATTTAGGGTTTTGGAAAACTCGCCTCCCCTTCTGATAGCTTGATGGTTTCCCAGTATTTAGAGACTTTTTTTTTTTTTTTTAATGAGATCAGTGGCAATACTAACCAATAAGACTTTTTAATATTGTATGAAATGTGTCAACATTTGGAAGATCCACAAAACTCAGTGATTCACAATTTCCCAAATGACATATACGTATGGTACAAACTCACACACGGTCCATTCACAGCACCAGATAGACGAATGGATATCAGTTCCATAGAGCATGAGACACACTGACGTGATGGCAGATTCTGTACTGCAGTGAGCCTGTAAGAAATGATCACGTGTTGAGTTTTGGTGTAGTATCAAAGGAGAGTGTCTTCAATGAAACGAAAAGGCTACACAAATGCCTCTCCCTTCCTGGATTAGGCAAAACAGCAGATTGAACGCACAAGTGCATGTGGCCCAGCTTCGTTCCATGAAGCCAGATTTTAAAGATACTGGCAAAAATGTAAACAGTGTTACATTTCCCAGTGCTTTTTGGTGAAAATGTGTTTATTTTTAATGGATGTAAGTTATTTATGTTAACACATAATAGGTTCATTATTATTATTTTTGAATGGCTTAATGAATGTTTTGGAAAATTCTCACTTTTAATATCCAGTTGTCAGAAGGGACCATTCCCTGGAGAAGACTGTCGCGCCTGGTAAAGTGGAGGGTCAGCAAAGAAGAAGGCCCTCAGTGAGACGGACTGACACGGTGGCTGCAGCCATGGGCTCAGGCATAACAAGGATTGTGAGGCTGGGGCAGGGCTGGGCAGTGTTTCGTTCTGTTGTACACAGGGCCGCTGATGAGTCAGAGCCGACTTGACGGCACCTAACAACACTGCCAACATAATAAATATTAATGGAAACGACCACACAAGCAAAAGCTCTTTGGGGCCTTGATAGGTTTTAAGAGTATAAGTGGGTCCTGAGACCAAAACATTTGAGAGCTTCTGCTCTAGGCAAGAGGAAGATTTTTAGGTGCTTGAGAGAGGTACTGATGACATGTATGTGTTTAGAATATTGATAGGGTAGAGGATTAATATGGCCAGTGTTGTATGGAGATGATAAGTGGAAAGGGCATATTTAGGAGATTTTTGTAGCATTAAAAGTCAAGATTGTGGTCGTGGGGCATTGGGGGTGCTGAGAAGGGAGCCTCTGGAGAAAGGACTGGCGTTGAGACCCATTTCAAAGGCAGAAATAATAAAGCTTGAGGAGTCGAGATAACTAGAGAGGCAAGAAGAAAGGAGTGGTGGTGTTGGTGAAGAATACTGAAGGTACCACGGACGGCCAGAAGAACAAACAGATCTGTCCTGGAAGAAGTGCAGCTGGAATGCTCCTTAGAAGCAAGAATGGCCACACTCCATCTCATCTACTTTCGTCGTGTTGTCAGAAGAGATCAGTCCTTGGAGAAGGACATCATGCTTGGTAAAGTAGAGGGTCAGTGAAAAAGAGGAAGACCCCCCAGAAGATGGGTGGACACAGTGGCTGCAACGATGGGCTCAGGTATAGCAAGGATCATGAGGCTGGTGCAGCAGCCAGGGTCAGTGGCTCCTTGGGACTTGCCGGTGCAGGCCACATCCGTCAGCTGGGCTGGGGAAGGACACAGGCTGAGGGGGAGCGAGGCTGAGTAGAGAGACAGTGATTCACAGACTCACCCGGAGAACGGTGCTTATGGAAACACACAGGACGGACTGACTGACTCTTGGTGGCCATGAGGGATAGGACGCAGGCAGAGAAGGCTGATAGACCCTTCAGTCTCTCCCTCGTCCTGCATCACCCACCTTCCACGTGCTTTGGGAGGAGCCTGAGGGCGCAGCGGTTAAGCGCTTGCATGCTAACTGAGAGGCCTGCAGTGGCCCGCCAGCCACTCCGCTGGACAACAGACCCAGCGATCCACTCCGGCGGAGGTTCCAGCCTGGGAACCTCTAGGGCGGTTCTACTCCATCTCAGGGGTCTCTGTGCATCAGAATCGACCTGACAGCCAGCAACAAGGCGCCCTGGTGGCACAGTGGGTAAGTCCTTGTCAGCTAACCAAAAGGTCAGCAGTTCAAACACACTAGCTGCTCTGCAGGAGAGGCAGTCTGCCTCAGGAAGATTATAGCCTTGGAAACCCTCTGGGGCATTTCTCCCCTGTTACCGTGAGTTGGGATGGACTCGAAGGCGCCGGGGCTTGGTTTTTGGTTTTGGTTAAACACTTTGGTGCCATTTAGTTCATTATAGAAAAGAAACCAGGAGGAGTAAGCCTGAAAAGATCATTACAACCAAGATGATGTTCAGCCAGGAGGCATGGTACCTGTGTAAGCCAGTAAGTGTTATGACCGTCAGGACACACGGACCACGGGTCACATAAGGCCTGTGCCATACACGCCTGGCAGCGCCATCACTTTGTAGGCCTGTGGGAAGCTGCTGTATTTGCTACAGCTTGGTCTCTGAATTCTAACTCATGGGAGCACAGACGTATATGTGGTTGTGGTCAGACATTGCCCGAACTCACTGTCAAGAAACCTGACGTTTTCATCCTCACTGAGCTGAGGCCTGGGCTATGCACATGTGAGGTGTCCTTCCACTGTAGGCGGGCAAGGGGGGGCCGCTCTGGAGGGACAGTGACCCGGACTGAGAGGACCTGGGCACCCTGCCGCTCACATTCGCTCCACATGGTCATGGATGTCCATCCACCTAGGGCAAGGCCTTGGTGGCGCCTGGTGTACACTGGGCCCAAGCACACCCTCCCTGCCCCGGGGTGGGGAGAAAGGCCCTCGGGGATTGCAAGTTGCCTTGAATAGTTTGAGGCCAGACTCAGGAGGTTAGGGAAGGCTTCTAGGACAGTGACCTCTAAGCAGAGAGGTCAGGGGAGCTGGACTGGGGCTGGTAGAAAAGCCGAGTCTCACTGGAGGGTCATGAGATGGCATGGGGGCTACCACAGCAGACTCAAGCCGCAGCCGTGAGGACAGGGCAGGACTGGCTACACAAGGTCGCAGTGAGACAGCCGACTCCATGGCAACTATCAACAACAACACGGCTGCGGTCTGGGAGGAGGGAGCGGCACATGAACAGAAGTGAGAGGGTGTGAGTGGACGGGGAGAAGAGGGAGCCCCTGGGACCCAGGCTGAGCACTGGGAGGAGGTGGCCCGTCGCGACCACACTGGTGACATGTCTTATAATCTGAACCGTCTCTTCAAGCACACTCATGCCCCGACTGCAGTCTGTCAGGCACTTGCCTCGCTGCTGGCCAGGGTCTGGCGACGGCCTGAGCTGGCCCGCAGCCCCTTTGACAGTACTCCCCTGAAGGCTGGGCCTCTCACCCAGCCTTCACATGTCTCCTGCACACCTCTGAGCAGCAAGTGACCCCACACATTTTGATGTTTGGATGTATTTGTGTTTGGAAGGCCAGACCGTGTGTTCAGGGGACAGCCTGAACCCCAGGAAACACCGAGGCAGCACCAAACCCAGGATGACGTGAGTGGGTGCTCGGAGGCAGAGGTGGCCAAGGGACTGAAGTCACCATTGGCTTCCTCCCAGCATGGCCGCCGGGCACGCCAGGCCGCTCAGCCACCACCTGCTGCACGACGCCTCCTGGCCACCTCAGCCTCCTGTCTCTGCCGATCTGCTTCCGAAAATCAGCCAATGGAACCCTGTGGATCACCAAGGTCCGGTCCGCAGTGGATCCTGGGGCAGCGGGCTGGGGCTGGGCGGTGCTTGGTGGTGCTGTGCGTGGGGTGGCAGGGCGCGGGCCGACTGGGTGGCAGCCAACAGTAGCAGTAGTGGCCACTACCTTTGCTGCTCAGTCATCCAACCCTTGCTGCTTTGCGCTGGTAATGACCTTTACAGCTTACATCCTGCTGAGCCATTTGCTTTCTCATGTGCTTGTTTAAGCCAAAGGCCCAGTTCATCAGCCTGAACACTTCCTGGTCACAGGTGCAAGAAATGGGACCAGGGAGGTGAGCAGGGCTTTGAATGAGGCCACGAAGTGGTTGCGAGTCTGGCCTTCAAGGTGAGGTTGGCTGGGCTGCAAGCCTGTTTGCTTTAACCACGTTGTGCGGACCAGTGAGGCACTTCGAGGTGGTTTCCCAGTCTGTGAAATGGGAGTGGTGTTGTGTGTGTGAGTGTGGGGACATTGAGGTGAGGAGCACTGTGGCCCCAGACAAGGCATCTAGTGCCATCACTGGTGGATGTTAACATGGGGAGGGTTTGGGGAGCAATTAAGAGGACACTCCTGAATCCCGGGGCATGGCCAGACCCGAGGCCGAGGCGAGTGTGACAGGAGGAGAGATCCCGGGGAACTGGCAACGCCCAGAGGACTGGCAACGCCCGGAGGACGCAGGCAGAAATGAGGCCATCCACGTGGTGGGGCTTGGTGATGCTGGCATCTCCCAGGCTAGACAGACACATTAATGACCTGGTTCAGTGAGTCATGAGTGGCAGGTTGACATTCCTGGGCTGTGGAGGGGCCTCCAAGGCTGTGTCCCTGGACTACTGGCCTGGCCAAGGCTCTTGGGAGGGAGGCAGGGCTGGGGGCATGAGGACACTGAGACAAAGCCCCTGAGGGCCCCCGCGCCCCAGGTTCAGGGCTGCAGGCCTGAGGCCTGAGGGGCGTCTGGCACCGTTACTTCTGGCACAGGGGAGAGGACCCCAGTGAAAGTGAGAACTCAGTGACTCAGTGCAGCTCCCAGAGCAGCGAGGCTGTGCCAGCTCTGAGCACAGGGCCAGCCTCCCGAGTGGCCGGAGAGGAGAGGAGAGGCTTGTCACCCAGGGGTCAGGTCCTGCACGCCAGCTGTGCAGGGTGCTCCGGGGCCGGGAGAAAGAGACAGAAGTCGGAGTGTGTTGTACACGCTGCTGCCTGCCAAGGGGGAGGCTCCGGGTCTGGGCTTCCCTGCATCGCTGTTTGGACGGACTTGGGGACAGCCATCACTCAGTGCGGCCTCGTGGATGGATACAAGGGTGCCTGCCAACCCCAACAGACACCCGTCCGAACAGTCTCCCTCCATCACCCCCACTGCTGCAGGGGCGAGCTCGTTCCGAGTCCAGCTCCTGGGCTTTTTGTCTATCTCCTTCTCGTCTGTAAATGCAGGTCTCACTGAGCCAGGCTGGGAAGGACAAGGACAGGGCAGGAGCTCCTGTGGTCGCCCTGGGGTTCAGGTAACCAAGGTAGTGGGCTGCAGGCTTCAGCAGGAGGCTGGGGACCTTCCTCTCAGGTGTCTGTTTCAGTCCCTCTGGCACTGGAGGCAGGTCCCATCCAGGCTGTGACCCCACAACAGAACACAGGCAGTTATTGGAGGGCGGGCGTGGAGAGGGGGTGTCTGATTGCTGGAGACCTCCCTGGCCTGCTTTTCTTTGGGGCAGCTTTAGTTCTTGACCCTGAATGGAATTCTGCCGCTTTTCGTTTCCTCGGAAATGACATCCCTTTCCAAGCCCCAGCACTTGGTGGCTTTACTCTTTATTCTTCTGGTCCCCTCTTCTGTTCCCATGCTGGGACACAGGCGCCCTAGAATCTCGGATGTGGGATGGGCTGGGTTTCCTTCTGTCGTTCATGGGGTTGCTATGAGTCGGAGCCCACTTGACAGCACTTAACGACAGAAATCTTGTGTTCCCTTTTGGGGCGTCGCTTCCATCACAGTAAAAGCAGCGTGTATAGTAAATGTGCACAGTCAATGCACGGTAAATGCAGTATGTATAGTAGGGGTTATAAACGAGCACCCAGGGGGGAGTCAGGGTGCACAGTGTTTGTCTTCTGAGTGCTCGGGGTCAAAACAAGAAATGAAGCTGTGACCCCTGCAGCCTGAGCGTCTTTGGATGCTGTGAAAATACCAGACTGGCCCAGCCTGGGCTTTGACGCTGTCAGACTGCGTTAGAAAAGCTGCATGCCTGGAAGGAACAAAAACGGGATTGTTTCAAGGAAAATTAGTAACCCACCCCTGCGGTCGGCATAAGCGCTGTGTGAAAGTGGTGCAAGAAGCATGCAGAAAACCGAAAATGCTGATTTTATGTGCATTTATGTTTTATCACCAGGGTAATTAGCTTCTGGTCGAGTGCAGGGCCAGCGAAGAAGGGAAGGCCTTCCCTGAGACAGACTGCCAGTGGCTGCCACCATGGCTTCTGGTGCAGCAGGGACCGTGAGGCCGGGCAGGTGCGGACAGTGTTCCGTCCTGTTGCACACGGGGTCGCTGTGGGTCAGAGCTGACTCGACAGCACCTGACAGCAGCTCATTGTTTAAAGAAAATTTGTAATACCTAAATTCGGAAAAAAATTTAAACATTGTGATTTAGCTTCATATAATAAAACCATTAAAAATAACAAAAAAATCTGTAAGTATTTATCAAAAAATATTGATAAAAGCAAATGAAAAACCGATGACAGGGTAATGGCCTCCCATGATCGCAGTGGAGTGTCGGGGTGGTGCAAGTGGGTGTGACCAGCCCGCTGAAGAGCCGGGGGTTCCAATGCACACAGACGTGCCTGGGAAGACAGGCTGACAACCTGCCCCTCAAGGTCACAGCCTTGAGGACCCTGTGTCACATAAGAACACTGGCCCAATTTAGTGATAGAGCAAAAATCGGAACTTTGAGAGTCGTTACCAGTTCTGTTGACGGGGCAGATGTAAGAGGGACATAGCCACACATCCACCCTGATGATTCGTGGTTGAGGAGATGACCGCAGTGAGTTAACTTTCCACGAAGCACATGTTGCTGTTGTTTGCCATCGAGTCGCACCCGACTCATAGCGACCCTTCCTTGGGTTTCCGAGGCAGTATCACTATGGAAGTAGATTGCCCAACCTTCTTTCTGAGGAGTGGCTGGTGGGTTTGAACTGCCAGCGTTCCGGTTAGCAGTCAAGTGCCTTAGGCCCTACGCTACCAGAGCTCCACTTGAAGGAGACTGTATCATTTCTGCCAAATTTTTATGCAAGTGAGCAGATGCTTTAATTTGGCTGGTTTAAAATGCTCCTCTTAAATTATATCTGAAAGATGCAATAAAATATGTATTCCCATGAGCCTGATGCAGGCATTACACATCGATAAAGGCCAAAGAGGACCCCTCCCACGTCTGCAGTGCTAGGAGCAGGGAGGAAGGCCATCGGAAGTCCAGAGCTTACAGGCTCCCCGTAGAGACAGAGCCAGGAGAGCACCCTGCAGTGTGGATCAGGAGTCCCACATTCCATGTAAGAAACATCATGTCATGGCAGGTTGGACCCTCGAGACTCACTTTGACGGGGGCTCCTCCCACAAGATGTCAGCCCTTTCCTTGGTATCATAACTCAGTGTCATTGAGTCAGTTCCTACTTATAGGGGCCCCGCTTAGGTTTCTGAGGTGCTAAATCTTTGCAGAAGTAGATTGCCCAACCTTCCTTCTGCAGAGTGGCTGGTGGGTTTGAACCACTGACCTTCTGGTTAGCAGTCAAATGCCATAGGCACTACACTATCAGAGCTCCTTAAGAACATAAAAGACAAATTTCCGTTGTTAAAGGCAGGATGAAGCACCCTCTTGCGCGTGTGTTCTCAGGAACACCTACCCTAAGGACTCAGTTTATAATGTCAAGGCTCCTCCCTCTCGCTGTGCTCTGGGGGCCCTTCCCTACGCTACCTTTTCCCACAGCCCTTGACACCTTGGTTGCTGTTGTTAGTTGCCGTGGTGTCTGCTCCGACTCCTGGCCGCACTGCCATGCCTTGTTGATGTGCTGGGGCCCTGCTGTGACCGCTCTGTTCGTTGGGTGCTGCCCAGCTCCATACGGGAACATCCTGTTTTCACCCATGGGGTCCTCATTGGGCAGTTTGGAGAAGTAGGTCCCAGGCCTTTCCTCCCAGTCTGCCTTCACCTGGAAGCTCCAGAAGCCCGCCCACCACGGGGCCCCTGCTACCATTTGAAATAGCAGTGGCATGGCTCCCAGCCCGACAGCAACCCGCGGGCCACCACAGCATGACAGACTGACAGACCTGTGGTGGCCCTACTTTAGGGTTAGGGTTCACAGCACATGTTTATGGGGGACACAGCTCAGCCTATAACAACTGGCCAAGGTGGGCAGTGAAGGGAGCCAAGAATCGAGGACCACTGTGCTCAACGAAGGCCTCGCTCCAACTCTGGGAATTCCAATCCATCCCTCAAGGGCTCCAGCTCCTCGCTGTGACAAGACCGATAGAAAATGCCGGTTCAATGATTCATCTTCAGCAAGGCCAAGGTGTATTGTTAAACCTTGCTTTTCGGTCCCAGGTTGCAGCTGGGGAGTTACAAAGCCGAGGGGAGTGCACAGAGTTTCCGATTTTCGCCCGGTGACAGATTGTGTGGTTGATTCAGATCTACGGGGCCAGTGGTTTTCTTTGAAGATGGCTACATTCGAGGAAACTAACAATGGATTGGAAATCCCGGGGGAAGGAGCAGAGAGCCAAGCAGGACTCGGGCAGGATCACAGATGTGTCGGATCAGACATCTATTGTCCCGTGACACACTCCCCTCGGGCCCGGCGGGAAGCTGAGTGAGGAAATTCGGGAATGGACGTGGCAGGCTATTTTCCAGTCGGCTAATGAGTTACTGCGGCCAGAAAGCCCCTCAAAGTTCCTTCCTTTCCCCACAGAGAAGTGATGCCGGCCGAATCCATCCTTTTTGTGAAGCATGGGCCAGCTGCTTCCTTTCCCCAGAGGCCCCCCCTCCCGGGCATCTTCCCTGTCCCCTGGGCTCCACGCGTCCACTGGAACCCATGGCTGACCCCAGGCCGGAGCTGCCTCACACATGTTATCCTCACAGCAAGCTTGCTGGTTAGGAATGAGGAAGCTGAAGTCAAAGAGAAGGTCAACGGCCGGCCCAAGGTCACACACCAGGAAGTGGGAGGGAGGAATACAAACCCTCTCTGTGTGAGCCCTAAGCTCATGCTTATTCTACAATCCCAAAGCGTTTTAAATTTGTTTGTTTAAGCCATGTAACTGTTTCTTCAGTGAAACTGAAAGTTGAAACCCCGTAGAGAAGTCCAAGGGGCCATTGCTCTCGTAGACGGGGCAGAAGCTTGGACCACACCCTCCCTTTGCTCCCTTTGACAACACTGTGGAAACACTGAGGTCCCCATAGCACGTGTGCATCCTCCTCTGTCAGATGCCTTTGCGTTAGAGACCCTTGGGCTACACCACGCTGAGACCCCGTGGGGTGTGGGGAGGGGTACAGCCATCTCCAGCCCAAACTGTCCCACTGCAGTGCTTGCAACTGTCAGTTCATCACCAAATTCGTACCCTGCAGTGTGTCCCAGCAAAGGCGTGTCGACGTCCTAACCTGTACACCTGTGCATGTGACCTTGTGTGAAAACAGGGTCTTTGAAGGTGTTGTCAGTTACGTCACACCAGAGTCGGGCAGTCCTAACCCCTTCGGAGAGATGTCTTATAAAAGGGGACAGGACAAGCAAACAATGACAGGCTTTGAGGCAGAGAGATACAATGCCTTGTGACGACAGAGGCAGGTGCACCTGTCATCAGCAAAGGGATGCCCAGGCTGGCGGCAGCCCCCAGGAGCTAGAGGAGCCATGGAGCAATTCCTCTCTGAGTCCCTGAAGGCGTGGGCATGGCCACTACCCTGATCTGTCTTGAAGCCTCCAGAGCTGACATGGCACATTTCTGTTCCTTAAGCCAGCCCCGTGGTGGTGTTTTGTTATGGTGGCCCGAGGAGACTTAGACAAACGCCACAGGGTTTCAACGCTACCTTTTGGCACAATCCAGCGATAATCTACACAGGCCCTGTTGGTCAGGAGGGAGCTCTGCCGCTTGCTTTCACTCTTGATGTCCCTCAACCACCAAGAAGTGAGGAAACCATCTCGCTGATGTCATCCACAATCGTGAACATACAAGAGAATACTGAAGGCCACAAAAGTCGAGTCAGATTCTTACTGACTTAACTCACTACAAGGTGGGAGTGAGGCACCATAATTTGGCTCCACAGAACAGAACTTTACTCTCTATGCCTCATAGTCTGCATTTGTCCAGTGGGAGGATGTAGGGACCCACAGCCTCAGAAGCTGTTCCGAGTGTGAATGAGTTATGTCAGCCAGAGGTCTTGAAACAGCGTGTGACACACAAGTGTACATGCACTGGACTCGTGTCCTAGAATAGGCAACACGGTGCTCCAGCATCAGCACACACGTGTACGTGCACTGGACACATGTCCTGGGGCAGGCTACACGGTGCTGCAGCATCAGCAACCACAGCATCTTCATTCCTGCCCATTCTCCTCGTTTATTGGGGGTTAGCTGCGAGTTCTTTGGGTTTAAATTGCTCGCTTTCTGAGACCAGGATTGGGACCAGAGGAAAGGGCCCTGAAGGATCTCACACTGGCGAGCCAAGCTCTGTCTGATGTAAAACACATGCCCGTTGGACAGACCGTGTTGCTGTATCTAGCCATTCACTCTGCATCCATCCATTCATCCTTCCAGCCACCTCTCAGCTGCATCTCTATCCTGTACCAACAGGTCTCATAGGTCACTAGATAGGCAGCAGTCCACATGTGTCACACTACAATGGGGCCAGGCGGGTCACGTGGTGACAGAGAGGACCATGGGTATCAGTAAGCAGCACTAATTACTCCCACTGAAACCAAAAACCAAACTCTGCCATCGAGTCAATTCCAAGTTATAGCAACCATCATTGGGTTTCCAAGCTTATAAATCTTTACAGAAGCAGACTGCCTCATCTCTCTTATGTGCAGTGGCTGCTGGGGTTGAACCATGGCCCTTTTGGTTAGCAGCCCAAAGCCTTAATCACTACAACCAGAGCTCCTTAATTACTATCCCATTAGCTAAGAAACGGTAGCTGCTACTTCAGAGAAAACACAACAATGTGACACATTGCTGACCAAGCTTGCTTTTCACCTGAAGGCCAGTGAGCACCCTCAGTACATGTGGAACGTGGACACTGTGAAGTGTCTGTCCTACAGTCTACTGGGAAGTACAGGTGACTTTTTTGATTCTATTTTTTGGCCCCTAGCTACATTCTTGTTGGCAGTGATCTTACAGAAGCTTAGGGTGGATGAAGTCCAATGAAAATAAATGAAGAACGAATGTAACTTCTATAGCTCAATTGTAAGACCGTGTTTATGGGCTGTTCTGGAAAACCCCGGCCAGCATGCCTGTTACTGACTGCTCCCAATGTCTTTGCCTCCGTTTTACACAGACTGCGCTGGGAAGGAGTGCCTCCCTGCCTCCTGGCTCATGTGCTGACGCCTGATCTCAAGCTGCTGAGAACATGGTTAAGAAACAGCCAGAGGCCACCATCCTCTTTACAGGGGAGCCAGCAGCGTGACTTCCACCTGTCACAGCGGTTGTCGCCAAGCTCTTGCAAGACGGTATGGATTTGGTGATGATTTTGCTGATCAGTGCCATCGATTTCCCTGATGTCGCTGTGATCTGGTGATCTATGGGAGAGAATCTAATCAGTTACCCTCGGGAAGTAGAACTTATGCTTTTGAAAAATGCAGTGTTGTCCAGAACTGAGGTGAGATTTTTGGGAACAGCAAAGCGGGGGAAGGCATTCCCGGGAGTGTGGAAAGTTGGTGTGGTAAAGACAGGAGGACAGGATTAGGAGGGGGCACAGGAGAGGGCGTGGATGTGAGGTCAGCAGGGAGGACGCTCAGGGACTCTCTCCTCCTGCACAGAAGGGTGGGAGACAGGCTGTCAATCTTCTGTTTCATGCTTTCTCCACGCCTGTAATCTGGCACATGGCAGAGTCCACACAAAGGTACAAGTTGTCCATCCCCTTTCTTCCCTTGGCTGCCGCCTCCTTTGGACTGCTGCCCAGCTAGTAACCCACGTGTCTTGTCAGTACTGGGTAGATGTGTGGGTGGGGAACGGATGGATGAGGAGTGGACGGCTGCAACACTGGGCTGTGGAACATGGTGACCAGAAGAATGAGCAAATCAGCCTTTGAAGAAATACAACCACCTCCTCCTTAGAAGTGAGGATGGTGACACTTCACCTTGTTCACTTTGGACATGTCATCAGGAAAGACCAGTCACTAGAAAAGGACGCCATGATTGGTAAAGTAGAGGGTCAGCAAAAGCAAGAGAGACCCTCCTGGAGATGGATGGACACAACGGCCACACAGCAGACTCAAACACGCCAGAAATCACGTGGAGCACACGAGACTCAAACATGCCGGAGATCACGTGGAGCACACGAGACTCAAACACGCGGAGATCACGCAGAGCACACGAGACTGGGCAGCGTTCGTTCTGTAGGGCGCGGAGTCACCATGAGGCAGAGCTGACGAGGAGTCACCATGAGTCGGAGCTGACTTGAGGGCACCATCTGATTCCTGACCGGAAGGCTGGCAGTTCAAACCCACCAGCCACTCCTCGGAAGGAAGGTTGGGCAATCTACTTCCTTAGTGATACCGCCTCAGACTCGGAAACCTGGGTCGCTAGGAGTCGGGGCCGACTCGATGGCAAATAACAACAACAACAACAACAACCACCTCAGAACCCAAGGAGGGCTCGCTATGAGTTGGATTGGACTCAGCGGCAGTGCGTTTGGCTTTCTGTTTAACCACCACCACACGGCTGTGACGAGGATTAAATGTGTCAGTACCGGAGAAGTGCTCAGAGAGTGTCTGGCATACATTTACCCCCTCCTCACCATCATCATCACCGTCATCATGGTCACTGAGTGCCAGCTCCCCTGAGTGCCTCTCCCAGCTGCTCTTTCTTTGCACCAGCTGGGTTGGAAAAAATAGCGTGAGCTTCAATACCAAGTCCGAGTCAAATGGACTCTGGACGGAGGGGGCTGCGACACTAGGAACGGTGCCAGCAGTTTTCAGTTTCAAAACCAGTCCTCCCCTCTGACCTTGGCTCTCCCAAGCTGACAGGAAGCTGTGGGGACGCCGAGCCGCCCTGGCGGAGTATGAATGGAGCCTTTGACACATGCTGCGGCCACGTTCCCACTGGGGTGACTTTGGCTGCACTCGCACAGACCACAGGGCTCGATGTCTGCACACAGGCCCTCCCCACTCCTCCCTCTCTGCTCATTCATGTGCAGCTTTGGCCCAGCCACAGACTTTGTTCAGTGCCCACCGTGTGCAACTGTGTTGGTTCAAGCTGTGCCACCACCCCCTTGCTCCCAGAGCAGAGACTTATTAAAGATGTGTGGCCCTGTGCTGTGTGGCCTCCATGTGGCCAGGGACTGGGTTTGGGTTGGCAGGTGTGAGTCTGGGAACCTGTACCTTCAAGCCAGCGTGGGTGACTAAGTTGGGGGAGCACACGGGTCTGGGTCTCTTGCTTCTCTTCCCTCCTTCTTGGCTCTAAGCCCAGTCTGTAGCCCTCACTCTGATCTGGGTGGACTCTCCTGAGGAGGCTGCAAGGCGGGGTACAGGACATTGAGGGTTCCCATGGGGACACCCCCATGAGCAGGAAGGGGTGCAGCCAGGGACTGCAGCTCTGCCTCTTTTAATTTTCTGGTGCCTGGAGTGGAGGTAGGGGGGCAGTGGGACAAGACAGTGGGAGAGCAGGCGGTTTGGACCACCAGGATGTCCCCTGGAAGTCTCTCAGTACAAGGCCGGTCCTGTCTGGATTTGAGATGAGCTGACTGGAAGCACAGTCCTTTGAATTTGGCACATGTGGGTATATTGTGGACTCCTGGAAGATGAACAAATCCGAGTTAGGAGAAATACCACTGGAATGCTTCCAGGAGTGAGGAGGGCAACACTGCACCTTCCTCCCTTTGGACACATCATCAGGACAGACGGACAACGCCATGCAATGCGTGGCCCTGGAGTCAGATCCCACTCACAGCGACCCCTCCTTGGGTTTCCAAGGCAGTATCACTACGGAAGTAGATTGCCCCATCTTCCTTCCAAGGAGTGGCTGTGGGTTTGAACCACCAGCCTTCTGGTTGACAGCCGAGTGCCTTAGGCACTGCGCCACCAGAGGTCCTATTTCCTAAAAAAGGATACTGTGGTGGGATAAGTGGACGGTCAGTGATAACAAGGAGGCCCTTTGTGAGGTGGACAGACACAACAGCCACAGCGGAAGCCCAACAGCGCAGCCATGGCAGGGCCCGGGCCGGACGGGCCGCGTTTGCTGGCTTGGACACGAGGCCTTTGTGAGTTGGGGTCAGCGCAGACAGACAGCCTGACGCCTGGGGTCCGTCTTCTCCACATGGAAAGCCTTGGCTTCTTGGATGGGGCCTGCTGTGCTTTCTGTTCCCAGTGCAAATGCAGCAGGACCAGGAAGAAAAGGGTCATAAATGGAGCCCATGGGACGGCGGTGAAGCCATCCTGCACACTTGGACCTGGGGAAGGGGAACGGCCCAGGAAGCAGGAAATGAACTGTAGCGGTGCGGTGTAGTGGGAAGGAGCAGGGCTGTGCAAGGGAACCTCCCCCGTGGGGAGCGATGGCGGAGGAATCTCGCCTGTGACAAGCGGCGATGGAGGAGTCTCGCCTGGTGAGCAGCAACAACTGTTTTCCCAGCTACCTGGCGCCTCGCGGCCCGTGTTCTGCTCGTCGGCTCCCGAAGTCTGCTGCAGCACAGGCTGGCACACCCCACTGCCGTCTGCTGTGCCCCTGAGGCCCGAGTGCCCTGCGGAAGCCCCCATACCCTGTGTATTAGTGGAGCTCAGACCTCTGTGGCACCACGGGGCTGGGGAGGTGTGGCCCACCACGAAGGATCACTAGGAGAGCCTCAGACACGCACCTGCCTGCAGGTGCTTGCCACACCCAGCGGCCAGGGTCGCTGTGGGTGGTCATGGTGGTGGCTGCACGTGACGTGCACAGGCCGGGAGTCGCACCCCGGTGTCCCTCGTGGTTCTACCACGGAACCACCTCTGCCCCTCCTGGTGTATACGTCTCTACCATGCGGTATTTGAAAGTGTAAACATTATCCACTTAAGCAGACATGCAGGCCTTCCCTCTGTACTCTGCCGGTTGCAGCCTTTGAGGCCCCGCTCAAACGCCAGCTCGCCCGGAGCCTGCAGCCTCCCCGTGTTCCCACAGCGCAGTGTGTTTATTACAGCATCTGCTCCCTCCAGCCCTGCCCAGCAGGCGGTCTCTCCTAAATGATCTGTTCCCTGAGGGGAAGGGTCCTGATGACTCATCACAGATTCGGTGACGCAGCAAATATCTGAGCGATCAATGAACCCCTCAGCGTGCCCCCAGAACACTCGCCTCTGCATTCCTAGCTCTCGACCCACTAGGATTCTTTCTAGGATGAATCGGGATGCCCCGAGGGTCTACTGGGACCCAATACCATTTCTGGGTTGATGCTGGAATACTCGCAACCTCCCAGCTCCTCCCCACCGGCAGCTGGGGGCCGGGCAGTCTCGCTCCCATCATTTGAGTCTGTCCCAAGTGTGTGACACCCTGCTTTCTAATACGCAAGAAGCAGTGTCCCCTTCATTTCACTTTTCTAATCCCATGACAGATAGGAGGACAAGTTCATCAGTTTAAACTTTCAAATTGTCATGCTCAGCCAATGAGCATCATACTAATTAATAAGACATTTGACTTGATGGATGTTCGCTTGACTTGATCAACCTCGCTTGCATCCAGCAAACACGTGCAGTCTTGATTATGTGAAAGACTGAGCTGGGTTGGGGTACCTTGGGGATTCCATCACTCAGCAGGGCTGGTAACTGTGGAAATGCTGTGGGGTTGACCGGAGAGGTGCCTGGGTGGTAGGTGTAGTTTCCAGAAGATTCCAGTCGTTTCACACTGCCGCTTAGCACCCCGACAGTGCCCTTTGCCCGGAGGCATCCTGGCCGCATTTGAGCGGCCTGTCTTCACGGCCAGTGAAGGTCCCAGGGCTGTGTAGGGCTTCAGTGGTGTCCCCTCCTCCTCCCAGGATTCATGGAATTTGCATCTCTGAGACAGGACGGGGCCTTCCAGGTCACAGTGCAGAGCCCGCCTTCCCTGGATGCCTGAGGCCGCCTGCTGCAGCCTGAAGTTAACGTTGCCTCAGGCTACGGCTGCGGCACCATCAGGGGCTCAGTGGGAGAGCTTGCGTTTTCCATGCAGGAGAACTGGGTTCAGGTCCCAGCCAGTGGACCTCACATGCAACCACCAGCTGTCCATCGTGGGGACTGCGTGAGGCCATGACGCAGATCGAGTGTCGGTGGAACTTCCGGACTCAAGACACGCTAGGAGGAAAGGCCTGGAGACCTACTTCTGAAACCAGCCAGTGACAGCCCCGTGGACAACAGCGGCCTGATTCCATCGTGCCTGGGTCACTGGGGGTCGGGACCCACCTGCCAGCAGCTAGCAGCAGGGTTCAGGCCGTGGCTTGGGGGTTGGCCTGGGGACTGGCTCTGTTTGGATCGTCTTTTTCCATATCAACTTAGCTGCCATCAAAGTTCCATTTCTTCTTGTCTGCTCCGTGCGTAGAGGTGAATGAACCAGCCACTGGCCTCACTTGTCTACACTCCCACCCGCTCAGGTGTGTCTCCTTTCGGGCTCCCTCAGAGAAGGTGGAGGGAGGAAGAGTGACAACATAATACTTGGGGGCACCTGTGCGGGTGGGACTCTGCTAAAGGTCTCCAGTGTGTGTTGGCTCATCTGGTCCCAGCCCCGTCCGAGGAAGAGCCCAGAGAAGGTTGAAGCAAAGTCCCTCTCCAAGTCTTCAACTTTTCAGCCGAGTGATAGGCCTCTGGGGTGAACAGTAGCACCAGGTCGATATGTGCTCCTTCGAACCATCAACCAGAAGAGATTGCAGCGTGTGCCCAGAAGGCAGGAAGGGAGAGAAAGAAGGATGAACAGGAAACACAGGGAGGAGGTGGGCACGGTGGGGCCTGCAGTCAATGCCCGAAACAAACATTTCTGAGTTATTTAATGGACACCAATTTGCTCTGCAAACTTTCACTCAAATCACAATAAGAAATGAAAAAATAAAAATGAGAAGGCTGAGTTGCTTGGCCCAAGGCCCGATGGCTAATAAAGGCGCGTGACCGTGGGCCACCGCTGCCGGCCCCGCGAGAATCGTTGTACCAATGTGTACCTGTCAAGGGAGGAAAAGAGCTCTGAGCACCACTCCTGAGTTTTGCCTTCAAGTTGTAAAAAATAATAATAGAAGCACTCTAAAGTCATTTTTTAAAATTTAACATTTTCAGCTGTGAATTCAAAAGCCTGACGAGTTGATGCTTGGAAGTGTGACGTCCCTACAAGGAGCACACAGAGAGCTCACGACAACAGCTCCTGCTGAACCCAGAACGTCTGGTCCGCCCCGAGGGTCTTTATGTCTGAATACACAGAACAGTGGATTCTAGCGCCTCCCCCCAGCCCCGCAGCACGACCCTGAGCCCACGCTGAAAGCCTGCCTTCTCCGGGCCTTGCTTCTCTAGATGGGCCCCGGACCGACAGCATCACTGGGACCCCATGCGACACACAGGTTCCCTGGACAGCCCGAGCCGGCGGCTCAGAATCCACCGTTCACCAGGTCCCCAGTGTGGGAGCACTGCTCTCAGACGACCTCACTTTCTGAGACCCCCTTCTCAGCCTTAGTTCCACTCATGCTGCCTGTGAAACTGGCTGTGACGAGACGGAACCTGCAGGGGTTCACTGGCGGGCATCGTCAGGAGGCAGGCGCAGGCACCCCAGGGCGAGCAGACATGCTTGGTTTTCTCCTTTTGTTGATAAGTGCTTGACGGTGGCTTGGGTAGTGTTTGAAGTTATTTTCTTAACCACTATTTGAAATAGGGGTTTAATTGCACGCAGTCCCTGAGTTACCAACTTTCAACCTATGTCCAACTAGTTAGGAAACCCCTGTGAGCCTAAGGCTTTGGCGTACACACACTGGTTGTCGTAACAAACGGGCCCTGCTTTGCGACCCATGACATTCCTACCAGCATCGCGGTGTTGTTGTGTTAGAGGTGTTTCAGCATATCTGGAGGTGTTTCTTTAGTGTTCTCTATTCATGGAAAGGTACACTATAGGCTGTGTCCTAACACAAACATAAGAACTAACAAATTTGTCCTGGAAGAAGTGCAGCCGGAATGCTCCATAGAAGCGAGAATGGCCAGACTTCGTCTGACCTCCTTTGGTCATGTGGTCAGAAGGGACCATTCTCTGGAGAAGGATGTCATGCTTGGTAAGGTGGAGGGTCGACGAAAGAGGCGAAGGCCCTCAATGAGATGGGCTGGCACAGTGGCCGCAGCGACGGGCTCGGGCACAGCAGGGACCTTGAGGCTGGCCCGGGACCGGGCAGGGCTTCGTTCTGCTGTGCACGGGTCACTGTGAGTCGGAGCTGACTCGACGGCACCTGACAACAAGACAAACGTTTGACTAACCGATGTCAGATACGAACCATATTGAACTGTCCTGGTTTACGTGCGAAGTCAGCCAAGTGACAGACTTAGGAATGGAAGGCCTTTGTAATCTGGGCACTGCCTGTATTTGTTCAGGGGCAGTGATGGCTTGGAGGCAGAGTCCTCGCCCTCCGTGTGGGAGGCCTGGGTTTGATTCCTGGCCAATGTGCTCGTGAGCAGCCCTGCTCGACTGTCAGAGAAGGTGGCATGTTGCCGGGACGCCGAACAGGTTTCACAGATGCTTCTGGGCTCAGACGCACGAGGAGGGAAGGCCTGGTGACCGACTCCCAGAAATCAGCCAATGACAGCCCTATAGACACGCGACCTGTCACGGGTCATCACAGGGCGGCCCAGGCCTGGGCAGTGTTCTGTTTCATCGTGTCTCCAGGGTCTGACATGTGACCCATCACAGGTCATCACGGGGCGGCCCAGGCATTCTGTTCCATTGTGAGTGGGGTCACTGTGAGTTAGGGTGACCCAAAGGCAGTTCACAGCAAGTGCCATGCAGGGACTCGGTGGGAGTGAAGGAACAGGCAGGGGTGGCTCTGCCGAGTGATTCGGGGACACGTCTGTGGTCCCGGTGCGGTGGGGGCTACTCCTCTCCCCTCTTGTCCCTCCTCTATCCCCCTCCCGCCTGCCTTCCTCCTGTGCGGCATCCCCTCCTCGCACGGTCTGCACTTTGCCCTAACCGCCGTGGCCTGGCCACTGGGGTGTGCAGAGCCCCAGACTCCTTGCTGGACCTCTTTGGATAAGAAACCTTTTCTGTTCAGAGGAGCAGCTTCCCGCACCGCGGCTCACTCACAAGGTGCCGAGCAAACTGGAAAGAAAGCATTTTCAGAGTGTACGGGTAATCCCAAAATGTTCTTTTGTGGTCAAATAGTTTCCCCTCCTCGGTGATCAGACCTCATGCCAGGAGCCTGGTGGACAGCTTTGCTTCGCTCTGCTCCAGACGGCAGGCTGAAGTTGTGGCCATTTCCAGGGAGCACTTTGAAAGGCCAGCGTGGCCCCGTTTCTGGGCTTGGGAGCCTGCTCCTCCTTCACCTCGTTGCCGAGGAGGCCGTCCCCTCCTCTTGCTGGCAGCACTGAGAGGGACCATGCGTCTCATCTCCTAGGGCTGCTGCTCGTCCAGCCCACAGCGGGGGCTTTGTAGGACAGATGCATCCGGTCCGCGAATGCAGGGTGTGGCTCTGGGGGCAGCCCTTCGCTGTGTATTTCAGCTTCTGCAGCCACTGTCCATCTGTCCTTGCAGAGGCACCTGTCTGGCCGTCTGTCCCCCCACCCCGTGTCTATTCTGCTCTTTTTATAACAAAAAGGATCACCATCAGGCCCCACCCACACAGGTGTGGCCTCCAAAATGTAACAGAAGAAGCCCTGTTTCCAAACAGGGTCATGGGAGCAGGTCCAAGGGTCAGAGTTCAAAGGGGACAACACCATGGCACCTAGAATGTCCAAAGGTAGGCTGGGAGGGGAAAAGGAGAGAGGGAGGGGCCAGGGTCTGGAAAACGAGGAATGATCGAGGGTGCGCACCCGACTGGGGCAACGAGGGCCTGGGGGCCGAGGGCCTGGGGGCTGACCACCGCTCAGGAGGAAGCGGGCGCCTGGGTAGACACAAGGTCGCATGTCTGTCTGGAGCAGATAAGACAAAGTGGCAACCTTGTAAAGAATTCCCGGAAGACGGCTGAGGAGGAAGACGGCACACGGGGAGAGGGGAGTGGACGTCTCCTCTCTGGGACCTGGTGTGCTGTCCCGGTCCCCTCTGCCTCAGGGAGGGGCTGCAGAGGAAGCGCCATGTCAGGGCCAGCACCTGCGCCTCGGTCCCTGGATGCTGAGACCAGAGAGCCCTGCTCAGAAGAAGACAAACCCGGGCTGACAAGAGCTGCTTTCCCGGGCGTCAGAGTGATCGTCCCCCCAGACGAGGCGTCCCTGACCCTCTGTGCATCAGACCCGGGGACCGCCTGACGATCGGCGGGAGCTCTTTATTTTCTGAGGTGTGGTGACCTCCAAGGACACTGGGCACATCCCTGAGGACTGCATCATTTGTGACCTTTGACCTCAGGATGCATGGTGCGTTCTTTGCCTCACTGCTCTCCTCACCATCCCAGGAAGGTTTCGTGACCTCTCTCTGGACTCAGAAATGTGTTTTTTTCTACACCAGACACTGGCTGACGTCCTTACTGTCATGAAGCAGAGTTGCAGTCACTAACTGGGGGTGAGCAGGGTGGGAGGGGGGATGTCTGCTTCTCAGTCGCGGGTGCACACAGTGTAGCGACAGTGCAGCTGGGACGGGGCCGCTGTCCAGGGGTCCTGCCTCTGCATGACCCTGCACAGAGCGAGGTGCAGGGAGGTACCCATCAAATCGTGCTCCTGGGAAGACACGCTGAAGTCCCACCCGTCCCTGGGACCGGGGCCTTGCTTGAAGACAGATCTTGGAAGGTGGTGTCAGCTGATGTGAGGCCAGGCTGCAGTAGGTGGGTCCTCATCGGAGTGGGGTGCCATTTCAAGAGGAGAAGCCATGGAGTGGGAAGACCACGCTCCAGAGGGCAGAGCCGGGGCTGAAGCGGGAAGCAGACGCGGGAGTGACACGTCTACAAGCCTTAGGCCTCAGGTCCACGATCGTCTCGGGGTCGTCCGCGATCTGCTGACATTACACGTGTGCGTGGGTGCGCATGCGCTCTTCCTGGTGAGTGGACGGCCAGCAGTCCCAGAGCAGCAGAGGGGTCTCTGGAGCCTAACGTGATGAGACCCCACAGAGGCAGGCAACGTCCAAGGCCCCTTCTGGATCTGAAATTCCCAGAGCTGCTTACGAGCTCCCTCCCAGAAGTCAGAGCTGTTCTTACCGCCCAGGTCATGAAGGAGAGAGAGCTGGGTCGCTCAGATCTGAAACGTGGGAGTTGGGAGAGAAATCCAACGTGCACATCGCCCAGGTCAAGGGGCCATCTGCATCCAGTCGGAGTGGCCCCGGCCCACAGAGGGGCCCAAGACTGTGCAGAGCGGCAGAGGCCGGGGCCGTGGCTGAGAAGGTGGCAGTGGAAGAGGGGGGAGGAGAAGAGAGAAAAAGATGGAAGGGACACAAAGCCATGACTGCGCCTGGGCCTGAGCTGTCCCCTGGGGGCTGGCTGCTCCTTGGGGCCTGAGCCGTCCCCTGGGGGCGTGGCTTGAAGGTCCGGAGCCTGGGGGAGCAGAGCGGTTGTGTTGAACTTTCTGTGTTGTGTGCTCTCCACCAGCCCCTGGCTTACTGGCCGCCGAGGCATCCACACTCTCTGGAACTTTGTGTGATTGTCGCTGTGGCTTTGTGAGTTGCCTGTGACTCACGCGGCTCATGCGACCCCACGTACAGCGGGATGAAGCCTGGCCGGGTCCTGGGCCGTCCTCCCACCGCGGTCACCTGGAGTCCACACTGCGGCCGTGTGTGCCCCGAGCGCCGCCCACCCAGCGGCTCATCTCCCAGCGCTTGGGCAGCGTCCTGCTGTGGCCACGGCGTTTCCTTGGCTGATTTCTGAAAGGGGTTGCCAGGTCTTTTCTCCTCGTCTGTCTTAGTCTGGAAGCTTCACTGAAACCTGCCCACCATGGGCGACCCTGCTGGTACAGCCTCCAGCCCCACAGCCACACACAGCTCACCATGGCAGGACACACAGACAGACAAGGAGGTACGTGTTACCATGAGGGAGAGATCCCTGCATTGGTTCCGATCTGTCGGCTACCTGTCAAGCTCCAAGGAACCTTCGTCTCTTACGTAACTTACTCCTGAAATAACAAACCAAAGTCCCTGGCCCCTACCCCCACCCCGTGCAACAAGCAGAACAGGTTCAGCGACTCCTGCCTTGGAGTCCATGGTGATTAGGTGTCCAAGTGGGAAGGTACAAGGTGACTGTCAAGTGCTTCGCTGCAGCATGGCGGCTGGCGAGCCACCAAGCAGGCTGCTCGCTAGAGGGACCCTGGTGGCTTCCCAGCTCGGCAAACAGAGTCCTTCTAAGGCTACCGGGCACCGCGGGCCCTGAGCCATAGCTGGGCCCACTGCCTCAGAGCCTCCGCAAGCTGACACACGGATTGACGTATGGCTTCTCAGACATGCAGCACATAGACATTTGAAATGTATAGAAAATGGGAAAATTAGAGTTCTCCCGAGGTTTAAAAACCAAAAAAACCAAACCAAAACAAGGTAGCAAACCACCCCCACCCGAAGCCACTGCTGTTGGAAGAGCTGGCCTCCGGGGTGTTCTTGGCAGGAGCTTAGGCGATGGGTGTGAGGCCTAACCTCCCGGCGACCAGCTGAGTGCAGAGCACTAGCACCTCCCGGGGCATCCCAGACCCGTCTCGACGCCTGGAGGAAAGTTGGAAGACGGTCACATTCGCTAAGAAAACCCTTCTTCCCCTTGTGTCCCCGAATTTAGCCCTAAACTGCTTCCTTGTGGGGGCTGCGCCACCCCACCCCCAGCTGCTGCGGGTGAACCTCGAGTCGTGGACACCTCATGTGTGTCGGAGGAGGACTGGGCGCCATGGGACCGTCAGCGGCTGGGCTTTCGGAAGGCGATCACCAGCCTTTTATCCAGGGCGCCTCGGGGTGCGCTCCAGCCTCCACCCTCAGAGTCGGTCAGCTGTGTCAACTGTCAGAGCCACTGGGGGGGCTCGGGGGGGGGAGCAGCATTCTCTTTTACAGGTAAGGAAACATTCGAGCGAGGTTAAGTCTTCTGAAGGGCAGGTGGCCTGTGTATTATGGATTATTTTCTATTTCTAATAAAAAAAGGTGCTAAGACTGAATTTTACATGTCATTTAAATGCAAAACCATGTTACTTTCAAAGAGTGAAATGTACTAGTTCTCTTGAAAGGCTATGGGGGTGTCTGAAGAGTCATCTGCTTGTGATGGGGTAAAATCAGGTGGGTATTCGGGATGAAAAAACGAAAACCAAACACCAACCTCGCTGCATCGAGTTGCTTCCGACTCATAGTGACCCCCGCTGGGTTTCTGAGGCTGTAGTCTCTACTGAAGTGGATTGCCCATCTTCCTCCAGAGGAGCAGTTGGTGGTTTGAACCACTGACCTCCTGGTTAGCAGCCAAATACCGTACCAGGTCTCCCTGGTATGCTGAATGGTAAGGGGGAAAAAGGACACTTTTCATAAACTTGTGATCCCAAGGACAGTGTGGAATTAAACGCCATGGCCATTGATGCATTCGTGTAACTATGTACATTCTTAGCTTTCTTCCTTCTTCATAAGCACAGGAGAAAAAGATGGTAGTTTTAAATGAACAGACTTTACTTTTTAGAATAGTTTCAGGTTTACGGAA
>NW_006921860.1:1506063-1508374 GCF_000298275.1 Orycteropus afer afer | reverse complement strand
TTTCTTCCAACATGCAAGTACACACGTGTACACACCCCTCAGTCTATGACACACAAACTAACAAACACATACACACATACACACCAGGGAGTCTATGACACTCACATGTACACATGTCTGAGTCTTTGACACACACACACACACACAGAGCAAGCACGTGTAGGCAGGAGTAATGAATGGGGTTGGGTCCCTCCCCGTGCCCCACACCAACATTAGTCAACACGGGGAGAACATCACGTGGTACCAAGCACTTGTCCGTGTCCTGAAACTGTGTTGACACAGAATGTTTCCACGTTGTCTTGGTTCAGCATTTAAATACCCAGCTGGTAAACAGACACAAACTGACACATTCTACATGCATTATTTATTTTGTTAAAACATTTATAACACACCTATCAATAATGTATCCAGTGTGGAGGGGTGACGCCCTTCAGGCCTAGCATACACTGCAAAGGAGCGTTACTTTGCTCACCACGGCCCCCTCTGTGACCCACATTCCCAGTCCGCCCCAGAAATGAGGCCGGGTCAGCCACAGGGCACCCCAGAGCTCCCTGTGCCCACCCAGCCCTGCTGGCACCCTGCAGGCCACCTGTGCTGAGGGCGGAGGAGATGCTTGGCCCAGCACAGAGGCCAAGCCCCCGACTGGGAGGGCACAGAGCCGTCTCGGGGTGGGGACTGTGGGGGGCGGGTGGAGGGATCATGGCGGGGGAGGGTGGAGGCCTCAGAAGGCGGAAGTGCCTGGGGTGCCTGCCCTCAGGACTCAGAGGGTACACCGTGCTGGGCTGTGACTGGGTGGGGGGTGCACGGAGGGCTGCTCTCTCCTTCCATCCGTGTCCAGCTCTTTGCGAAACTGCTGCTCTTCGGTCACAAGGCCCCAGCCCAAGTCCTGGGAAGCCCAGCCACTGAAAGGTTCAAAACAAGGAGGGCCTCATAAGGAAACCCCAGGGAGAGGTCTGTGGTCCTCCCGGGCCTGCCCCGTGCCAGTTGTGAACGGAGGCCTGGCCCAGGGCGGGCTCCATGCTACCGCAGTGCTGGGGTCACTCTTCCTCCAAAAGTGTTTGTGTGGGCTCCAAAGCAGGGGCGGGCAAGGCGAGGTGGGCAGGCTCGCAAGGCGAGGTGGGCAGGCCGAGCCGGGCTGCAGGGGAGCGGGCAGGGGCCGAGTCTCCGAGGGAGTCCCTGGGTGGTACAGGGGGTTCACACACATGGCTGCTAACCGAAAGGTGGGCGAGTCGAGTCACCCAGAGGTGCCTCAGAAGGAAGGCCTGCAGCTCTGCCTCCGAGAAGCAGGGCACTGAGAAGGCGCCGTAGCACAGCTGAGCCCTGACACGCGTGGCATCACCGCGAGTCCGGGAGGTTCCATGGCAACTGCTGGGGTGGGTACGGTTCTGAAATTTTCATCTCCCTCAAAATCCTGTAAAAGGTCATTAGCAGCTAAGACGCATCAAGGAACTCCGAGTCCAGACGTGATGGCCCTCCTTGGTTGTGTCAGCCGAGGAATTCCGGGTTTCATTTCTGTGCCCTTTGCAGCCCACTTCGGCCTGTCCTGAAAGTTGAATTCTTTGTGCAAACAGTACAAATGTTTTCCCGGAAGAGGAGCTCTTCCTTTTCCTCCCCAAATCCATGGGCTCACTCTCCTCCAGGTGACAGGGCGTGCTGCTTCTCCAGTGCCCCCTAACAGAAACACCACAAGGGGGGAGCTTTAAAAACAAATTCATTTTGTCACAGGTAGGAAGGCTAGACGTCTGAATTCAGGCCACCAGCTCTGGGAGGAGGCTGTCTCTCCCTTGGCTCTGGGGGAAGGTCCTGGTCTGTCTCTTCAGCTCCTTCCGGGTCCCTTGGTGATCTCCATGGGGCTTGGCCTCTCTCCTCCCCATCCCTGCCCCCGCTGGCTTGTTTAGTCTCTTTTGTATCTTGTAAGAGGTGGATTCCAGACACACCCGCACTAATGCTGCTTCCTTAACATAACAAGGACAACCCATTCCCAAGGGGGATTAGAACCACAGTCATAGAGTTCAGGATTTACAACACATACTTTTGGGGACAGGTTCAACTCATAACTGATGGACATGGTTTAGAATCGATGAGCTGTGAAATGCCAGTGCTGGGGTGCTGCAGGGCCAGCAGGTGAGGGGGCCGGCTTCCTTGCCCGCTGGAGCTCTCAGGAAACGGGAGGATCCTGTGGGCTGGACGCCAGGCCCGGAGCAAACAGGAAGGAAGAAGTCTGGGAGACCAGAACTTTAAAAGTGTTTCAAAGAGAAGCCAGGACTTTGGACTTTTAAATGAAAGTCCCTAATTTTACAGTGTGGGCGGC
>NW_006921860.1:1503543-1504883 GCF_000298275.1 Orycteropus afer afer | reverse complement strand
CAGGCCCTGCCCAGATCCCAGGGGCCTCAGGAGCAGGAGCTGGGTGGCCGGCTGGGCGCCGGTGAGGGACTTCCTTTGAAACTGTCGTCATCTGCCTTCCAGTGTGACTCACGGTGGCACCACGGATGCAGAGTGAACACTGCCCGGCCCGGGCCATCATCAGGACTGTAGCCGCACCCCCATGGGTGCTGGGGGCCTTCCGGCCTGGGGCTCACCTTCCGGCACCGTGTCAGACGCTGCTGTTGGGACCCACGGCGTTCTCAGGGGCTCCTTTTCAGCAATCCACAGCCAGGCCTTCCTTCCGAGTCCATCTCAGTCTGGAGGCCACCCTGCGGGACCCTGCTGGTGGCAGTACCTCCAGCCTCACAGCCTCCCACCAACCACCACGGTGCGACACCTGGCCGACGAGAGTGGCCGAGGCTGCTCACGCTGGACAAACTTTGTCCTGAACGTGCGTATTTAACTGTGGGCGACTTAAGGGCCTGATGGATGGGTTTCTGCCACTGTCCGTGCCTTCTAGAGGCTCACAGCCTCTGGTCTGAACGCTTGTTCCTCAGCCCACCTACAAGGGTGAGTGTGGGTGGCAGTAATCCCCCCCCTCCAGTGACAATGACCACCGTCACTGAGTTTTTGTGTTGTAGCCATTTTCTCTGTCCTCGGAGCCTGGGCTCACATCTGGTCCCCCCAGCCCACAGCTGTTGACCACCACACCCGTCTGCAACAGTAATGTTCAAAATTATTCTAAATGGCTTCTGCGGGGTTCCTAGAAACATCTCGCAGATGCCAAACAGAGTGGACAGTCTGCCTCTTGTCTCTGCCCTGGTTCTCAGATGTCAGCCATTTTGCTTTTTCTCCTCGCTCTGGTACTAAAATGTATGTCAGTCAGGGTTCAACCAGAGAGCCCTAACCCTAACCCAAACCCAAACCCAAAACCCAACCCGCTGCTGCCAAGTCAGCGCCCACTCACGGCAACCCCACATGTGCTGGCATAGAACTGTGCAGGTCTTTCTTCCCAGGCCCCTCGGAGTGGGTTCTGATTGCCAACTGTTTGGTTGGTCAACTAGCGTTTCACCGTATGTGGCACCCAGAGACTCAACACAGAGCCAGTGGGAGCTATATCGTAAGAGATGGTGTGACTGTGAGGTGGGCTTTGCATGTCTGAAATCCCCAGGGCAGGAGGGGGGAGGGACGCTGAAGACCACAGCTCTGTACAGTGGAATTCTCTGCTGGGACGCCTCAGTCCTGCTGCTAAGGCCTTTCAACTGATTGAGTCAGACCCACCTTGAACCTTTTGCATCATCTCCCGTTCTGAAAGTCAGCTCACTGCGAACTTAAACCAC
>NW_006921860.1:1498565-1502838 GCF_000298275.1 Orycteropus afer afer | reverse complement strand
TTGCTTTGCCACTTAGCATGTTGTTGTTAGCTGCCATTGAGTCAGTTACAACTCATGGAAACCCCATGTAAAACAGAGGAAAATATTGCCCCATCTTCAGCCATCCCCACAGTCATTTTTATGTTTGAACCCATTGTTGCAGCACCCATGTCAAGCCACCTCGTTGAAGGTCTTCCTCTTTTTCAGTGAGCCTCTATGAAGCATGATGCTATTCGCCAGGGACTGGTCCCTCCCGATAACATGACCAGATTACATGAGGTGACGTCTTGCCATGCTCGCTTCTAAGGAGCATTCTGGCTGCACTTCCTCTGAGACAGACCCGTTCATTATTCTGGGACTCTGTGGTCTATTCGTTATTCTTTGACCCCATAATTCAAATCCACCAATTCTTCCGAAAGTGGGGGCTTATTCTTGGTTAGAGAAATGCGCACTTCCTGCCTCTCCTGCTCTCGTCTTCCTTCCTTTGAGGGAGAGCAGACGATGAGCTCCTTCTGAACCCGAAGAAGACTTCCACCCACTTCTCACAGATGCACCGGAGACCCAACCTGCATCCCTGCCTACAGCTTGCTTTCCATTGTCCTAAATCATTTTACAACCAGTGGTTTTGTGCCTACAGCTTTCTGAAAGCTTCTTCAGGACACAGACAAGTGACTCTTTCTTCTGTGTGCTACCCTACAGTGTTAGCATGTCCTGGGACCGGGGATGCCCTGCTTCAGGGCACTTGGGAGGAATGGGCCAGGCTGGCTCTGAGAAGCTCCACCTCAGTGCAAGGGGCACTGGGGCACGAGGACCCCACGAGGAGCTCAGAGCAAGACCTAATAACCCGACTGGTAGCTGCTGCCTGCTGTTGTTGTCGGTGCCATCAGTTGGCTCTGACCCATAGTGGCCCCATGCAGAGCAGAACGAAAGACTGCCCGGTCCTGCCCACTTCTCACAGTCGCTGCCATGTTTACCCCATCGCTGAAGCCACTGGGTCGATCCCCCTGCTTGAGGGGTTTCCCCTTTTCTGCTGAGCCTCCACTTTAGCGGCGTGCTGTCCTTCCCTAGGGTCCCTCTTGATCCCAGGACCAAAGTACACGAGACACAGTCTTGCCATCCTTGCTTCCAAGGAGCATCCTGGCTGTGTTTCTTCTAAGACAGGTTAGCTTATTCCTCTGGCAGTCCATGGTATGTGCAATATTCTTTGCCAACGCCACAATTCGACTGTGTCAGTCCTTCCTCAGTCTTCCTCATTGGTTGTCCACCTTTCACACGCATATGAGGAAATACCATGGTTTGGGTCAAGTGCACCTTGGTCATCAGAGTTGACTGCTCCCTGGCCTTCATTCTGGGGGAACTTCTAGCCCGTCAGGGAAAACAAACACCCAGGGCTGCACTGGTCACTGGACGTGGTGGGCACTGGACGGCTCAGGGCACAGACTGGTCCAGACCAGAGAGGAGTGCCCAGCCAGCCTTCTGAAGGAAAGGACCAGCACACAAACATGCGAAGAATGAGTGCATGCCAGCCGGGCAATCAGGGGGCTGGGAAGCAGTGAGGGCTCCCATCAGGGGAGCCCCAAGTGCGGGTGGCAGAGGAAGTGGTGAGACCGGGAGTGTGGAGGCAGAGCCAAGGGGAGATCAAGGCTCCTTAAGCAGGTGGATGGCTTTGGGGCTTGGTCCTGGCAGCTACCATGGGAGAGTGGACTGGGCTGTCTGACAAGGTGACTGTGGGGTGTCACGCAGGGGTCTCTGGCCTGCCTGGCCCCCACAGTTGCCTGTTGCTTAAGTGTGATCTGGAGCTCTCTAAGACACTTATATCCAAGGTTGTGTAGAGGTTATCTCCCAGGATGGTAGACAAAGTCCAAATTCTTCAGGTAAAGTTCATGAAAACCCCACAGTATCACAACACGAATGATTACCAGCAACACGGAAGCGTGGGACTCTCGTCATCTGTTTCAGAGTCCACACAAGGCCTGATCCTGGGGGGTGTTTTATACCAAAACTTCAGACACTGCTCTTGCACGGAGCCACGGTGCCGTTCTCCTAACTGCTACTCAGAACTCACGACTAATGGAAACCTTCAGTCGAAGACATGTGTTTGTGGACAGGCAGGGCTTTGAGGAGGACACATGATACCGAGAGTGAGGAGGAGACCAGCAGGGGAAGGGCAACAGGCCTTCCTGGGGAGGGATGCCCACCGCTCAGATGTCTGTAGGGAGTCGCTTGGCTTCAGGGACGAGCAAGCCGGGCGGGGCTCCTTGCTGAGGGAAGAAAGTCTGGGTTTCGAGTCAAGTGCTGGGTAAACAGGAGGCTGGAAGGTCAACTTGTTGGAGGGGTCAGCCGGCCTGGCTCCAGGGGCTCTGAGGACCTTAACAAAGGTCCCCTTAGAGGCAGAGACCAACAAGGGGGCAGTGGAGACTGGCTGGGGAGTGCAAGTGGTTAAGTCCTCAGCTGCTGACGGGAAGGTTGGAGGTTCAAAGTCACCCAGAGGCGCCGGGGAAGAAAGGCTGAACACCTGCGTCCAAAGAATCAGCCGCTAAAAGCCTGCAGAGCGCATGCGGTTCCTCTCCGACGTGTGTGGTCCTGCTCCAACACACATGTGGTTCCGCTCTGACACGTGTGTGGTTCCGCTCTGACATGTGTGCAGTCCTGCTCTGCCACGCATGCGTTTCCACCTCGACACACGTGTGGTCCCTCTCCAACACGCGCAGAGCAGCTGCAAGGTGGGGTGTTGGCTCAGCCACTCTTTCCATCCTGCCGGTGACGCACCAGGCCTCACCGTCTCCATCTGTAAAATGGGCGTGGTGTGGTGTTTGCGCGGCTCCTAAGGACCTGTGTCAGCTGAGAGCAGTGGGAAGTGCCTGTGAGCACAGCCGTGGCACTTCTGCTCTGTGGGTGTGGCCACCGGGCCTGGACTTGAAACTGGGGTGGGCGCCGCCGTGGGCTCAGCCCCCGGCCCGCATGGGACGCCCGTGCCTCTGTGCGTGGCACTCAGCCCGGGGCTGCCACACGGGGTGCTCTCCAGGGTTCCTGGGCCCTGAGGACTGATCGAGCCCAGAGGGTCTGGTCCTGCCTGCCCCTTCTGCCGGCTCGAAGTGTGACCTGGCGTGTGGTCCCCATCCCAGCTGGAGGCTAGCCTCGTGTGGCTGGGCCAGGGTTGTGACTTCTCAGCAGGGGTCTCTGTGGGGGTCTTCCCCCTGCCCTATAGCTGAGGACATTTGAAAGGGCGCGTTGAACCTCAGGCCTTGGGACAAAAGTGGCAGTGTCTGTCCTGGCAGCTGCTGGCCCGGCTCCACCACGGCCACAGAGGTCTGGGCGGACGGTCCCTCCCCGGCTCCGACTTGGCTTCGGGGCCTGTGGGAATGGAGCCGCCTGGGTGGGGTGGGAGCAGCCCCCGTCTGCAGACACTGTGAAGTGGGTGGCAAGCTGTCATTACAGCCCAGGGCCACGGAGAGGTCAGGGCCGCCTGAGTCCAGCAGCCAGCCAGGGGCCTGAAATAGCTGGCTCCCCAGGGCCCTGATGGCTCAGGGAGTTACACAATGTCAATTCTGAATCCAAGCTGGATCCAAGAGGCTGACAGCAGGAGGTCAGATGTCAGCCTCAGAGGGGTGAAGTCAGGCCATTGTTTGAGACAAAATGTTTGGTCAGTAGGCCCACGCTGTCCAAACACTGCCCGCCGCTGGGCAGTCACATGGGAGCCGGGGAGAACATGTGCCGAGGCCCGGGGCGGTGGGCGAGGGCCTGCCACCCGCCCTTCAGGAAAGCACACAGCTCTGCAGAGAGAGCACTGAGCGCTCGGGCTGCCTCGTGATCAAACGTGCCCCTCCTGTGCTCGCAGACCCCCTTCCAGCCCGGACACAGCAGACCCTCCTGCCGCTGGGCCTCAGGCCCTGTGAGCGATCCCGCAGCACCGCAAGGCCCTCCGGTCGACGCTGACTCCTGTGAGCTGTGTGCTGCTCCCACAAGCCTGCAAGCAGCCAGGAGATTGCCAGGCCTGCCTTCCGAGGTGCCTGCAGGTGGCTTCGAACCGCCAACCCTTTGGTTAGCAGGCCAGCACCAGCCTGGGGCCCGGGGGATGCTGACATGCTGCGGCAGCGTCTGAGCCGGAGTCCACAGCAGGCTGACCACTCGGGAGAAAGCTGTCCCGACACACGTGACAGCAAATTGCTCCCAAGGGCGGTGGCTGAATGAGTTATGTTGGGAAGTAGACTTGATAGACCTTGGTCACTGATCAGCTCTAGGGGGTGAGGCCGACAGGAGTCAAACATGTCTTCTGCTTCCAACAACCGTGAGC
>NW_006921860.1:1489266-1495060 GCF_000298275.1 Orycteropus afer afer | reverse complement strand
GCTCAAAAGCACCAGTTTTTCTTCGGCCTTCTTTATTCATTGCCCAGCTCTCACATGCATATGAGGTGACAGAAAACACCATGGCTTGGGTTACGCCTAGTCTTCAAAGAGACATCTTTTGCTCTTCAGCACTTGAAAGAGGTCTTTTGCAGCAGATTTGCCCAGTGCAGCACGTCGTCTGATGTCTTGACTGCTGCTTCCGTTGGTGTTGACAGTAGAACCAAGTAATATGAAGTCTATGACAACTTTAATCTTTTCTCCGTTTATAGTGATGCTGATTATTGGACCAGTTGTGATGATTTTTGTTTTCTTTATGTTGAGGTGTAATCCATACTGCAGACTGTAGTCTTCAATCTTCATCAGTGAGTACTTCAATTCTTCTTCACTTTCAGCAAGCAAAGTTGTGTCATCTGCATAACACAGGTTGTTTTTGAGACTTCCTCCAATGCTAATACCATGTTCTTCTTTATATAGTCCAGCTTCTCAGGTTATTTGCTCAGCATACAGATTGAGTAAGTATGGTGAAAGGATACGACCCTGATAGACTCCCTTCCTGATTTCAAACCATGCAGTGTCCCCTTGTTCTGTTCAAATGACAGTCTCCTGGTCTATGTCCAGTTTCCTCATGAGCACAATTTGGTGTCCTAGAAGTCCCATTCCTCTCAACGTCTTACTATTCTTGCTTCTACGGAGCTCTGGTGGCGCAGTGCCTAAGGCATTTGACTGCTAACCAGAGGCTAGTGGTTCAAACCCACCAGCCACTCCTAGGAAGGAAGGTTGGGCAATCTGCTTCAATAGAGACACCACCTCAGAAATCCAAGGAGGGGGTCACTATGAGTCAAAATGGACTTGACGGCAGTGAGTTTTCAGGGTTTTTTTTGTTTTTTTTTAAGGGGCATTTTGGCTATACTTCCTCCAGGACAGATTTGTCCATTCTTCTGGCATCTGGGATATTCAGTATTCTTCACAAGCACCATGATTTCAATGCATCAATTCTTCTTCCATCTTTTTTATTCACTGTCCATGTTTTATATGCATATGAAGCAATTGAAAACACCACAGCTTGGGTTAGGTACATGTTCTGGTTATCTAGTGCTGCTCTGACAAGAATATACCACAAATGGGCTGGCTTGAACAAAAAGGAGTTTATTCTTTTATAGTTTGGAGGCTAGAAGTCCGAGTTCAAAGTGCCAGGCTCTAGGGGCTGGGTGAAAGCCCCCCCCCCCCCCCCCCCCCCCCCGGGCTTGGGCTTCAGCTCTGCCTCCTGCTCCTGGCCCACTGGAGCTAGAGGCATTTCTTCACTCAGCTGCTGGCTGCTGAGACTGCTGCTGACTGCTGAGGCTGACAAACCCAAGGCTGACAAGTAAAAAGGCACAGTCCTGATTTTACCAAACCACATAGCAGGCCATTCATTCAAGTTTGTTTTAAGTCCCAAGGTCGGTAGAGCATGGTAGGCTGCTGAACAGTGAATGACACGGCCACATGCAAGGTGCAAGCGTGCCATAAGTAGAGACTGTTCCCCAAGGCTTCTGCTTGTATGCGGGAAGCAGACCATGTCCATAAGGCAGCTACTCAGCTGTTTGTGGTAGATCCCACCATGGAGTTGATTGCCCGTCTCATCATGGGGAATAACTATCATTAGCTGCCCAGCCACTCAACCCTGCTCAGCCAAGTTGACACACAAATTTGACTAACACAGCACACCTTAGTCAAAGTGACATCTTTGCTGTTGAACACTTTAAAGAGATCATTTGCAACAGACTTGTCCAATTCAATATGACTCAATTTGATTTCTCCACTGCTGCTTCCATAGGCGAGGACTTCTAGTGGCACAGTGGTTGAAGTATTCAACTGCTAACCACAAGGTTGGTGGTTCAAAACTAGCAGCTGCTTAATGGCAGGAGGATGAGACAGTTTACTTCTGTAAAGATTACAGCCTAGGAAACCCCATGGGGCAGTTCTACTCTGTCTTGTAGGGTCTCTGTGAATCAGAATCAACTCGATGGCAGTGGATTTTGGTTTGGCTCCCATGGGTGTTAATTGTGGATACAAGTAAAATGAAACCCTTGACAATGTCAAGATATTCTCCATTTATTGTGATGCTGCTTATTGGTCCAGTTGCAAGGATTTTTGTTTCCTTTATGCTGAGGTGGAATCCATACTGCAGACTAGTTTTTGATCTTCATCAGTAAGTGCATCAAGTCATTTATACTTTTAGTAAGCAAGGTCGTGTCATCTGCATATCGCAGGTTGTTAATGAGCCTTCCTCCAGTCCTGATGCCATGATCTTATTCATATAGTCCAGCTTCTCGGATTATTTGCTATAATATGGATTGAATAAGTATGGGGAAAGGCTATAACCCTGATGCACACATTTCCTGATTTTAAACCATGCAGTGTCCCCTTGTTCTGTTTGAATGACAGCTTCTTGGTCTATGTACAGGTTCAGCATGATTTCCTTTTTTCACAATCTTATCCATACTTTGCTGTGATTCATACAGGCAAATGCCTTTGCACAGTCAATAAAACACAGTTAAACATCTTTCTGGTATTCTCTGTTTTCAGCCAAGATCCACCTGACATCAGCAATGATATTTTCTCATTCCACATCCTCTTCTAAATCTGACTTGAATTTCTGGTAGTTCCTTGTTGATGTGCTACTGCAACCATATTTGAATTATATTCAACAAAGTTTTAATTGCATATGATATTATTATTTGATAATTTCTGCATTCTGTCAGATTACATTGCTTTAGAATTGACATGAATGTGGGTCTGTTGACATATCTGAATGGGTATTCCATCAATCTCTGTAACCTTGTTTTTTGCCAATTTCTTCAATGCAGCTGGGATTCTTCCTTCAGTATCATTGGTTCTTGATTGTAAGCTACTTCGTGAAATGGTTGGTGCAAGAATACATGATAGAGTTTTCTAAGACCAACGACTTCTTCATCGGATTTATCTTTTTTCATCGACATAAACAGTGATCACAGACATGGACTTCAGCAGATGGAGTACACAGCAATCAAATTGACTACATCTGTGGAAAAAAACAATGGAGATGCTCAATATCACCAGTCAGAACCACGTCAGGGGCCAGCTATGGAGCAGACCATCAATTGTTCCGAGGCAAGTTCAAGCTGAAGCCAAAGACAATGAAAAGAAGTCCATGAGAGCCAAAATATGACCTTGAGTGTATTCCATCTGAATTTAGAGACCATCTGAAGATCAGATTTGACACGTTGAACGCCAATGACTGAAATTCAGACGCATTGTGGGATGACATCAAGAATATCATACATGAAGAAAGCAAAAGGTCATTAAAAAAACAGGATAGGGAGGAAAGATATCAGAAGAGACTCTGAAACTTGTTCTTGAGTGGAGAGTAGCTAAAGTGAATGGAAGAAGTGGTGACATAGAAGAGCTGACAGATGTCAAAGGGCAGCCTGAGAAAACCAGGTGAAGTATCATAAGGAGATGTGCAAAGATGGAGGATGGGAAACCAGAGGGAAGAACACATCTGGCGTTTCTCCAGGGGAAAGAACTGAAGAAAAAATTCAAGACACAAGTTGCAATACTGAAGGATTCCACGGGCAAAATATTGACTGATGCAGGAAGTACCAAAAGAAGATGGAAGGGATACGCAGTCATGGTACCAAAAAGACTTGGTCGATGTTCCATGCAACGATGGGTGATGTTGTTCCCTTAGGCATCCCTCACCCCCTGCTAAACTCTTCATGTCACCCCTGCATGGTAATGCCTGGCTTTTGGATATTCTCAAAAGTTAGACTACCAGCACCCCGGTCTAGTTATAATTGGAGTGTTCTCTGGTCCAGTAAAGGGTCATTTACTAAGCCAGTGTTTATTTTCTTCATCTGCACACAGAGGGAATTGTAGCCACTGGCTGGCCGTGAGCCTGGGAACCCCATTCCTGGTTTGGGTCCGGCCTCTCGTAGGCCAGGGTGCTGGACTGATGAGTCTGCCGGTGCTGAGGCTGCTCCTCAGAGACCTGCACGGGGGGGGGGGTGGAAGCTCACCGTGCGCCTCCTCTCGGAGCCCTCTCTGCACTGACCGATGTCAGCACTGTGCAGTGGTGCATGCTGGTCGATAACCCTAAATACACTCCACCACCCCTTCCTCCCAGGTGCAAGGAAGCACCGTGCCCTGCTGTATGTATGCAGACACACTTCCGCCTGTGCAGAGCAAAGGCCGCCCCATGCACACACAGGGATGGATGGTCCTGCACCCATAATTCCTTACAGGGGCACGCCTGCCCAGGGCACAGCTGACCGTAGTGGAGTCCAGGGAGCGCCCAGTGCTGTGAGCCTCCCACCCATGGACCACTCAGGCAGGCTCAGCCGCAGACCGTGGCTGAGGGTGGAGAGGAGGGGAGGGGAGCCCCGGGCGTGAGCTGACCAGGCCTGATTCTCCTTCCCCGTTGAATAGCCTTGTTTGTGTGACCACAGACCAGTTCCCACCAGCAGTGGGACGTAGTAACCATGTGGACCATCCCGGGGCTTACTGGGGGAAGCAACAGTTACAATCCAGGGTCAGGGTCAGCTTGGAAGACACAGTTCTTCCCTCAGGACAACTTCCTCTTGGCTGCTGCTACTTGGACCTGCCAAGGTGAGTGTTATAGCTGGTTACAGTTCCACCAAAAAGTGCCCAGGGGCACCCCACTCTGGCAGGAAGCCCCCTGCCCAAAGGCGCTCGCTGTCTCACTCCATGGGTCAGTCAGCCAACTGCAGCCATCTGCCAGTCTGTGCTGCTGCCCCCTCTAAGTCAGTTCTGTCTCCTGGGTCTAGAAGGTTCTCAGTGCAGGGACCCTGGGACCCTGCTTTGGAAGCAAAGCCCAAACCACATCCACTGCCATGGAGTCGATTCTGACTCACAGTGACCCTACAGGACAGAGTGGAACTGCCCATAGGGTTTCTAAGGCTGTCATCTTTACAGAAGCAGACTGCCTCATCCTTCTCCTGAGGAGTGGGTGGTGGATTCCAACCCTGATACTTGGTTAGCAGTCCAATGCCTTAGCCCCTGTGCTGCCAGAGCTCCTAACCAATAGTAACAATAATAGAAACATGTTCTAGGGGCAGAGCCCGAGCATGTGTGGGACCCCGAGACTGACGCTGGCGATGACTGTCTCCTGATGCACTTTTTAGGATGTGCACACTTCACCTCAAAGAAACCCACACATGATGCTGTCAGATGCCGTCACATCAGCTCTGACTCGTGGCCCCACATAGAGTGGAACAAAGCATGAGGGGTCCTCACCATCTTCACCATCGTGGCCATGTCCTGTGCCGGTCACCTCGTCCAGGGAGGGTCACAGGTGTCCCCTTTCTCAGCACAAAGCCTGCCATGGGAGGCAGATGGAGAAGAGGGACTGCGTGGACTGGTCCATGAGGGTCTATGAGAGGCTTGCGTGTGCTCCCACTGAGATAGGCTGGAGGAAGTTACACTAGTTACCACGCTCGGAGACTATGATCCCGGGGTAAGACAGAACCGCTGCCAGGCAGCGAGTTAGTAAACAGTGACAACGTATAAACCAGGGCTCAGTTACTGAGTGCAGACTGCAAACCCTGCAGGAGGTTGGCCACTGCCCCTGCTGCTGAGTGGATGGTGACTTACAGCGCCCCCAGAGGACAGAGTGGAACTGCCCACAGAGCGAGCTCTGGGAGCACAGTGCCGAAGGCACCTGACTGCTAACCAGAAAGCTGGCGGTTCAAACCCACCAGCCACTCCTCGGAAGGAAGATGGGGCAATCTACTTCTGTAGTGATACTGCCTCGGAA
>NW_006921860.1:1471917-1478901 GCF_000298275.1 Orycteropus afer afer | reverse complement strand
GGGGTCCAAGATTATCTTCTGTGTCTGTGTTAATTGGTTTCCCTTTTCTTTGTTGAAGAGGGTCTGTGCAATCCTTCTGCCTAGTCCGCCATCTTGCCCTGCCTCCCCGATTCTTTTTGGTACAGTGACTCTGTGTATTCCTTCCATCTTTCCTTGATGTTTCCTACATCATTCAATATTTTGCCCATAGAATCTTTCAATATTGCAATTCAGGGCTTAAATTTTTCCCTCAGTTCTTTCAGCTTGAGAAATGCTGAGTGTGTTCTTCCCTTTTGGTTCTCTAACTCCAGGTATTTGCATATTTCATTATAGTAATTGGCTTTGTCTGCTTGAGCTGCTCTTTGACATCTTCTGTTCAGCTCTTTTATCTTGTCATTTCTTCCATTTGCTTTAGCTACTCTTCACTCAAGGGCATGTTTCAGAGTCTCTTCTGTCATCCATTTTGGTCTTTTCTTCTCTTTTTAATGACCTCTTGCTTTCTTTGTGGATGATGTTCTTGATGTCATCCCACAATTCCTCTGATTTTTAGTCATTGGTGTCCAATGCATCAAATCTATTCTTCAAATGGGCTCTAAACTCAGGAGAGATATTATAAAGGTCATATTTTGGTCTCTCATGGATTTGTTTTAATTGTCTTCAACTTCAACTTGAACTTACATATGAGCAGTTGATGGTCTGTTTCACAGTCAGCTCCTGGCCTTCTTTTGATTGACAATATTGAACTTCTCCAACACCTCTTGTCACAGATGCAGGCAATCTGATTCCTGTGTATTCCATCTGGTAAAGTCCACGTGTGTGGTCATCACTTATGTTGTTGATAAAAGGTATTTGCAATGAATAAGTTGTTGGTCTTGCAAAATTCTGTCATGTGATCTCAAGCATTATTTCTATGTCCAAGGCCGTATTTTCCAACTACTGGTGACTCTTCTTTGTTTCCAACTTTGGCATTCCAGTCACCAGTGATAATCAACACATTGCATGTTTGGTCAATTTCAGCCTGCAGAAGTTGGTAGAAATCTTCAATATCCTCATCTTTGGCTTTGGTGGTTGGTGCATAAATTTGAACAATAGTAGTATTAACCAGTCTTCCTTGTAGGTGTGGAGATATTATCCTATCACTGACAGCATTGTACTTCAGGATAGATCTTTAACAGTCTTTGTGATGATGTGTGCTACACCATTCCTCTTCAATTTGTCATTCCTGGCATAGGAGATCATATGGTTGTCTGATTCAAAATGGCCAAAAGCAGTCCATTTCAGCTCACCGATGCCTAGGATATCGATCTTTATGTGTTCCATTTCATTTTTCACAACTTCCAATTTTCCTACATTCATACTTCATACATTCCATGTTCCGATTATTAATGGATGTTTGCATTTGTTTCTGCTCAATTTGAGTGGTGCCACATCAGCCAAGGGAGGTCCCAAAAGCTTTACTCTATCCATATCGTTAAGGTTGTCTCTACTCTTAGGAGGCAGCTCTTCCCCAGTGGTATTTTGAGTGCCTTGCCACCTGATGGGCTCATCCCTTGGCACTATGTCAGACAATGTTTCAGGGCTGTTCATAAAATTTTCCAGTAATATATCAGACAGTGTCTCACTGCTATTCATAAAGGTTTCACTGGCTAATTCTCTGAGAAGTGGATGGCCTCTTCCTTCTTCTGAGTTTGTCTAAGCCCAGAAGCTATGTTTTAATCTCTCCACCATGGGTAACCCTGTTGGCATTCTGCAACTAGGTGGCATAGCCTGCAACCTCACAGCAACACGTAAGCCACCACAGGACAACAAACTGACAGACAAGTTCGTCTCCCTTAGTCGTTCCTAACCCCTCTGCACCTACATACCACAGACCCTGGTCTTAATATAGATCCACACCCAAGTGAAAAGCACCCTCTGGACCCACCTACAACATGGTGCAACATGGTATATAAAAGTCTTTTCTACATCTTACCATGGTGACTAGTGACTGGGGTAGTAAAAGCTTGTGAGCAACCATCTAAGATGCAACTGTTGGTCTCTTGTCCTCCAGAAGACAGAGGAGTGAAGAAAACCAAAGACTCATGGGAACAGTTAGTCCAAAGGACGAATGGACCATGGCATCCTCAGCTTACATGACCCCGAGACCAGAGCTAGATGGCGCCCAGTTACCAATGGCAACCACTTGGGAAGGGATCAAAAATGAAGGTCTTTTACAAAGTGGGGAAAACATATAACAAAGCTCAAAATCATAAAAATGACCAGCTTGGTGGTCTGACGAAGGCTGGTGAACCCCCAAGACTAGGGGCCCATGTCACTCTGCGGGCCTGGAAGTGACCTCACTCCATAGCTTAACCCTCAGCCAAACAGTAGACAGGCCTATAAGTTGAATACCAATATCAGGGAGATGCATTCCTTAGAATAATCAATCATGGGAGATCGGAAGGGCAACATTTGCATAAAGAGTAAGGTCGGGAGGCAGGAATGCACAGGCAAGAAGGACACAGGGAAAGGGTAACCACAGGGAGGAAGTGGGGGGTGGGATGTTGCATTGTGGGAAATGTAAACTGTGTCACTAAACAAAACGCATATGAACTATTGAATGTAAAATTACTTTGCTTTGTAAAGTTTCACCCAAATTTGAGACTATGGCCCCTAACTGCCCTTCAGGTCTGGAATTGAACTCACTCCTGTGGCTTCCAGCCAAACAAAAGATAGGCATATGAGTTGAACATTTACCTGAGGTAGATACACTCCTTAGAGAGAACAATCATGGGAGAAAGATGGGCTGCTTATACACAGGGAGACAGCTCGGGGGATAGGAGTGCATGGAGGGATGGACACAGGGAAGAGGTAACTATGGGCAGGAAGTAGGAAGGGAGCTATTGCATTGTGGGAAATTGTAGTCAATGTCATGAGACAAAGTGTACATGAGCTGCTGTATGGAAAGTGAATTTGCTCTGTGAACTTTCACCCAAATCACAATAAAAAAAAAATTCACCCAAATCACAATAAAAAGTTAAAGAAAAGAACAGAAAAAAATGGATATGGAGGGAGGCTGCCTAGGGGTGTTTTTTTGTCCCCTGGGTATCCCAGCTCTTTCTGTCCTTCTGATCCACCATCCATGGAGTGTAGCTTCTATCCTCCACAGGCATGTACAGCCAACCCCTGCATAAGCTTCCTTCTGGCTTTGGACACTTAAATTTTAAAATGTTATGAATTTATTCCCGTGTCCGGTTTCATTCACATCACTTTTTTTTTTTTTAACTTTTTATTGTGAATTTTGTGAAAGTTTACAGAGCAGGCTGGTTTCCATCCAACGGTTCATAGACGTTTTGTTTTGTGACACTGACTGCAGTCCCCAGGATGGAACAGCTCTCTTCCCACTGCCTTGCCGGCTACCACTTGCCTTCGTTCTTCCTTCCTGTCATTCCTGCTTCTGAGCCCTGTTTCTGGGCGAGCACTGTCCTGTTGGCCTCATGGGGATGACTGTTCCTGGTGTCACTGTGCACCTTCTGAGCCCTATCTCTGGAGAAACACTGTCCTTCTGGACTCCTATGGCTGACTGGTCTGAGGAGCGTGCACCCCCTGGTGTGACCGTGCACCTCTAAACTCTGTCTCTGGGCGAGCACTGTCCTGTTGGCCTCCTATGGCTGACTGGTCTAAGGAGTGTGCAGCCCCTGGTGACTGTTCACCTCAAAGGCCTATCCGTGGTCTGGATGAACGTTGAGCCCCAGGGGTGAGCCGGTTCCAGGACCGAAGGGTGACTAAGGACCATAGTCTCAGGGGTTCCCCCAGTCTCTGTCAGACAAATAAGTCTTGTCTTTTTTATTTTGAGTTTTGTTCCACACTTTTCTCCACTCTATCCAGGATCTCCTCTTGTGATCCCATTCAGAGTGGTGGCAGTGGTGGCTGGGCACCATCTAGTTCTTCTAGTCTCAAGGTCATGGGGCCAGTGTTCAGGAGTCCACTAGCCCTTTGGACTAATGGTTTCCATGCATGTTTGATTTTCTTCACTTTTCTTTGCACTCCTCAGAAGGAAGATGGGGCAATCTATTTCCGTAGAGATGTCGCCTTGGAAACCCAAGAAAGGGTCGCTATGAGTTGGAGCTGACTTGACGGCAGTGAGTTTGGTGTTTGGTTTTCTTTGCTCCAGATGAGGAGAGACCAGTAGCTGCAATTTAGACGGCTGCTCACAAGCTCTTAAGACCCCAGTCACTGCTCACCAGGGTGGGATATGGAGCATTGTCTTTGTGGACTGCGTTGTGCAAATTGATCTTGATATCCCCCTGACTATGGCCCTGAAGCTGCATGCCAGTGACTCATTCCCTCAAGGTGTTTGGTTCTGGCTAAGAAGTTTTCATAACTTTGCCCCTGTATGCTCTAGTAGAGACATGGACTTTTTTTTTTTTTTTTAACCATACATACAAATAAACTCAACTCACTGCCATTGAGTTGATTCTGACTCCTAGTGACCCCCTTTGGGTTTCTGAGGTGATAAATCTCTACAGAAGTAGATTGCCCAACCTTCCCTCTGAGGAGTGGCTGGTGAGTTTGAACCGTCAGCCTTCTGGTTAGCAGTCAAGTGCCTTAGTCACTGTACCATGGAGCTCCTTTTGCACACACAAATAGCTTATGCAGAGATAGGGTCTGTGGAACTTATACATGGTTGTGGGTATGGTCCCGTTTGCCTACCCATACCTGGTCGTGGTGCCCGTCTGCCTACGTGTCCACTGGCACATCCATGTTTGTCATTCCGGACAATGCGGCCTGTGTGTGTATGAGCACTTCCCTTTCTGGTCCGCACCTCGTGGGCACCGCTCTGTGGCTTCCTTGTCCTTGGTGATACAGTGCTGGTCCTTTGTATATTGCCTTTTCCTTCACCCAAACCAATACGTGTCTTTTACCTCACTGGTATCATCCCTCCCTTGGCCCCCTGTCTGCTGTAGCCACCACAGGCACACCACTGTTCCATTCTTTCTTAGATGGGATTTCCAAGGCCACACAGATGCTTCACGCTTGCACACGGCCACGGTTCTCTGGAACATGCTTTCCTGTGACTGTATAGTTAAGCCTTTCAAAATAACTCTTGAGCCTGCATTGTAGAAATAGCATATGCAAATATGCTGTGTGTGTGTGTGTGAAGAGAAAGATCCCTGATGGGCTCCCATCAGTTTGCAAGCAGTTTGCACCCTTACCTCTCCACATCCCACTTCCTGGCTTTTGTTCATTTAATCTGGGCTTTCTTTTCCTGATCGCTTTTAACACCAAGTTTTATTTAGGTCTTAATGACCTCACCACTATAACAAGAGTTAGGACAAACATTGCTTTACTGCTCTAACTGGCATCGGTGGGCCCCACTGACGTTTCCCAGCCGGACTTTTACGTCTTGAGCTAAATTTCACTGGCCTCCGTGGCTGACAGGTATTTCCCAGTAACTCTTTCAAGCAGGCATGTACTCTGTGCGCCCCTCCGGTGCCACCGCCCTTCGTCCTCCTCTCCGATCATTGCTGCCTCTGTCCCATCAAATCATGGACTGGACGTGGTTTCTGCTGCTTTTGGCTGAATTCTTCCTACTGACCAAAGGGCAGGAATGTCCTTGTAGACGTGCCAGGCTGTCTTTACAGGGCACTGCAAGCTGCCTGCGTTTGAGACCTGAGCGCGCATCGTTTTCCTGCTGCTGAGTCCTGGCTGTCACTTCAGTATGTGCTCCCGTACGGAGCCGTGCTGCAGACATCTACGGGATCCAGGCGTGTGTGGCTGTGTGCACGCTGTCTGAGTGCTTCCGTGCCCTGAACACTTCCACTCAGTGTATGTGGCCTTGTTGTTGTTGTTGTTATGTGCCGTCGAGTCAGCCCTGACTCATAGCGACCCCTCCTTGGGTTTCCGAGGCAGTATCACTACGGAAGTAGGATTGCCCAACCTTCCTTCCGAGGAGTGGCTGGTGGGTTTGAACCGCCAGCCTTCTGGTGAGCAGGCAAGTGTCTTAGCCACTATGCTACCAGAGCTCCCGTATGTGGCCTAGCATCTTACTTAACCCGATTGGGGGATATTTAAAAGTTAACAGGACCGGGCAGTGTTTCGTTCTGTTGTACGTAGCGTCGCTATGAGTCGGGGCCCACTCAGTGGCACCTAACAACACAACACAACACAACACAACGGTTGGGGAGGATGCATTTGTAGGGTTCTTCAGAAGCCCTTGCTTTGAGCTAACAACACCTATGCCTGCGGGAGATGGGAAATCCCAGCCTTCATATTTTAATCCTCCTGAGAATTAGCATTTCAATGTGCTAACAGCAGGGCTTCGACCGGTTCAGGCTGGTTGGGCCCCTTGCTGACAATGTGCATTTCCACCCCAAATAGACCAATCAGAAGCTGTATTTTAAGAGGACCCTCGGGGGATTCTTTTGTAGCCATAAGGGCCCCCGGGGATCTTGTTCAGATGCAGATTCGGTTCGTCTACCTGGGGGAGGGGACGTTAATTCCCAGCAGGGGGTTCCCTGGGTTTCTGAAGCTGTGTGTGCTTTTCTGTCGGTGGACGATGTAGACCCGGGCACACACACCCCTGACCTGGGACCTGCACCGGTGGGAGGAGCCGTTCATCTAGGACAGCACCTTGAGTCTCCAGAATGGTGGGTACGTGGACGGTGGGTACGTGGATGATGGGTAAGTGGATGGTGGGTACGTGGACGGTGGGTACGTGGATGATGGGTAAGTGGATGGTGGGTATGTGGACGGTGGGTACGTGGACGGTGGGTAAGTGGACGGTGGCTGGGACAGGAACTAGGCAGTGCTCTTAGCTACAAACAACAGAAAGTCTGACTCAGACTGGCTTAGAAAGAAAAAGGAAATGTCTTACCTCACGTACCAGGAAACAGGAAGTCAGAGGGAGTAGTGGCCCTAAATGGGCATGACTCAGTGGCAACAGTCGCAGGGATTCCAGCCCCTCCTGCTTCTCCACTGAGCTGGGGCCTGGGGCTAGTTTCCCCTGGGGCAGCATTGGGGGGG
>NW_006921860.1:1454799-1471547 GCF_000298275.1 Orycteropus afer afer | reverse complement strand
GGTCTGAGAGCTGCCTGTGTAGACCAACCAGGCCCACACGTTGCAGCCAGGAAGGCCACAGAGGATGACACATTGGGCGGAACACGGATCAGCCCTGAGCCGGGATCTGAACCAGTCCATTGTGGTTTGACCCCTGCTGAGAAGGGGCCTTCCCACCCCAGACAGGCTGACTCAGAGCCTATAGTTAGCAGACTCGCGAGGGACTCTTACAGAGCTTGTTTGATGTGGATCCACCTGGCCTTGCTAGGACGTCGAGTCAGTCCATCTGCTGTGAGCAGACCCGGGTCTGTTGGTGAGCGAGGTGCAAATTGTTCACACATCCTGCCTCTGGGTCCAAGTGGGCGGGAAACTAACTGGAGACTGAGGAATCAGCCCTGGGATGAGGCGACCCCTGAGAGATCCCAAAAGCAGGACTTTGGCAGAGTGGCATTTGGGAACGTAGTGGCTGCTGGGGTGGGAGGCCTACAGTCTCCCGGATCCCAGGCTCAGGGCTGCCGGTAAAAGCCTTAGCTCTGCGAGGCAGACCCCAGGTAGACCCGTCCAGCACACACAAGTGCGGAGGTCATGCGACCATGGCTTGGCTAGCTACCCCACTGCTCTGGTCAGCATTCTCTGAGAGACAGAGCCAAAGGGGACCCACACACGTGTGTTGTTGTTGTTGGTAGGTGCTGTCACGCCAGTTAGGACTCATAGCGATCCCGTGTACAACAGAAGGAACCACTGCCCAGTTGTGAGCCATCCTCACAATCCTTGCTATACCTGAGCCCATTGTTGCAGCCATGTGTGTATATATGTGTATATGCACACATGTATGTATATGTATATCTATATAGAGTGATGTATGAGGAGTGGGGTCCACACACTTGTATGTGTGTGTTTATCTCTAGAGAGATCTAAGGAATCGGGTCCACACACTTGTATGTATATGCATATCTATATACAGTGATGTATAAGGAGTCAGGTCCACACATGTGTATGTGTATGTATACCTCCAGAGAGATCTAAGGAGTTGGGTCCACACACGTGCATATGTATGTACGCCTCCAGAGTATGATGCTAAGGAATTGACTATCATGATTGTGGGGAGTGGCGAGTCCAAAGCATCGTATCCTAACCAGTAGGCCCGGTGGCTGGCTGAAGGCTCAGGTAGGAATCTATGCTGCAGTCTTTACTCTGAATTCTTCTCCCTCCAGGAAACTTGACTTTGCTCTAAAGCAATGATGGGATGTGGCTGCCCGCATCGTGGAGGGCCGTCTGCATTCCTTGGGTAATGGATTTAAATGTCAGCCACATGTAAATATCTTCTCAGCAAGGCCTGGAACAGTGTGGCACCAAACACCTGGCCACCCGGCCGGCCACAGGGACACGTGACATTCCCTCTCGCCCTCCCCAGCCAGTGCAGACTGGAAGAGTAAGGTGGGACCCCAGCAGGCCAGGGGCTGGACTCTGCTAGTTGCTGGTTGAATGGGCGGAAGCCAGGGATTGGAGGGCCTGCTGTCCGCAGCACTGGGGTGACAATGCCCTGTGTCTCATAATGGGCCTCTCTGAGGCCTGACTGCTTCCCCCGACCTGCTGCCTAAGGACATGGGCCCTGTGTCTGCTGCCATGCATGTGAGTGGGCAGCAGTGTGGGTGCAGGGAGGCAGTGAGCAGTCTCAGTGCACACACCTGAGCCTGGCTGCAGGCCCGCCATGGCATCTCCTGGCCCCAGCGGACTCCTGGCACTCTGGGGTGCACCATTGCAGGCCTCCCAGGGAACAGTTATGTCCCTGTAAAAGTTACGCTGAACTCTTCACCTCAGGACCTGTGAACATGACCTTGTGTGGAAATAGGGTTCTTGATGATTCTATTGGTTGACATGAGGTCATTGTGGAGTAGAGTGAGTCTGGGTCCAATGTGACTGGTGTCCTTATAAAAGAGGAGAAGAGACACAGAGGGAGATGACCCTGGGGAGATGCATCTACAAACAGGGAACACCAAAGATCTCTGACTGTCTCCACAAATGGGGAGGAGGAAGCACAGACTCCCTCAGAGTCTCTGAGGGACCAACACGGCCAACACCCTGATCTAGGACCCAGTCCCTGGACTGTGAGACAGTTTCTGTTCTTAGAAGTGTTTGGTTTGTGGTACTCTGTTGCAGTAGCCGTAGGAGCTCTGGTGGCACAGTGCTTAAGGCATTTAGCTGCTAACCCAAAGGTCAGTGGTTTGAACCCACCAGGTCTCTGTAGGAGAAAGATGAGGCAGTCTGCTTCCATAAAGATTTTTGCTGTTGTTACCTGCTGTTGAGTTGTCTCCAACTCATAGCAACCCCGTGTCCAACAGAACGGAACGCCGCCCGGCCCTGCGCCAGCCTCACGATCCTTGCCACGGTTGAGCCCATCGTTGCAGCCACTGTGTCAGTCCACCTCCATTTTCCTCTTTCTTGCCGCCCCTCCACTTTACCAACCATGACATCTTTCTCCAGGGACGGGTCCCTCCCGACAACATGACCAAAGTGTGTGAGGCGACGTCTGGCCAGGCTCGCTTCCAAGGAGCATCCTGGCTACCTTCTTCAGGACAGATTTGTTCCTTCTTCTGGCAGTCCATGGTACTTTCAGTGTTCTTTGCCAATACCACAACTGAAAGGCATCAACTCTTCTTTGGTCCCTTTATTCATTGTCCAGCTTTCACATGCATATGAGGCAATTGAAAATAGCCTGGGTTAGGCACACCTTAGTCTTCAAAGTGACATCTTTGTTCTTTACTATTTAAAGAGGTCTTTTGCAGCACATTTGCCCAGTGCAGCACGATGTCTGATTTCTTGATTGCTGTTTCCATGAGTGTTGATTGTGGATTCAAGTGAAATGAAATTCCTGACAACTTCGATCTTTTCTCCGTTTATCATAATGTTGCTTATTGGTCCAGTTGTGAGGATTTTCGTTTTCTCTCTGGTGAGGTGTAATCCATACTACAGGCTGTAGTCTTTAATCTTCATCAGTAAGTACTTCAAGTCCTCTTCACTCTCAGCAAACAAGGTTGTGTCGTCTGCATATCGCAGGTTGTTAATGAGTCTTCCTCCAATCCTGATGCCGTGTTCTTCTGCAAATACGCCAGCTTCTCCGATTATTTGCTCACCATACAGATTGAAAGGATATAACCCTGATGCACTCCCTTCCTGATTTTAAACCATGTAGTGTCTCCTTGTTCTGTTTGAATGACAGCCTCCTGGTCTGTGCATAGGTTCCTCATAAGTACAATCAAGTGTTCTGGAATTCCCAGTCTTCTCAATGTTATCCATAGTTTGTTATGATCCACACAATTGAATGTTTTTGCACAGTCAATAAAACAAAATTAAACTTCTTTCTGGTATTCTCCACTTTCAGCCAAGATCTGTCTGACATCAACCATGATATCCCTCATTCCATGTCCCCTTCTGAATCTAGCTTGCATTTCTGAAAGTCCTCTGTCAGTATACTGTTGCAGTCATTCTTGAATTATCTTCAGCAAGATTTTACTTGTGTGTGATATTAATGATATTGTTCAATAATTTCCACATTCTGTCGGATCACCTTTCTTTAGAATGGGTACAAACATGGATCTTTTCCCGTCAGTTGACCAGGCAGAGGTCCTCCAAATCCATGTCACTTGTGGCTTCAAGTGAAATGAAACCTCTGACATGGCCCGTATGAGTGCCTCCAGTGCGGCATCAGTTTGTTGAAACATCTCAATGGGTTTCCATCAACTCCTGGAGCCTTGTTTTTTGCCAATTCCTTCAGTGGAGCTTCGACTTCTTCCTTCAATGCCATTGGTTCTTGACCATAGGCCACCTCCTGAAATGGAGGAACGTCGACCAGTTCTTTTTCATGCAGTGACTCTGTGTGTTCCTTCCATCTTCTTTTGGTGCTTCCTGCGTCATTCAGTGTTCTGCCCACAGAATCTTTCAATATCACAACTTGAGACTTGAGTTTTTTCTTCAGTTCTTTCAGCTTGAGAAAGACCAAGTGTGTCCCTCCCTTTTGGTTTTCTAACTCCAACTCTTTGCACATTTCATTATAATAATTGACTCTCTTCTTGAGCTGCTCTTTGAAATCTTCTGTTCGGCTCTTCTATCTTGTCATTTTTTTCTATTAGCTTTAGCTACTCTCTGTTCAAGGGCAAGTTTCAGAGTCTCTTCTGACATCCATTTTGGTCTTTTCTTCCTTTCCTGTCTTTTTAATGACCTTTTGCTTTCTTCATGGATGATGTTCTTTTTTTTTTTTTTTAATTTTTAATTTTTTTGTGATTTGGGTGAAAATTCACAGAGCAAATTCACTTGCCATACAGCAGTTCACATACACTTTGTCTCATGACATTGACCACAGTTTACCACAATGCAACAGCTCCCCTCCCACTTCCTTCTGATAATTACCTCTTCCCTGTGTCCATCCCTCCATGTACTCCTGCCCCTTGAGCTGTCTCCCTGTACATAAACAGCCCTTCTTTCTCCCACGATTGTTCTCTCTAAGGAGTGTATCTACCTCAGGTAAATGTTCAACTCATATGCCTGTCTTTTGTTTGGCTGGAAGCCACAGGTGTGGGTTCAATTCCAGATCTGAAGGGCAGCTAGGAGCCATAGTCTCAGTGGTTCCACCAGGCTCTATCGGACCAGCAAACCTGGTCCCCCCCCCCTTTTTTTTTTTCTCCAAATGATTTTGAGTTTTGTCCACATTGTTATCCCTCTCTATCCAGGATCTCCTACATAGATCCCCTTCCAAGTGGTTGACATTGGTATCTGGGCACCATCTAGTTCTTCTGGTCTCATAGTTGTATAGGCTGCAGATTGGATGGTGTACCAGTTGCTAGGACTGATTGTTAGATGATGTTCTTGATGTCATTCCACAACTCATCTGGTTTTTGGTTATTGGTGTCCAACGTGTCAAATCTATTCTTCAAATGGTCACTGAATTCAGGTGGGATATAATCAAGGTTATATCTTGGCTCTAGGAGCTCTGGTGGCATAGTGCCTAAAGCATTTGACTGCTAATCAAAAGGCTGGCAGTTCAAACCCACCAGCCACTCCTTGGAAGGAAGGTTGGGCATTCTACTTCCATAGTGATACTGCCTCAGAAACCCAAGGAAGGGTCTCTATGAGTTGGGTCTGACTCGATGGCAGTGAGTTTTATCTTGGCTCTTGTGGGCTTGTTTCAATTTTCTTCAGCTTGTCCTAAAGGAAAATTATCACAAAGTTATAATAGTGAAGAAAAGAGACTTTCAAACAGCAAAAAATTAAAAAAAAAAATCAATGGTGGGAGATGGATCGATTTGTCATCAGAACAAGTGTCCCTGAGTTGGAGGAACAGTCCATAATCGGGGGTATATATTACAAGTCACAAGGCAGTTATCAGTCTTACAGTCAATGAGGGCTTCCATCTTTCCACAGATGTGTTAAAATTATTCAGTCATCATGATTGCTTCTTTGAATGGTATAAGTTTTCAGTAACAACAATCAGGAAGGCATTCATTGTTCCCATCACCAAAGTATAAATAAGATAAGGTTACTCAAAACAGGCACAAAATAATGTTTTCAGTTTTAAAGAGCTGTGTCCAAGGGAGTTCCCTAGTTCTCTGTGTGATCCCCTTTTTGTCTCCTAGTTCATCTGCTCTTCCTGAGTTTAACTGCCCCTCCCTCATTGTTCCTAAAATTATCATGTCTACTGCTTCTCCTTAGGCTTTCCTGGAATTTGCACAGCCACATGGGTCAGTCAAGATCAAAAACGCTGGGGAAGTAACATCGAAAAGTAACAATGGCATCTGAACTTAGGTCAAAGCTCACGAAGGCATTAAGGTTCCGAGAGGAGGCCTTAGCCTTTTGCATACCAAATACCTTTGGATCCCAAGCTCTGATGCAAGCTTCACCTTGAACTTACCATGAGGAGTTGGTGGTCTGTTCCACAGTCAGCTCTTGGCCTTGTTATGGCTGAAGACACTGAGCTTCTCCATGGCCTCTTTCCACAGATGGAGTCAATCTGATTCCTGTGTTCTCTATCTGGTGAGCCCCACGTGTATAGCCACCATTTATGTTGTTGAAAACAGATATTTGCAATCCGTAAAGATGACAGCCTGGAACCCCTCTGGGCAGGTCTACTCTGTCCTCTAGGGGTGTTGTGAGTCAGAATCGACTCCACGGCAGTGGGTTTTGTTGACGCTTTGCTTCTGTAAAGACAGCCTTGGAACCCCTCTGGGGCAGGTCTACTCTGTCTTCTAGGGGGGCTGTGAGTCAGAATCTACTCCACGGCAGTGGGTTTTGTTGGGGCTTTGCTTCCATAAAGACAGTCTTGGAACCCCTCTGGGGCAGGTCTACTCTGTCCTCTAGGGGCGCTGTGAGTTGGAACCATCTCGATGGCAGTGGGTTTGGTTTGGTCACAGCAGCCCAGGAAACTTGTACACTGACTGCTCTTTGGGTGTGGCCTGGCATGTTTTGGGACATCTTGCCTTCAAACTTTCCAGACGAGGCCCTGTTGAGCAAAGCAGATATTGAGTTTACTGTCCTCCGTATGGGTGTGGGCCCGTCTGTCAGTCACCGGAATGTGGCAGGGCAGGGGTTGAGCAGGGTCTCAGGAGACAGTGGAGAGGGAATGCACAGTGCTGAGATGGCCGGGACCCATATGATCACAATGACGAGCTGCCTTCAGTAGCGGGGGGTGGGGGTGGGTCACGGGACCACCTGTGCCGAGGACGGGGCGTTGGAGACACCTGGAGTGCCGTGGTCCTGATCCATCTAGCCCACTCAAGCGACAGAAGAGCCAGATGTGTGTGTTCTGGACAGAGGCCTGGCTGACGTGTGTGTTCTAGGCACATGCTTGAAGCACATTGTTTTGCTGATAGGTTTTGCATTTCATTTTAAGAAACCTCGTTGTTGTTGTTGTTGTTACGGTGCCTGGCTTAGTGCTCAGGTAAATGGGAAGTCAAAAGTCCTCCGCTGGGGATAAGTGGCTCTCTCTGATCCTTAATGGGGATGAGAACGGAAAGAAAGAGGAGGAGGAGGCAGTGAGACAGGCGGGGACTCGGGCGACCATCGGGCAGCCAGTCACACAGGCCCCCGGCACATCGGAATTCAAGCCTACGTGCAGACCACCACGTCCTCCTGCTGTCTGGCCAGCCAGGCCCTCAGGCAAGATAAGAAATGACATCTCAGAAGCTCCACAGGCTTGACCTAGGATGCTGATAAACCTGGGAGCTGCCCTGCAGGGACCTCAGCAGACGCAGAGCCTGCCCAGTAAAGGTCAACATGGCCAACAGTGAGCCTCCTCCAGAGGCAGTGAAGAGCAGGAATCCCTGGCCGGGACTCAAATTAGGGTCCCGAGACACCACATCCCGACTGAGTCGCGGCCACAGCCCTGCAGCCTTCACGTTCCTGCTCCTTCTGGCAGCCCATGGCGGAATGCATCATGGCTGTCTTCTCCGTGTGCACCCCACTTTCATAACCCCACCGTTTCCCCGGGAACCCCTGCCTTTTCTATGAGTAAAGAGGATGCCTTATTCCTGCCTAAAGCCCTTTACAAACCCTGGGAAGTCCTTTATTTGGAGAGAGACCAGAGGCTAGAGGCCGCGAAGCCCCTCTCCGTCTCTCCCTTGAGAGACCCTCCCTTCTCCTCTCTCTTTAATTAACTTTGGTTCCTGTGGACAATTTGCCTCTCTTGTTCAATTCTGTCAGTAGAAGGCGAGAACCCCTGCTTAGGGCCCAGGGATCCCGGTAAGGAGAGGAGGAGGAGACCACTGCACTGCTGTAGTAAGGTTAGTACCGCTTGTACTTGGGGCTACAGAGCAGAACAGATGCACCTCCTTAGGCCAGACGGAACTGGAAGAAGGTTCAAACCCAACCCAACCCATTGCCACTGAGTTGATTCTGACTCCTAGTGACCTTCTAGGACAGAGCAGAGCTTACTCACAGGGTTGCCAAGAGCGTCAGTCTTCAGGGAGGCAGGTCGCCTCATCTTTCTTCCACGGAGCAAGCGGTGGGTTCAAATCATTTCCCTTTTGCTTAGCAGCTAAATGCTTTAACCAGAGCTCTGAAAGAAGGATAGTAGCCAGTACTTTCAGGATGGTGACCTAATGACATGGCTTCACAGATGCACATGGAACCATGTTCCTGATTTGATGTAACCACACGAGTCTCCTCCTGGTTCATCCATCAAATACGTGTTCTTTGAAGATGTGAAGAACATTGGGGTAAGGATTGTGAAGGTTGTGGAGAAGTCATTTCAAATGACTCACTAGTTTTCTCTAGCTTTGTAAAAATGATAGCTGGAAACAACTACTATGATGAAATGAGTTTAGTTTTGGATTTCTTAGTGATACCATATGAATATAAAAACCCTACAGTGGATGTTCTAGGAGCTCTGATAGTGTAGTGCTGAAGGCATCTGACTGCTAACCAGAAGGTTGGTGGTTCAAACCCACCAGCCACGCTGTGGAAGGAAGACTGGGCAATCTACTTCCATAAAAATTTACCACCTCAGAAACCCAATGGGGGCCACTATGAGTTGGAATCGATTCAATGGCAGTGAGTTTGTTTGTTTGTTTGGTAGTGGATGTTCAATCACTATGAGTCAGAATCAATTCAAAGGCAGTGAGTTGGTTTGTTTTTTGGTGGTGGATGTTCAAACACATTCTTTCCCAACACAAAAGCCCTTTGTCAGAGGAGTTTCTCAGCCCACTCTCATGCCCCACCCTCCAGAAGACAGGAAACAAATACAATACAGCTGGCCCCCAGGTTACCAATGTCTGACTTACAGACAGCTCGTGCCTGTCCGTTGCTGTGGTCGTTGTTCAGCGCCACAGAGTCGGTTCTGACTCTTAGTGACTGCCCGGTCCTGTGTCACGCTCACACCCAGCGCCATGCTTGAGCCCACCGTTAATGCTACTTCCTTGCTCCAGCTCACTGAGGGTCTTGCTCCTTTTGGCGAACCTCTACCAAGCATAATGTCCTTCCGCAGGGGCTGGGCCCTGCTGAGAACGTGATAACTTGCCCGTTAATGTGCTGTAAATGTGCCCTCACTTTGAAACGATGGAACCAAGCCCTACTTGCAACAGATTCTTCATCACCATCGCTGTCACTCACTGCACATGCAGCTTATAAAAACTCACTGCCGTCGAGTCGGTTCCGACTCATAGCAGCCCCTCTTTGGGTTTCCAAGGCAGTATAGCTATGGAAGTAGACTGCCCAGTCATCCTTCCGAGGAGTGGCTGGTGGGTTTGAACTGCCAGCCTTCTGGTTAGCAGTCAAATGTCATAGACACTATGCCACCAAAGCTCCCTTTCATCATTGAAAAGGCTTCAAGCCTTCTCTTGCCCTAAAGTCAGGCTACATAGGAAACATAAGCACTTGTGCCCCCTGTTCCAACTTACCCAGAAATTCCACTTATATATCTCATTCATAACCCGGGGGATGCCTGTAAGACAAGAGGGAAAGGAAGGGCAGACACTCTTTGGGTGTGTGACAAGAATAACCCCGGAGATTCCAGGTGACAATCAGAGATGGCCAGAGGCAGCCGAGTAACGGGTAAGTCCCTTCTTGTGAAGAGCAACAGGAGTTGGAAAATCGTACATGAGACAACTTGGCGGTCTGAAATTTTTTCATTGCTTTTTTCCTGGGGATAAAATAAACATTGTTGGTGTTACGTGTTGTCAAGTCATCTCCGACTCATAACGACCTTACGTACAACAGAACAAAACACTGCCGGGTCCTGTGCCACCAGACTCACGATCCCTATACCTGAGCCCATCGCTCCAGCAACCGTGTCAGTCCATCTCATTGAGGGCCTTCCCCTCTTTCATTGACCCTCTACTTTACCTACCATGGCATCCTTCTCCAGAGCATGGTCCCTTCTGATGACACGACCAAAGTTGGTGAGACAAAGTCTGGCCGTTCTTGCTTCCAAGGGGCATTCCAGCTGCACTTCTTCCAGGACAGATTTATTAGTCCTTTTAGCAGTCCACAGTACTCTTAGTATTCTTCTCCAGCACCACAACTCAAAAGCATCAAATCTTCTTTGGTCTTCCTTATCATTTTTCAGCTCTCACATGCATATGAGGTGATTGAAAATACCATGGCTTGGGTTATGCATATCCTACTCTTCAAGGAGATATCTTTGTTCTTCAGCACTTGAAAGAGGTCTTTTGCAGCAGATTTGCCCAAAGAAATATATGTTTTGATGCCTTGACTGCTGCTTCCATTGGTGTTGATTGTAGAACAAAGTAATATGAAGTGTTTGATAACGTCAATCTTTTCTCCATCAATTGTGAATCTGCTTATTGGTCCAGTTGTGAGGATTTTTGTTTTCTTTATGTTGAAGCATAATCCATACTGCAGACTGTAGTCTTTAATTTTCATCAGGAAGTACTGTAAGTGATCCTTACTTTCAGCAAGCAAAGTTGTGTCATCTGAGTATCGCAGGTTGTTAATAAGCCTTCCTGCAATCGTGATGCCACATTTTTCTTCATAGAGTCCAGCTTCTCAGATTACTTGCTCAGCATACAAGTTGAATAAGTATGGTGAAAGGATACAACCCTTACACACTCCCTTCCTGATTTTTAAACCATGAACTATCCCCTTGTGTTAGAATAAGAGCCTCCTGGTCTATGTACAAGTTCCTCATGAGAACAATCAAATGTTCTGGAATTCCCATTCTTCTCAAATGTTATCCACAATTTGTCATGATCCACACAATCGAATGCCTTTGCATGGTCAATAATACACAAGTAAACATCTTTCTGGTATTCTTTGCCTTTGGCCAAGATCCATCTGACATCAGCTATGATATCCCTCACTCCACGACCCTGTCTGAATCCAGCATTTCTGGAAGTTCTCTGTCAATACTGCTGCAACTGCTTTTGAATTGTCTTCAGCAAGATTTTACTTGCATATGATCTCATGACATTGTTTGATAATTTCCACACGGTGGTGGTTATGTTTGTATGTCAACTTGGCTGCACCTGGTTAAGTTTGTGTGTCAACTTGGCTCAGCCTGGTTAAGTGGCTGGGCCTGGTTAAGTTTGTGTGTCAACTTGGCTGGGCCTGGTTGAGTGGCTGGGCAGCTGGATGTAGTATTCCCCATGGTAAGACTCCATGGTGGGATCTACTGTGAGCAGCTGAGTAGCTGCTTTGGTTATGTGGTCTGCTTCCCATATATAAGAAACAGCTTTGGGAATGGTCTCTAGCTTATGGCACACTTGAACCTTGCATGTAGTTGTTTGGTAGCCTGCCATGCTCTGCCAACCTTGGACTAGAATTAATGGCCTGCCATGTAGTTTGGTAACATTGGGACTGTGCCATTTTATTTGTCAACTTTGGGCTTGTTAGCCTCAGCAGCCAGTAGCTGCCTGAGTGAAGAGATGCCTCTAGCTTTAGTGGGACGGAAGCAAGAGGCAGAGCTGAAGCCCAAGGTCAAGGGGCTTTCACACAGCCCCTTTTGAACTTTGAACTTGGACTTCTAGCCTCCCAAACTGTAAGAGAATAAACTCTTGTTTGTTCAAGCATCCCATTTGTGGTATATTCTTGTCAGAGCATCACGAGGGAACCAGAACACACATTCTGTGGGATCACCTTTCTTTGGAATGGATATAAATATGGATCTTTTGCAGTCAGTTGGCCAGGTAGCTGTCTTCGAATTTTCTTGGCATAGCTGAGTGAGTGCCTCCAGCAGGGCATCTGTTTGTTGAAACATCTCAATGGCTATCCATCCCATCAATTCCCAGAGCCTTGTTGTTCTCCAATTCCTTCAGTGCAGCTTTGACTTTTTCCTTCTGTACCATTGGTTCTTGACCATATGCCACCTCCTGAAATGGATGATCATCTACCAATTCTCTTTGGTACAATGACTCTGTGTTCCATCCACCTTCTTTTGATGCTTCCTGCATCATTCAACGTATTGCCCATGGAATCTTTCAATATTGCAATTCGGGGCTTAAATTTTTTCCTCAGTTCTTTCAGCTTGAGAAATGTTGAGCATATTCTTCCCTTTTGGTTTTCTAACTCCAACTCTTGGCACATTTCATTATAATAATGGACTTTGTCTTCTTGAGCTGCTCTTTGAAATCTTTTCTTCACTCTTTTATCCTGTTGATTCTCCCATTTCCTTTAGCTACTCTCTGTTCATGGGCAAGTTTCAGAGTCTCCTCTGATATCCATTTTGGTCTTTTCTTCTTTTCTTGTCTTTTTAATAGCCTTTTGCTTTCTTCATGGATGATGTCCTTGATGCCATCCCATAGTTCTTCTGGTTTTCGGTCATTGGTGTTCAATGCATCAAGTCTATTCTTTAGATGATCTCTAAATTCAGGAAGGATGTATTCAAAGTCATATTTTGGCTCTTGTGGACTTGTTTTAATTGTCTTCACTTTCAACTTATATGAGAAGTTGATGGTTTGTTCCACAATCAGCTCCTGGCCTTGTTTTGGCTGAAGATATTGAACTTCTCCATTGCCTCTTGCCACAGATCTGATTCCTGTATACTCCGTATGGTGAAGTCCATATGTATAGCTGCTGTTTGTGTTGTTGAAAAAAGGTATTTGCAATGAATGAGTCATTGGTCTTGCACAATTCTATAATGCGATTTCCAGCATCATTTCTATCACCAAGACCATATTTTACAACTACTGGTGATTCTTTTTTGTTTCCAACATTTGCATTCCAATCACCAGTGATAATCAGCACATCTTGATTCCATGTTTGGTCGATTTCAGGCTGCAGAAATTGTAAAAATCTTCAATTTCCTCATCTTTGGCTTTGGTGGTTGGTGTGTAAATTTGAATAATAGTAATATTAACTGGTCTTTCTCATAGGCATATAGATATTATACTGTCACTGACAGTACTGTACTTCAGGATAGATCTTGAAACATCCTTTTGTGATGATGTGTGCCACACCATTCCTCTTCAATTTGTCATTCCTGGCATAGGAGATCATATGCTGTCGGATTCAAAATGGCCAAAACTGGTTCATTTCAGCTCGCTAATGCCTAGGATGTCGATCTTTATGCATTCCATTTCATTTTTGACAACTTCCAATTTTCCTAGATTCATACTTTGTACATTCCATGTTCTAATTATAATGGATATTTGCAGCTGTTTCTTCTTGAGTTGTGCCACATCAGCAAAAGGAGGTCCTGTAAGCTTTACTCCACCCACATCATGAAGCTTGGCTCTATTCTGAGGAGGCAGCTCTTTCCTAGTCACATTTGAGTGCCTTCCGACCTGAGGGCCTCATCCATTGGCACTGTATCAGACAGTGTTTCAGGGCTATTTTTCAGTAATACATCAGACAGTGTTTCACTGCTATTCATAAGGTTTTCACTGGCCAATTCTTTGGAAGGTGAATGGCCTCTTCTTCTTCTGAGCCTGTCTTAGGCTGGAAGCTCTGCTGAAACCTGTCCACCATGAGTGACCCTGTTGGCACTTGAAACACTGGTGGTCCAGGCTCCAGCCTCACAGTAACACACAAGCCACCACAGGGTGACAAACTGACCGACGAGTTCATCACCCTTAGCTGTTCCAAACTGTTCCCTCCTGCTTCCCGGCCATCCCTTCCACTTCTAGCCCTTCAAAAGCTGTCTGCCGCTGCTTCCCGGATGTCCCTACCAGTTCTAGCTGCCTGACACTTTTAAAATAAATAGTCTAGTAAAAAATAAATAAATAAACAGTGGAGAACTGTGCAAAGGTAGGACCTGAAAAATTCCCGTAGTCTCCACTGCCCTGCCCACTTCCACCCAAGGGCCCCACCACCCGGTGTTTGCTGATCCCCCCGTTTGCCTCCCTCACTGTACTGAGCTAAGACAGTGTGCGTATTCATCCACATAAGGATGGCATCAAGCCAAACACGCTGCTGATACTTTTTCTTCCTCACTTGATAATCAGTCCGAGCCTCTTTCCACATCAGTACACATCACTGCGTCTCATTCTTTTTAATAGCTGCACGTTTATTCAACCAAACCCTTACTGACTGACACTTGGGCTCTTCCCAATTTTGCTATTACAGAGAAAGGCTGCAGTGGGTTTCCTTGGGCAGAAACTGTGAACTCTATCGATGGTTTCTTTGGATAACGTTTCGGTTCTCTAGTGCTGTTCTAAAATAAAATACCACAAATGGATGGCTTTAACAAACTGGAGTTTATTCTCTCACAGTTTAGGAGGCTAGAAATACAAGTTCAAAGTGCCAGCTCTAGGGGCTGGGTGAGAGCCCTTTGACCTTGGGCTTCAGCTCTGCCTCTTGCTCCCAGCCCACTGGAGCTGGAGGCGTCTCTTAACTCAGGCGGCTGCTGGCTGCTGAGGCTGACAAACCCAAGGTCGACAGGTAAAATGGCCCAGTCCCAGGAATATTGAGCAACATGGCAGGCCACTGGTTCAAGTCCAGAAATGGTCTCAAGATCGGCAGACAACATGGCAGTCCCCTGAGATGAAGACTCAGCCAAATGCAGTTTCCACATGTGCCAAAAAGCTAAGGACCATTCTCAAGATGTCTTATCTACTGTAAGCAAACCACATCCCTAAGCAGCTACTCAGCTGCTCACAGTAGATCCCACCATGGAGCTGATGGCCAGTCTCATCAGGGGAATAACTACGTCCAGCTGCCCAGCCACTCACCCAGGCCCAGCCAAACTGACACACAACTTAACTACCACAGATAAATTTCTAGTTTAGTCCATAATGTTGGCCATATCTGTGCGCATGATCCTTCCTAATTCCCATGCCCTGCCTCATTCTGCCCCTCCCACCAGCAGAGGATGCTAGGCTTCTCCTAACTCATGCAGATGCTGGCTGCTGAGACCAATAAACCCACGATCAGCAGGGAACATGGAAGGCCACTGGCTCAAGTCCAGGGACTGGAGGTGAAGACTCGGCCAAATGCAGGATCTAAAACGTGCCCAAAGCTAGAGACCTTTTCCAAAGTTTCTCTGGATATACTGGAAGCAGGCCACACCCCAAAGGCAACTCCCTTTCCACTGACTAATGTCTCCCAGCAGATTCCACCATGGAGGAGACTACATCACATCCAATCTCATCATGGGGAATAACTACATCCAGGTGCCATGCCACTCATAACCATGGCCCAGCCAAGTTGACACACAACCTTAACTCCCACAAGAGGCCGGAAGTTTTACATTCTGTGTTTATTCTTTTAGTGCTTACCCTTAGATTTTGAGCAAACCTACTGCACCTAACAAGAACTGGGATATGCAAGGTCCACCCACTCCTGTGAAGAATGCAAGGCCCTGGGAACATGTTGGCATTTCTCTCTCTCTACTGTGTCCCTCGTTTTTGGTTTACTAGTTCAGTTTCATGTTGTTATTAACCCCCTTCCAGTCATTATTGTTGTTATTGTTATGGATTTTACTGTCAATGCTTCTCCACATTTACCAGTGTTTTTATACATGTCTTTGTTCATCACTTCTGCTCAATCTCATTTTTCCTTCTGGTTTTAATTTTCTTCCGGAAACTCTTCCAGAGTAGTAATTTCAGTGGGGGTAAACTCAATATTGGTCTAAAAGCATCTTTCTCTTTCACTAGTGCACTGGGGTTTAGCTTAGCATAGTTCCATGAGAAAACTGGTGTCGGTATGTTTGTCAGTCCAGTTATGGTCCATTGACAGGAATGTGTCTTTTCCTTCTGGTTACCTTTGAGATTTTCTTTGTGTCTTTGATATTGCTCAGCCTTACTTTGCTGTGTCTACATGTGACTCCATTTCAATTTAACTTGCTTGGTATTTGAGGAGCTTCCTTAATCCGAAGTACCATGGATTTTTTTCAATTTTGGAACATGCTCAGCCATTAACTCTTAATTAACTCCTTCTCTTCCATTTTCCCCAACTTCTTATGGAATGGTTAATATTCGTCTATTGGACCCTCTCATTCTACCCTCCTTGTCTCTAGTCTGTCTTCCTTCATTTCTCTGAATTACCTCTGTGCTGCGTTTTTGGTAATTTTCTGTAATCTGTCTTGTGTCTAACCTGGTATTTAATAAACCCATTGGGTTTTTAGGGTCTTTGCCTTTGTTCTCTGTTTCTAGACACCCTAGACATTCTATTTGGTTCTTTGTTGAACTTTCAGATGCTGTGACACAGGCTTTTACCTTTCTCCCTCTTCCTCCCTCTCTCCACCTCCTCTCTTTTTAGGACTAAGAATATTTTCTACATCCATTGATGGGTTGTTTTCACTTATTCATCTTTGAGTGTGGGGTGTTGTAGTCAGTCTGACTTGCTTTTCCTCAGGGATGGTACTGCTGGATTTTCCACAACTGGCTTCTATTCACCTGGACAGTATTTATCTCTTAGGTGATGATCCAAGGGCTATGTGTACAGCGTTTGTAAGATGTATTTCATCAGTCAGCTCTTGGGGGGTTGGGAGTAGCTTTCTGCAAGATGCTTCCTTTACCTCTTTTGGACCCTCTGTCATGGGAGGTGTCTGCTGGCAGATCTCCGTGGGTCTTGGAATCCCTGCTTTTGTGGAGGTCTGCATTGTTTGAGGCCCCATGACTCACAGATCTTTGATTGGTAAGTTTGTATTTGACACTTCCATCAAGTTGACTTTTGTTATCATCTGCAAATGGACTCACAGATCACTCCTTCCCACTGCCTTTCAAGGGTTCGGGCAATGGTGTTTCCAGAAAGACTTTATTGATTTAAGATAGATAACTTGGTGACCTGATGTTGGAATGTCATTCTCAGAATACAATGCAGCTTGCTGTTGTCAGGTGCTGTCAAGTTGGCGCCAACTCATAGCGCCTCCGTGTACAACAGAA
>NW_006921860.1:1452359-1453514 GCF_000298275.1 Orycteropus afer afer | reverse complement strand
GGAAGTAGATTGCCCAACCTTCCTTCCGAGGAGTGGCTGGTGGGTTTGAACCCCTAGCCTTCTGGTTAGCAGTCAAGTGCCTTAGGCATTATGCTACCAGAGCTCCTATGAAGGATGATTAGTGATCGACTAAAGCCACATTTGTAAACTCCCCTAGTTTGATGACAGGATCGATGAATTTCCATTTATCCAGAGATAATTCTACACAATCAATGGCTGCAACCTTGAACTCTGAGCAAAATGGTGGATCCATGGTTCCACTTCCAGGGAGAAAACTCTCATTGCTTGATATGATTTTCCTGTTCTTGACCTCTGTGATCATGCATTGGGCCCATGTGTAAGTGAACCCTAAAGCCAGGAGCTCCCAGGAGCTGGCCTGGCTCTTGGGCATTCCTGGTGGGAGGTCTGGTGGCAGCACGTTGCTCAGACACTCCAAGGGCCACACTACCTTCCTGTAGTGCTTCATGGACCACTGCAGACTTAGAAGGAACACCAGCAATGTGCTACTCAGAAGCCAGTAGGGAGCTACTCAGAAACTTGTGCTGAGTCCTTGGGATTGGCTTAGACTTGTCCCCCATGGCTGAGAGGTGTGAGGGACATTGTCATGTGGGCTTTGGCTTGGGTGTTGCCACCATCATTATCTCCTAGAGCAGAGTGTAAGCCAGGATGCAGAGACCCAGCTTTGCTGTCTGCATGTCTTCACCCCGTGAGTTTGCAGGCACGACTGTCTTCTTCCCTATATGGGAGACCATGTGTGGGCTCCACCACCAGAGTGGAATGGGCGGCGGCACTCATTCACTGGTTGAAATGTCACCCTTGCCCAAGAACCAGGCCATTCCTCTGATTTTCCTGCAGAGTTCCCAGGGCTGCAGCCCATCTTCCTGGGAATGTCAGGATTCCTCAGAGTGATTGGCCCAAGAGCAAAAGGTCCTTCCAGAGCAGGTAGTCCTAACCAGAGCTCTCGATTCTGCTGAAGAGAAGGTCTAAGAACAAGAGGCTGGATGGAGAGAAAGAGAAAGTTTTCAAAGAAATTGAAACACACATTGTTGTGTGTTTTGACCCACAGCGCCCCTAGAGGACAGAGTGGAACTGCCCACAGGGTCTCCAAGGCTGTCAGTCTTCACTGAAGCAAAGCCCAAACCACACCCACTGCCT
>NW_006921860.1:1414195-1452129 GCF_000298275.1 Orycteropus afer afer | reverse complement strand
GAGTCCATTCTGACCCACAGCGCCCCTAGAGGACAGAGTGGAACTGCCCACAGGGTCTCCCAGGCTGTCAATCTTCACAGAAGCAGAGCCCAAACCACACCCACTGCCCTGGAGTCCATTCTGACCCACAGCGCCCCTAGAGGACAGAGTGGAACTGCCCCACAGGGTTTCTAAGGCTATCATCTTATGGAAGCAGAGTGCCATATATTTCTCCCCCGTTGCCGTTGGCGGGTTCAAATTGCCGACCTTTAAGTTAGCTGCTGAATGCTTAACTCTGTGCCGCCGTGGCTCCTTCCAGCCTGCATTAGGACGACTTAATAGGGACTGAAGCCCGTGGCAGCAGTCTGGTGCCCATTACCGGCCAGAGACAAGTCTGTTGTTAGGACAGGAAGTTGGATCAGTCTTGCTTTCCTCCAATGGAGCCTGTTGTCCCAATAGTCTTCCTTCAGTTGGTTCCACACACATGCCCTGGAACAAGGATGCAGGAGTGGTCAGAGCCAGGCGTGGTGGCGGAACGCGGAACGCGGCTCTGCCCGCCTGTCTGCCTATCCGACCCGGCCCATCCGGCTGGGCCGGTTTGCCTGACTCCCCGCACACAGTGTCTTCCTGCTCCATGATTGTATCAAGACCAGACCCAAAGCAGCCCTCTGGCCTGAGAGTTACTTCATCAACAGCTGCGGTGCGGTCCCCACAGCCAAACGTGGACCTGTGACACGTATTCACGTCTCCGAGCTGAGCCACCACTTAAAGAAGGCTCTGGGAGGCAGGGTCCACAGTCCTGAAGGCTCACCCAGGCTGCCTTACAGGTCACCTGCGTCAGGTGCGGCTAGAGCAGCCAGCTCCCCGCTCGGGCCACGGGCCAGCGCTGTGCTCACGGGGGAGAGACGGCATTCGCTGCAATCACGCAAGATCCACCCGTGGGGCCAGCCATTCTCGGGCCCCTGAAGCTAGGAGGGCCTGTCCTTGTCGTCAGTGAAGATCCCCATCTGCTGAAGGCAGGAGGAGGGGAATCCAACTCAAATACCGACCTGCACTTGAAAGGAATGTGTCAGACACATCCCGCCACTCGTATGAGTTCACGGGTCCACAAAGACCCTCTCACATGTGCTTAAGGACACACAGAGGGCTCAGTGAGAGCCAGCAGAGAGGGGACTGGGGTCTGTCACCTAAGGACACACTGAGGGAGAGTCACAGTGGGGGCAGTGAGGGACAATGGGGACAGAGGTCACTCTGCCAAATAATTGGGACGGTGTGGCCACAGTAGAGCAGGACTACACCATCATCAACTTTTGTCCTTGGACACCCACACGTCCCGAGAAGGAGGTCCTGTGAGGGCACGTCTATGGGAGCTGTGATGCCTGCTAGTCCCGGTGTGGCTGTGAAGGGACCCACACAGGATCAGTGTTTACGGTCAGCTGACTCTGAGTGAAGGTGATCACCCTCCGTCATGGTACCCGGGTGGCACAACCAGTTGGTGCTCAGCTCGCAAGGTGAATGTTGGCAGTTTGAACACACCCGGCGGCTCTGCGGGAGAAGGACCTGGCCTGCAGCCATAAAGCTCGCAGCCAGGAAGCCCTGTGGTTTCTCCCTGTCTCCACTCCGTCACACAGGGGTCCTTATGAGTCGGAGTCGACTCAACAGCAGTGGCTCGATTTGTTTGTGTTTGCTTACCCTCCACAAAGTGGGTGGGCCTCATCCAGTCAGCTGAGGCCTTAAGAGGGAAGAGTCAGGTTTCCACAGGGAGAAGGACTGTGCCTCGAGACCACAAACCGCTGGGTCCACAGCCTTCCCCGACCTGCGGATACGCACTGTCCACCTCCCAGCATCGCAAGAGCCCGTTCCCTAATAAACCTGTGGGTCAAAAATCACCAGAAAGACTGGTCGGATAGACACCCAGAGGTTTATGGTCTCGAGGCACAGTCCTTCTCCCTGTGGATAGACACAGGTGCAACCCCTGAGGGTGTGGCCCTGGGTTACCCTTCAGGCCTAGAAATGGACTCACTTCTGAAGATTGGCTGTCAGCCCAACAGCAGAAAGCCCTACAAGCAGAACACCTACCCTGGGACGATGCACCCACCTACTCCAGGGAGATGCAGCCCTTTGATCCATCAGCCAGGAGACACCGGAGGGGCAGCACCCACACAGAGGGAAAGATGGCCAGACAGGACCGCACAGTGAAGAAGGGCAGAGGGAGGGGCCAGCCACAGGGAGGGGAGGGGCGTTCATTACGGGAGGATGGTAACCAGGGCGTGAGACCAGATGTGCATGGACTGTTGACTGTAAAACAAATCTGTTTTGTAAGTTGGCACCCAAAGCCCCATAAAATTAAAAAAAAAAACACACACATCAAGTAAGTCTGGGTGTGTACATGCATGTGCGTGTGTGCACATTTCTCCATGTGCGCGTGCGTCTCTGTGTGTGCACGTGTGTGTGCATGTCCACGTGTGTGTATGTGTGTGTGCATGTGTGTGGAGTCCCTGAGTGGTGCAGATGATTGAGCTCTGCTGCTCACTGAAAGGCTGATGATTCTAACCCCCCAGACGCACCTCAGAAGGAAGACCTGGCAATCAGCTTCTGAAAACATCAGCCATTGAGAACCTTACGGAGCACAGCTCTGTGCTGACACAGGGGGTCACCAAGAGTCCTACCTGATTTGACAGGAGCTGGTGGTGGTTATCTGTCTGTGCGCACGTCCATCCATCCACGGGACCATTGTCTGTCTGACTGTCCATCGGTCATCTGTCTGCCTCTCATCTACCTGTCTCCCTATCTAGCCATCCATGCACATATCTTGCTGACTGTGTGTCCCTGGAGAATCCTAACAAAGACCATTTTCTGGGGGTCTCTCTGTGAGCACATCGGCCGTGGGGTGTGCATGTGAGATTCGGGGTAAACTAGAACCAGCCTTCAGTGTGGTGGTTAAGTTTGTGTGTCAACTTGGCTGGGCCTGGTTGAGTGGCTGGGCAGCTGAATGGAGTTATTCCCCATGGTGGGATTGGTAATTAACTCCATGGTGGACTCTATTGGAGCAGCTGAGTAGCAGCTTTGGGTGGTCTGCTTCCCGTATATAAGAAACAGCTTTGGAAGAACTAGATGGTGCCTGGTTACCAATGCCAACCACTCAGGAAAGGATCAAATCTGGAGATCCTGGATAGAGTGGGAGGAAAAACCTGGAACAAAATCCAAAAACTCAATAATGACCAGAATTACTGGTCAGAGGAAGTCTGATGAGACCCCCAATACTATGACCCTGGAATACATTCTGTGCCTGGAATAAAACGTAGTCCCAGGGGTGGCTCTCAGCCCAGTAGTTAACAAGATGTACATGCAGACCACTCAACCCAGGATGATGCACCCGCATACTCTATGGTAATACATCCCTTAGAGCAATAGACTACGGGACACCAGAGGACCAACATTCAAACTGAGGAAACGCAGGACACACAGGAGTGCGTAAATATGAGGGGCATGGGGAAGGGTTGCAGGGTAGGGAGGGGAGGAGACTGGGTTAGGGTTGGACATGGTAAATGAGTAAAACTAAATGTACACATAACATTGAATGTAAAACAAGCTCTTAAAATAAAAAAGAAATAATAATAAAAAGAAACAGCTTTCGGAATGGTCTCTAGCTTAGGGCATGTGAGGCCCTAATTCCTAGAGGAATTCACCAGTGAAGAGGCTCAGGAATGCAGAAATCGGCCAGGGTGTCCAGTCAGGGCACCAGGCCTGTAGCCGACCTAGAATCACACACATGCCCAACAGGGCCACATGTAACACACACATGCACACATGCATAGGCGCACATGTATGCACACAAGCATGCACACACAGTACACATGCACACACAGGCACAAGCGCACACATGAACAGGCACCCCCGCACACATTGCGTACACCCCCACAGACACACACACACACATGCACACACACAAACACACGCACATGCAAGGCACCCTGCACACACTCACACCCTCACACCCCACAGACACACACATGCACACACATAACATACACTCATGCATGCATATACATGTACGGACACCCACACACACTGCACAGTGACACCCCACAGACACATCCACACATGTGCACACACATGCACACACACAAACATGCAGCATACAAGGCACCCCGCACATACCACACACACTCACACCCCACAGACACTCACATGTGCACACATATGACATGCACACATATGACATGCACACACATGTACAGGCACCCCCCACACACACTGCATGCACTCACACCCCACAGACACACATATCCACATGCACGCACACACATGACACACACATGCATACACACATGCACATGCACACACAAAACATACACAAACACACACACAGGCACATGCACAAAACCAGTTGCTGGCTACTCAGTTCCAACTCATGGCGACCCTGTATGCGTCAGGGTGGGACTGTGCTCTGCAGGGGTTCCTTTTTCTTAATTTAATTTAACTTTTTAAATTTTAACTTTATTGGTTTTGTTGAGAATTCATTCAGCAAAACACACAGCAGTGCAGCCATTGCCACGTGGACGTCTGTTCAGCTGTCGCCACATGGATGTTCCAGGGCTCCGTAAGTTTCCTAGGTAACCTTTCGAGTTGCTGTTGCCCCACTGAGATGGATCTTAAGAGCTTAATGCTCAAGACAGAACTTCTTGACTAGTTGAGCTAAACTACTGTTTGGTTTTAAGAAGACTTCAGGGGATATTTTTGGTTTAAAAATCTTAAAGCGATAGTTTCAGCGGTTCACCCTGCCTCCATGGCTCTAAAAAGTCTACAGTCCATAAGAATTTTAAATTCTGTTCTGCATTTCCTCCCCTTTTGATCAGGATTCTTCTATAGAAATCTTGGTCAAAATGTTTAGTAATAGTAGTTGGGCATCATCTGGTCCTGGTCTCATGGCAGAGGAGGCAGTTGCTCATGGAGGCCATTACCCATGTCCCAGCCTCTGCCTCTGCCTGGCTGCCCTCCTTCCTCTGCTGCTCCACATGCTCCACAGGGTTTCCAAGGGCTCGTTTCTGGGAGTAGATTGTCAGTCCTTTCTTCTGAGTCTCCTTTGAGTGAACTTGAACTCCCCAGCAATCTACTTCCAAAAAGTCAGCATTGAAAATCCTCTGGGGCATCTTTGACAAAGGGCTGAAATTCATTAAGTGGGGAGGAGATGGTCTGCTTAACCAATGGTACTGGCAAAACTGGGTATCCATTACAGAAAAATGAAACAAGATCTGTACCTCACATCACACACAAAAACGAACTCCAGATGGGTCAAAGACTTCCATGTGAAACTTAAAACTATCGAGTTCCTCAAGGAAAAACTAGGGGCAAATTAAGGGGCCCTAATAGCATAGTGCCTAGGGCACTTGACTGCTAACCAGAGGCTGGCGGTTCAAACCCACCAGCCACTCCTCAGAAGGAAGATGGGGCAATCTATTTCTGTAGTGATACTGCCTCGGAAACCCAAGGAGGGGTCGCTATGAGTCGAGTCTGACTTGACGGCACGTAACAACAACAACAACAACAATATATGGCATAAATAGATTGTGAAGCATAACCCAAAATGCACAAACAGCAGAAGAGAAACTAGATGAATGGGACCTTTTAAAAATTAAATGTTTATGTGCTTCCAAAGACTTCTCCAAAAGAGTCGAAAGAGAACCTACAGATTAGGAAAAAATATTTGGTAATAACATATCTGACAAGGGACTTATCTCTAGAATTTATAGAAAACTCCAACACCTCAATAACAAAAAGACAAACAATCCAATTAAAAATGGGCAGAAGACATGAATAGACACTTCACCAAGGAGGATATTCAGGTGGCCAACAAATATATAGCTGGTGGTTCAAACCCACCAGCCACTCCTCGGAAGGAAGATGGAGCAATCTACTTCCGTAGTGATACTGCCTCGGAAACCCAAGGAGGGGTGGCTATGAGTCAGGTCTGACTCGAGGGCACATAACAACAACAACAACAACAACAACAACAAATATATGAAGAAATGCTCACGATCATTAGCCACTCAAGAGATGCAAATCAAAACAACCAAGAGGTACCATCTCATCCCAGCATTAATAGCAAAGTTCAACAAGACAGAAAATAACAAATACTAGTGGGGTTATGGAGAGATTGGGACTCCCATACACTGCTGGTGGGACTGTAAATTGGTACAACCACTGTGGAAAGCAGTATGGTGATTCCTTAAAAAGTTGGAATTAGGAATACCATTTGACCCAGCCATTACATTACTAGGTGTATACCCTAAAGAAGTGAGAGCCATGACAAGAACAAACATATGCACACCCATGTTCATTGCAGCACTATTTACAATAGGAAATAGATGGAAACAACCTAGGTGTCCATCAGCTGAGGAATGGATAACCAAACCATGGTACATACACACAATGGACTATTGTGCAACCCTAGAGAATCTGCCAAACACCACATAACGTGGATGAACTTGGAGGACATTACACTGAGTGAAATAAGTCAATCATAGAAGTACAAATATTGTATTAGTCCATTATTGTAAAAGTTAAAGAAAGGTTTATCTATAGAAGGAAAATTTCTTTGTTGGTTACCAGGGGTGGGGTGTGGGGGGGGAGGCTGTTAGATAGATAGAGATAAGTATTGATTTGGGTGAAGAGAAGGGCAATGTACCAAATGTGAGTGATCAACACAGTGGAATTGAGGAAGAGGAAGACATAGACAGGTGTGTGGGAGGTACAGACAACAAAGATGAACTCTTTTGCACATACAGTGAAGGCAAACATTGATATATGGGCAGATAGATGGGTGGTGTTCTGGTTACCTAGTGCCACTCTGACAGGAATATACCACAAATGGAATGGCCTTAATAAACAGGAGTTTATCCTTACTATTTGGAGGCTTTAAGTCCAAGTTCAAAGTACCAGGCTCTAGGGGCTGGGTGAAAGCCCCTCAACCTTGGGGTCCAGCTCTGCCTCCTGTTCCCAGCCCACTGGAGCTAGAGGTGTTTCTTCACTCAGACAGCTGCTGGCTGCTGAGGCTGAGAAACCCCAAGGTTGACAAGTCAAAAAGCGCAGTCCTGATGTTACCAATCCACACAGCAGGCCATTAACTTAAGTCCATTGTAAGTCTCAAGGTTGGCAGAACATAGCAGCCTGCTGAGCAACGACACGGCTACATGCAGGGTCCAAGTGTGCCATAGGCTAGAGACCATTCTCAAAGCTCCTGCTTATATATGGGAAGCAGACCACATACCCAAAGGCAGCTACTCAGCTGCTCCCAGTAGATTCCACCATGGAGTTAATTACCAGTCTCATCATGGGGAATACTACATCCAGCTGCCCAGCCACTCAACCAGGCCCAGCCATGTTGACACAAAAACTTAACTATCACAGGTGGATAGGCTGAACTATTAGATATGTCTATGCAGGGGGCAGTGTGCCCAAGACCATGTAAATGATTGGCAGACAATGTTTCTACAAGTGTATGGGTATGTTCTGTAAGAATTCCCAGGTATATAGTAGAGCTGACAAGGGACAAGGTTGTAGTCACTTCTTGGTCACAGCCAGCTGCCCAGAGGGAGCAAGTGGTTGGACCTGTGGGCTTGGGACCATAGTCGAAGGGGACATCAAGCTCAATTGGCATAACATACTACACAAAAACATCATTCCGCATCCTACTTCGGCAAGTAGCGACTGGGATCGTTAAGGCTTGCTGGTCTGATGGAGCCTGGTAGAACCACTGAGACTATTAAGGTCTGGAATTCAAGCCACTCCTGTGGCTTCCAGCCAAACAAAAGACAGGCATATGAGCTGAACATTTACATTAGGTATATACACTCCTTGGAGAGATCAATCATGGAAGAATAGAAGGGCTGGGTATGCACAGGGAGACAGCTCGGGGGGCAGGAGTGCATGGAGGGAAGGACACAGGGAAGAGGTAACTATGGTGAGGAAGTGGGAGGGAGCTGTTGCATTGTGGGAAATTTTAGTCAATGTCATGAGACAAAGTGTATGTAATCTGCTGCATGGAAAGTGAATTTGCTCTGTAAACTTCCACACAAGTCACAATAAAAATTTAAAAAAGTAAAAAAATACAGCAGGCAGATGCCTGGAAAGGGAATCATATCACTGCATTGGAACTGACTCCATGGCCTGTTTCCCCCGCCCCCCCATAAGAAAAGACAGAAACTAGGTAAGGCTTGGTGTAAGCTTCAGTGAAGGAAAAGCTTATCAACATAATCCTTTGTAAAACCGTAAGTACTATTTAAGTATAATGTTTATTGTAACATATCACACACAGTAATGTTAAGGTAAATATACGTGTTAAGACCATTTTGTAAGAGGCAGAGGGTACGCCGTGGGCACCTACTTTAACTGCCAGAAATAGTCTCCCTGGTCCAGCTCTGAGAGGGTTCTTTAACTCAAAACTTTAAAAGAATCGTACATATTGCAAAAGGAAATCCATGATTAACTTCATTACTTAGGTGGCACCAGTGAATTTAAAAGTATAAGTCACAGGAACAGGAGGAAAGTCCCAGCTCAAAACACCAGGTGAGTGAAGGCAGTCCTGCCTGATCCAGCACCACACACAAACCCTGAGACCCAAGGGACGGAGGCCCAGCCTACGAATTTCCTCCACACTCAGCACTTGGGTGCCATCCGAACACAGCCCTCCCCTTCTCTCACCTAAGTCCAGTTGGAACTCAAGGGCTTGACTGCTCCGCTAGTCCACCGTCATGCAGATGACAGCACATGGAAGCAATGGGGGACACTTGAGCACCCCAGTCTCAAGTGCACCGTAGTCTCCTCCAGGAGGTTGGTTGTACTGTATTCATCTTTGCCTTCTCGGGATTTAGGCTCCTGACACATAGTAGAAACATAATCAAGGCCGTAAGTCACACTGCCCCAGCTCATTTCCCAGCTGCCTCTAACACGGTCATCCTTCAAACCTAGACTGTGTTTCATCCTCATCTCTGAGGTCGCCGTGACTGAATGACAAACCTCCTTGAGACCATCCAACAACCAGATCAATGACTGGAAAGCATCGCACTCAGTTTGTGAATTTGCAGCTGGCCTGGTGGCCTTGTTACTTCTACTTTCTCCAACTTTACTCTGACCGTGTCTTTCATCTGTACATATTGTTCCATGTGGTACTCGGAAAGCTCTTTTCCCTCCTGGGCAAGGTTAGTCAGGTTCCATGAACCGCGGGCCGAGGTAGAGTAAGCCATCAGCTTTCATGTACTTGAAGGGAGTTGACACCTCACAGATGGTTCCCCCTCATTTTCCTCTCATACGAAAGTCAAAGTGATTCATCTTTGTCCTCCTCCACTATCATCAGTCAGAGCAGCGTTCACGGTCTCCCCTGGTGGGCACGGTAGCAGAATCCAAACACTCTGAGGAAAAGTTAAGCCCTGCGAGAAAGAGAACAGGCAGAAGGAGCCTCCTTGTCTGTGTCTCAGAGTCAGGAGTTCAAAGGACCGGTGGAGAGGCCTCAGAGTAGAGCGTTAAATCTGTTCTGAAGTGCGTGGGGGGTTGGCGAGTACAATCCCTGGCAGAGAGGAAAAATAAACAGATGATAGTATGCTCATGCCTGGGTGTCTGAATTAAATGGATTTTTATGGCTGGTGTTATTGATTCTCTGTTTCTTCCATTGGATCTGACCCAAGACACCACATGGCAGGACAACCAGAGCCCCATCACCACCTTTGCTTCCAGACTGCATGGTTCTCCTCTCCGCTTCCCAGGGGACTTGGGGGGGGGGCGGGCTGGGAGGTGCATGCCTGTGCTCCCGGGTGCCTGGTGTGCACAGAGAGGCATTGCTATGCGGCGGACTTAATTGCCTTGTTCACTGTCCCTGGAAGCCAGATCCACACGGTCGGTACAGCTACTCTGTGTGGAGAAGACCTTGGGGCAAAGAAATGCCACTGACTGAGCCCCTGAGGTGGCTGGTCCCTGCACAGGTAAAAGCTCCTGAAACCAGCGTCTCATTCTGAGAGCACCACGTGCTGGAGGCCTCTGGAGCTGCCAGGGGTACAGATGGCCAGGCCCGAAGGCGTTCTGGGCTCTGCTCCCAGCTCGCCGAGGGCACAACCCCTGAGTTCCAAGGATGTGTCACGCTGAACTTACATCAGCCTGGGGAGCAGAGAGTGGAACAGCAGTGCAGGGGCAACAAGGGCAGGCAGGGAGGTTTACCAGCTGTGAGCCCGGCCGGACAGGTGGCCGGGGCGCCTAGCACGTGTTGTGGTGTGAGGGTTAAATGGACGTGTCCAGTGCGGTGCCTGGAAGGTGCGCCCTGTGCCATGCTTGCCCTTTCAAGTACCCGTCTGTGTGACTCTCACATCTTCTAAGTCATATGGGCCCAACCGAGACATTTCTGCTAATACAGGGTCATTGTCAGCAACTGCACTTGCTTCCTGGGGTTGCCATAGCAACGTCCTAGAAAGTGGATGGTTGGAAGCAGTAAAAACGTGCTGTCTCATAGTCCTGGGGGCAGGGAGTCTGAATTCCGGGTGTCAGCAGGGCCCTGCTCTCTCTCAAGGCTCGAGGGGAAGCTGCTCCCTTGCCTCTCATAGCTTCCAGCGCTTTCTGCAAATCCTTGCCATCCCTTGGCTTGTAGACGACCTTCCTAATCTCTGTCCCCATCTTCACACAGCCGCCTTCCCTCTGCGCCTCCCTGTCCCTGTGCCTCCCTGTCTCTGTGTCTCTCTGTCTCTGCGTCTCTTCTCCTCTTTAATAAGGGTATAAGGCCTGTTGGATTAGGCCCCACCATACTCCAATGTGACCTCATGTCAACTGAACTTGTAACTTCCTCAAAGATCATATATCCAAACAAGGTTGAGTTCACAGTACAGGAGCTGTGCTCCAAAATCTCTTTTTTGGGGACATGAGTCAACCTATAGGGACAGTGAGAACCATAGACTTGATGGCCTGTGGCCACCCAAGTACATGAGGCACCATGCCAGGTTTGGCACAGAGAGAACTACAAAGACGTGGGCCTTTTCTCAGACAACCTGAGGTGACGTCTGGACTGTACAGGAGGTGTGACAATGGCGCTGTGGTTGTCAACCCTCAGAGAACAGAGCCAGGGAGCTTGTGAACATGCAGACCTCTGGGCCCTGCTTCCGGAGACCTGGTTTAGTAGGTCTGGAGGCATGCCTGGGAATCTGCATCTGAGGCAAGGCCTCTAGGGCATCGTGGGACAGGTATTCCTCAGGCCACAGTTTGAGAAGCACTGCGGTGAAAAGTCATGTGACCACATTTTCAGAACTGAGTCACGCCAGTGCTTGCATTCCAAACTGTGCTCCAGACCAGTTAGCTTGGGAGGTTGTCCCCTCACTCCAGTCACTGTGACTGCACAAAATACCAAGAAAGTCTTCAGGAATTTCCTTCATTTTTTGCTGTGTGGCCTGGAGAACATGACTTTCATATAAAAAATGACTCTCTTCTTACTTCATGTCACCATCCTCCACGGGGAACTAAAGAAAAATTTAAATCCTTGAGTTTCCGTATGGAAGGATGTTGTGGGCAAAATATTGAATGATACAGGAAAGCATCAAAAGAAGATAGAAGGTATACACAGAGTCACTGTGCAACAAAGAATTCATCAATGTTCAACTATTTCAGAAGGTTACATATGATCAAGGAGGGATGGTATTGAAGTCCAAGCTGCACTCGAGGTATGGCAAGGAACAAGGCCCCAGGAATTGACAGAAGACCCACTGAGGCGTTTCAACAAATAGATGCAGCACTGGAAGGGCTCACTTGTCTGTGCCAAGAAGTTTGCAAGACAGCTACCTGGCCAACTGACTGGAAGAGATCCATATATGTGCCCATTCCAAAGAAAGGCAATCCCACAGAATGTGGAAAATATTACTAATCTCACACTCATGTAAAACTTCACTGAAGATAATTCAAAAACAGTTGCAGCAGTACATTGTCAGGGAACTTCCAGAAATGCAAGCTGGATTCAGAAGAGGACATGGAACGAGAATTGCTGATATGCAGAGAATACTAGAAAAATGTGTATCTGTGTTTTATTGATTTTGCAAAGGCATTCAACTGTGTGGATCCTAACAAATTATGGATAACATGCAAAGAACAGGAATTCCTAAGCACTTCATTGTACTCATGAGGAACCTGTATGTGGACCAAGAAGAGGCTGTCATTCAAACAGCCTCTGAAGGGGTCACTGAAAGATTTAAAATCAGGAAAGATGTGTGTAAGGGTTGTACCATTTCACCATCCTTGTTCAATCTGGACTATACAGAGAAGAACAGGGCATCAGGATTTAGGGAAGGAAGACTCATTACCAACCTACAATATGCAGATCAAACAAGCTTGCTTGATGCAAGTGAAGAAGACCTGAAGCACTTACCGATGAAGATCAAAGACTAGCCTGAAATATGGATTACACTTCAACATAAAGAAAACAAAAATCCTCACAACTGGACCAATAAACAACATCAGGATAAATGGAGAAAAAATGGAATTTGTCAAGGACTTCATCTCTTAAGGCACTTGACTGTTAACCAGAAGGCTGGCAGTTCAAACCCACCAACCACTCCTCAGAAGGAAGGTGGGCAATCTATTTCCATAGTGATACTGCCTCGGAAACCCAGGAAGGGGTTGCTATGAGTTGGATCTGGCTCCACAGCAGTGAGTTTGGTTTTTTTGGTCATCTTACTTGGATCCACAATCAACGCCCATGGAAGCAGCAGTCAAGAAATCAGATGTTGTGTTACACTGGGCAAATCTGGTGCCAAAGATCTCTTTAAAGTGTCAAGAAGCTAAGATATCACCTTGAGGACTAAGATGTGCCTGCCCCAAGCCATGGTATTTTCAATTGCCCTATATGCATACAAAAGCTAGACCATGAATAAGGAAGACCAAAGAAGAACGGATGCCTTTAAACTATTGTATCTACAAAGAATATTGAATGTCCCATGGACGACCAGAAGAACAAATCTATACTGGGAGAAGTCCCGCCAGAATGCTACGTGGAAGGGAGGACGGGGAGCCTGTCTGCTGCAATGTGGACGCGCTCTCAGGACGGACCAAACTCTGGAGGAGGGCCTCATGCTCGGTAAAGCAGAGGGGCCATGGAAAATAGGGAGACCCTCAGCAAGATGGATTGCCAGTGGCTGCAAAAAGGTGCTCAGACATAGCACTGCTCGTGAGCATGGTGCAGGACCGGGCAGGTGTTTGTTCTGTTCTACCGAGGGTCCCTGTGAGTCGGAACTCACCCAGCGACGTCTGCCAAAAACAACAAGAAACCCTCCATGGTGTCCAATTTTTAACTCGAATTGGACTTTCCTTCTATACAAACAGACATTGTTTGAAACTTCACTTCAGAAGTGAACAGTATAATCTGGGTTATTTATGTGTCTCACAAACCAGCCCTGCTGGCAAGTCCCAAAGAGGAATTCCAGAAATGTTGAGGAAGCAGGCTTGGTGTAGCCAGTAGCTTCCTGGATGTGTGAGCTACAGAACGCTGAGCAGAGCAGCACAGGGGAGGTTGTTCCTGGAAGCCGCTGCCTCTGATACTCAGATCAACACTTGCCCAAACAGTGCTGTCTCCAGAATTCTAGCATTGTTGCTAGGCGGCCAGGCATGCCCTCGCTCCCCACTCATATCTGAAAAGAAATTAAACAGTATGTTTCTGTCTCTGTAAGACTCCCACCACAAGACAATCGCTGTTTCCCCTCAAGATCTTTGAAGCTGGGCAGGATGGCTCCCAGCTCTGAAATCTGGAAGCCTGTTCTCAGATCGGGAAGAGTGTGTGGGAGGAGGTGAGGGGCTCTGGGTGCTGGAGCTGGTTAACGGCCGACTGAGAGAATGGATAAATGCAGCCATTTAAGATCATTCTTTATAATAACAATCACATCTCAAGGTTGTAAGTCTTTACAGAAGCAGACTGCCCCATCTTCCTTCCATGCAGCGACTGGTGGGTTTAGACCATTGACCTAAATGCCTTAGCCACCAAGCTCCTTACAATTACATTAGAACTCATAGTAAATTATCAATTTATTGTGTCTTTTTTTCTGATCTAAAGAATGTAAAGCACACAATTTACAAATAAGAATAAATATGACACCCTGGCACCTATCCTAATGACAACAAAATGTTGGCCCAGTGGTTGAGTGCTCTCCTGGAGACTGAAAGGTTGATGGCTCCACTCCATCCAGCAGCTCTGTGGGAGAAAGACCAGGTGGTCTGCTTCCATAAAAATTCCAGCCGAGGGAACCCGGTGGGGACAGTTCTTCTTGGTGACATGGGGTCGCTAGGAGCCGGAGTCAACTCATCAGCACCCAGCAACGGCAACAATCCTTTATGGAAAATTCCGTGTGGCCGTGGCTCGCACAGGATTCTTCTGGTGCACTTTGCTGACCAACCATCAACTGGCAGAGGGAGATGCTGCGAACTTTGCTCAAGACGTTTACTGTCAGTAAGTCCAGTAAGTGGGCAACTCCCGCACTGCTTCTCACCGTCACCTTGCATCAACGATAGTAAAGGTAGCCCCTCTCCACCTCAGCACCACTCATCGCAGTGTGCTGTCTGTTGTGTTGTGTGTAGTGCAGAGATTTGGAGAAGGCTTGTTCTTGTTGTTCTCAGTTGCTGTTGAGTGGGCTCTGACCCCTGGAGACCCCGCCCACAACGGATGCGGCCTGGTCCCCCACCATCTTCTCAATCACTGGTCTGCTCCAGGCCACTGCTGTGGTCACTGAGTATTTTGGTCTTCCAGCCCAGGGGGCTCACCTCGCAGTGTGTGTCGGACTAGGTTCTATTGGATCCATAATATATTCATTGGCTAATTTTTAGAAGTGGGCTCCCAGGCCATTCTCCCCAGTCTGCCCTAGCCTAGAAGCTACACTGACACCTGTCCACCATGGGTGACCCTGCTGGTACTTGAAATGCCAGTGGCTTAGCCTCCAGTCTCATAGCAACACACAAGCCACCAAGCCACCTGTGGTAGTCAAGGTTGTGTGTCAACTTGGCTGGGCCTGGTTTTGAGTGGCTGGGCAGCTGAATGTAGTTATTCCCCGTGATGAGACTGTAATCAGCTCTATGGTGGAATCTGCTATGAGCAGCTGGGTAGCTTCCTTGAGAATGTGGTCTGCTTCCTGTGCACAAGAAGCAGTACCGAGGAAGGTCTCTGCAGCTTTTGGCACACTGGAATCTTGCATGCAGCTGAGTCATCATTCGGCATCCTGCCATGTTGTCTGTCGACCTTGGGACTGTCTCTGGACTTGAGCTAGTTCACTACCGTGTGGTTTGATAATTTTAGGACTGTCAGTCTTGGGTTTGTCAGCCTCAGCAGTCAACAGCAGGAGGCAGAGCTGAAGCCCAAGGTCAAGGGCTTTCACCCAACCCCTAGAGTCTGGCACTTTGAACTCAGACTCCTAGCTTCCTAAACTGTAAGCGAATAATCTCCCATCTGTTTCAGCATCCCATTTGTGGCATGTCTGCTGGAGCAGCCCGAGAGAACCATGACACCAGCTGTGTTAGGCTGGGTTCTCTAGAGAAGCAAAACCAGTAAAGCTTATGTATACACATAGAGAAAAAGAAATTAATCTTAGAAAAATGGCTCACACACTTCTAGAAGCTGGCAAGTCCCACGTTCTTGGATCAAACATCAAGCTGGAGCCTTTTCCCAACTCACGTAGCTACAGGGGCTGAGGAGCTCAAGGCTGGCAGGCAGTACACCGGCTGTTGACTCCAATGAATGATGAACCCAACGTCTCCAGGTCGAATGGTGGACTGTTCACTCATGAACAGGTGTAGGTCACACAACAAGATCCTGGTCCACAGAAGAGTGTCTCTTCTCCCAGGATGTCCATAAATATATCAGAAGTAGGCCACACCCCTAGGGAAACTTCCTTTCAATGGATTGGCTGCTCAAAACATATACATCCAATCCCATCATGGGAATGACCCACATCACAACTGCTTAAACCACACAGAATTATGGTCCAGCCAAATTGACACATAGCTCCAACATCACACCAGCACAGGACAAGGCCCCGGGAAAAGGACAGGGACTAATGCTTAGTTCTATCTTGTTTCACAATGGCCATGATTCATAAGTAGGTGGAAATTATTTTTAAAATTTAACAATTGGCTCTTGTGAGCTGGCTCCAGCACAACATCAAGATTGGTATGTGTGTGTGTGTGAGTGTGTGATGTGTGAGTGTGTGTGCCTGTGTGTGTCTTGCGAACTGTATCAAGTCCCTGCCCCAGTTTAGGGGACAGGATGCAGGGATAAAGGCTCTTTCCCAGAGGTCTCTGGAGGCACGTGAAGTTGTGGGTGTTGCTCTGGGCAAGGGCAGAGATTTTCCTTACCCTCCCCTTTCCAGGTTAACTCCTCACTCTTCGTTAAAAGATTAGGCACTTTTTGAAGCTAATAAAGTAGGTGGAGCCACTTGCGGGTTCTTTGGAAGTAGAATGAATTGTTCAGCTTGTTTAATGATATTCCAGTTAGAACCAACTCCTCTCCCACTCACTTTAATCTTTCTTTATAAAAAAATCTGTGGCACTCAGTGGATAAAAACGTAATTTAAGGATTTCTTTTTCTGTACGACCCACATTCAACTGCCTTGCGTGCTAGCTCACCCTTTCTGAATGTGCAATGAGCCCACTTGCAGTTATTTTAAGTGTGTGCTTCTTTCTCTGTAAGCACACTGCCTGGTCCACAAGGAGCCGGCCCAGCCAGTCATAGCTGAGTGGGTTGCTGAACCACCCAGGGAGATACCTAGCTGGCTGTGGAACCATGTAGTGGTGGTGTCATTCACCAACTGTGGACCCCAGAAGAAGACCAGTCTGAGGTAGGTGGAGATTGGTACACTTCTGATCCTGAGAGTTGACTTTGAGTCATGAGCCCAAGCGGAAACATCCAACTGCATTAATGGAACTAGAGCTCAATGCAGAGGTATGGGCTGGTGCAAAAGGGCAGTGGGAAGCGTCTTTGACTTCCTTTAACTTCATGAGGGAGAGGCAGAATCACCACCAGCAGCACCAGCCCAAGGCTGATTCCTACGAGGCAGAGGTTAGACATGCCACTGCACTACAACCTCTTTACCGATTCTGACACCAACCAGCCCTCGCATGGCCTCTCTCCTTCTCTGTGGAACTGATAATTCAATGCAACAGCCACATAGAACTCGTAGACAATACCCACTGTTATGGGGTTTGTTGGTGAAGCAACAGGTTACAATAGAGGATCAGAAACAAGTCAGGATACAGTTCTTTGATCTGGACAGCCTCCCCCTGGCCATGCCAGAAGGCACACCTCTCTGGACCTCGGCCTCTCAGCCTGGCCTCTGCCTTGTACAGGCAAGTGTTACAAAGCTCTTTTAGCTCTGTCATTGGGTGCACCCCACTCGGCCAGCAAGCCTCCGTCCCAAAGGTACTCAGCTTTCTTGTTCTGTGTGCTGGCAGGCCTGTCACTCTCTCTTGTGCAAGTCTCTCGGTTGTGCTGCCTATCCTGCCACTGTCACTTTGCTATCTCAGCACAGGGATTGTGGGGCCAAGGAGTCACTCTGCTCCTGTCTCTTCTCTGTCTTAATGGAATCAAGATCCCCCCCTTCCATCTCTGGGGTGGCTCATTTTAAGCCTAGCATTATCCCAAAACTGACTAATCCTCACATTAGGTTTCCATACACGTTATTTGCATAGTCACACCTCCACAAGAACAACTGCCTGGTTTCAAATCAGGAAGGGAGTGCGTCAGTGTTGTATCCTTTCATCACACTTATTCAATCTGTATGCTGAGCAAATAATCTGAGAAGCTGAACTAAATGACAAAGAACGTGGCATCAGGGTTCGAGGAAGACCCATTAACAACCTGTAATACACAGATAACACAACTTTGTTTGCTGAAAGTGAAGATAACTTGAAGCAATTACTGATGAAGATCAAAAACTACAGCCTTAAGTGTGGATTACACCTCAGCATAAAGAAAATGAAAATTCTCACTGCTGGACCAATAAGCAATATTATGATAAACGGAGAAAAAAATAAAATTTGTCAAGGACTTCATCTTACTTGGATTCACAGTCAACACCTACGGAAATAGGAGTCAAGAAGTCAGACGTTGTATCTCACTGGGCAAACCTGCTGCAAAAGACCTCTTTAAAGTGTTAAAGAGCAAAGATGTCACTTTGAAGACTAAGGTGCCCCTGACCCAAGCCACGGTGTTTTCAATTGTCTCATTTGCATGTGAGAGCTGCACAATGAATAAGGAAGATTGAAGAATTGATGCATTTGAATTGTGATGTTGGCAAAGAATTCTAAAAATATCATGGACTGCCAGAAGAACGAATAAATCTGTCCTGGAAGAAGTGCAGCCACAATGCTCCTTAGAAATATTGTCTTGCCTGCTTTGGTCATGTCGAAGGAACCATTCTCTGGAGAAGGATGTCATGCTTGGCAAAGTGGAGGGTCAATGAAAAGGGGAAGACCCTCAACAAGACGGATTGACATGGTGGCTGGAACACTCAGGTGCAGCAGGGACTATGCGGATGTTGCGGAACCGGGCAGTACTGCATTCTGTTGTACGTGGGGTCGCCATGAGTCGGAGACGGCTCAAAGGTGCCTAAACAACAACTCTCTCAACAAGGGTGCCATGTGCCTCATTTACATTATTAGCAAGCTCTCCAATCCCCGTGGCGGGCCATAAGCACCTCACATTTTCATAGTTCCACTCAGTCACTGGTGGGAGTCACAAATACCGTGGTGGGAGAGGCGCATTAAGCTATTCACAGCACAGCAGCCAAAGATAGGGATCTGGAAGTCATCTTCATTTACAGACTTGCAGGAGTCATGGTCATAAACACAATTGCTCAGGGAGAGAGTGTAGGATGAGAGAAGGAAGGCTTAGTAGAGCCAAGCCTTTAGGAATTCTGACATTCCGTAGCCAGGTAGAGGAAGATGAACCAACGAGGAAGCAAAGAGCAGGTAGCCAGAGAAGCCACAGGGAAGGTGTGTGAAGTCAATGGGGTGGAGCGAGGTGGGACCATGTCTTTGTCCCCGTGCTGTGCCACCCATGCACCCTTGCTGATCGCTGTCCGGCCAGCACCGCCACGCCCTCCCCTTCTGCACGAGCCCAGCCCCTGCACCGCCTCGTTCGGTGCTCAGACCACTGCCGGGGCTGTAGGCTTCGACACACACAACGATTCCACCCACAAAGCCAAGGCTGATGGGTTTGTCATTGTTGTCGTGGCCGTAGACCTGGCTCCAAGCCATCATGGCGACCCGTGTGGCAGAGGGCCATGCTGCCTCATGCTGATGACTTTCTCTTTCTTCCTAGTGGCTGTTGCATCAGTTCCAACTCACAGTGACCCCGTGTGTGTCAAAGCAGAGCTGTGTTCCGGGGGCTCCCAGTGGCCCATTTTAAAGAAGCAGAATACAGGGCTTTCTCCTGTGGCACCCTGGGTCAACTGGACCGTGAGCCTTGCTGTTGGCCGCCAAGCACTTACCCATTTGCAGGGACATCTCTCGATGACTTCACCCAACACACCTCCTTTCCTTCCTCCTGCTGTGGTCACAGCTCCAGCGCCCCATCCCTCTCAGGGCCCATTGGGATCAACGTCCTCCTACTTTGGAAAGTACCCATGGGGATCGCCTTTTGTGCCTTGAGCCCTGCTTTCTTCCAGGCTGCGTTCGTGATCTAGCTTCTCCGTGCTGGGCCTCCCTCTCCCCTTCTGCGGGCCTGCTCTCTCTGGTCGCCATATCCTTTCTCATCAGCTGGCCAGTCCTTCTGGCTGCTTGGATCCAGTGCAGGGGAGGCTTCCTTCACGTCCACTTTACTCAGGTTTCTCATTTTCCCTCTGAGCTAGAGATTAAGGACAAGGTGCTTCCCGCTGTCCGCTTTGTGCAGTCTGAGGTTGGAGGAGTGTTCTGTGGGGCAGGCTGTCTTCACGGTGCTGGTGGTGATGGGGAGGTGTCCTTGGCCATCTTCAGATCCCGCCACCGACCCTCTCATTCTAGTTCAGCTCCCACAGCCTCTGGGGTGAACCGTCTGGCCAGCTGTCTTCAGCACTGCCTCCCCGACGGTTACCACTCTTTGGTTGCTTGTTTCCTTGTGGGTGTATGAGTATTTCCAACTGTATGCTGGATATTGTGCATATATGGGAATGTGCTTACCTGTGCTTTTCAGGAGAGAGTGTGCTTAGGTAGCGTCGGATTCAGAGAGGAGTCCGTCGCCCCCACCCCCAGCACAGACATTGATAATGAAGTTCAAGTTCCTTAGATGGAGGTGTAAAGCCCTTGGCTTGCTGCTGCCTTTGTCTTCACTTTCCTTCCCATCCTCTGTCTTGCATCATACACATGGACAGCGCCCCGTGATTCCACACACATTGTGCCCCCCAGCCCTGGTGCCTCTGTGACTTTGTTCACACCACTTCTTCCATCCAAACTAGGCTTTCTTCAGTGGCGTGTGCTGTGTTGTGTCACCTGTGCTGGTTTCTCAGTTCAGATACAATGTATCTTCTCATGGTTGTCATGCTGGTATGACTTATACACAGCTTGTCTCCCTGAGAAGGGTTAACAGCCCCTCACTCACATAATTGGCTTTTCCACCATGAGTAATTTCTTTGATTTCACATTCTGAGAAATAGAGAGTGATGAGGGTGTCTTGGCAAGCCCAAAGAACAAGTCCATTTTAGCCTATGCTGATGTCCTCTGACATCCTATGCGGCTAGTTAGGGGTACAGCAGTTTTTAGGAGTTCCTGACTGTGCAACAATTAACACTGCTAGGGGGCTCTGGTGGCGTAGTGCCTAAAGCATTTGACTGCTAACCAAAAGGCTGGTGGTTCACACCCACCAGCCACTCCTTGGAAGGAAGGTTGGGCAATCTTCTGTAGTGATACCACCTCAGAAACCCCAGGAGGGGTCGCTATGAGTCGGGTCTGACTCGACGGCAGTAAGTTTGGTTTTGGTGTGAAACTGACAGTTTGGCATTTCACATCCACCCAGATGCCTTAGAAGAAAAATCAGCCATTGAGAAGCCCATGGCACACAGTTCTGTTCTGACACGCAGGGTCGCCACAGGTTGGCGGCATCCCGACAGCACCTTTTTTTCTGTTTTTTTTTGCATTAACAAGTTTTGAGAAGCAGTGAGCCTCTTCCTTCCTTCCCTCTCTTCCCCCTTTCTTTTCCGTCCTGCTTTTTATAACATCTGCCCAGCTACAGCTACTCTTACATCCTGTATGTGGCACACAGCAGTATACTTCCTTTTCTCAGTGCACTTCTACGTGGCACACCGGTATGCTTCCTTTTCTCAGTGCACTGTATGCAGCACACTGGTACACTTCCTTTATTCAGTGCACTCGTACATGGCACACCAGTACACTTCCTTTGCTCAGTGCACTTCTACATGGCAGACTGTGGTAACGTCCTTTCCTCAGCACACTTGGATGTGGCACACTGCAGTCCACTTCCATTCATGTTTGGAAGCATGGCAGTAAAGAAGGTAATTTTTGCTGATGTTAGTTTTCCAAAGGCCTCTCCTCGATGAGCCAACAAGTGTCTTGCCATGTTGGAGCTGTGCTATCATCTCTGTTGCTTTCTGTTCATTCGCCAGCTGAAGATGCCTTCACGTGCTTGGCTGTGGGAGAGCCGCATAGCTTCCCCATATTGTTATCCTCAGTTCCATAGGATCATGTCTCCTTTGCAAGATCTGTAACTCTACTTTGTAATCTAGTTGCATTGTATTCAAATGTTTAATGATCAACAAACAATAAAGAACTCCTATGATTGGCCTAGGAGCTCTGGTAGCATAGTGGCTAAGACACTTGCCTGCTAACCAGAAGGCTGGTGGTTCAAACCCACCAGCCACTCCTCAGAAGGAAGGTCGGGCAATCCTACTTCCGTAGTGATACTGCCTCGGAAACCCAAGGAGGGGTCGCTATGAGTCGGGGCCGACTCGACGGCACATAACAACAACAACAAAATGATTGGCCTACTGTGATAGATTGATGTCTTGTTCATCCAATGTCCCATTCCCACCCACCCCCACTTTGGGCAGAATTAATTCCCTGCCCTACGCAGGTGAGAGACACTTGGAGTACACCCAACCCCAACCTATTGTCTGTACTTACAACCAGGTGTATCTCAGCTTAAAGCAGAGCCACTTAGCCAAGCCAGCTTCCACCAGTCAAACCACACCAACCTGAGGACCTGCAAGCATGAGAATGATACTTGCTGCCATAAGCCCCTGGATTTTGGAGTCATTTTCTACACACATAACTTTGTAACAATCTCACTGATGCACTGACCAACAAAGCTGAGCCAATGGGCAGAGTCAGGCACCAGAGCTGAGCAAAGAGGAACACCTAAGTTGTCATTTCACTAGAGAACATCTTCACTTTATGACAATTCTTGTTCCCCCAGTACCTCTATAATTGTGGAGACTCTGATAGTTTTCTTGGTTCCACAGGAATTTGTAGGAGCAGATCCAAGGCAGCCTCAGATCTGATTCAGTGAGGGCAATAGTTTTTCTGAAAATCGACCTTCAATTGCCCTTGTCTCGCAGTGAACACTGACCTTGCTGTCAGTTACTCATAGTGTCTGTGCCTCGGCACAGGGTCTGTTCCAGAACAGCTGGTGGGGAAAGAATACACAGTCTCCATGAGAATGACAATGCAAGGCTTCTGCAAGGCCCCAAAGGAGCCTAGTGTCAGGGAGGTGGTATTAGTGTTTCCAGGAGCCTCTGTGGGGCATTAGTCCAGGAGGTTGCCCTTCTGTGTGGAAGGACTGTTGTATTTGATCTAATCTTTGTGTAGTATCTTGCAGTTAAGTTTCTATATACTCTACCTGAAATAAAGGAACTTTTATCTGTGCCTGAGTATATTGGACTGTCTCTGTCAATGACATCCTGTTATCTTTGTGGTGACCATCTAAATTGGTGTCAGGGGTGGGATTGCAACAAAGTCCCCAGATCTGAATGGCTAAGATGACTTTGGAAAATCATGCAGAAAATACCACACTGAGATGCTAGTCTGGTATCTACCCCATACTTCAAAGAAGGACAAAGTCTAAGTCTGAGTGACAGAAGGAAATTTTCAGCAGAGAATGTCTCCCAGCCCTTTGAAATCAGGAGACTTGTTCTCTGAAGTGAAAAGAGAACATTGTATCATGGGAGAAAACTTACAATATTGTGGCTGCTTCTTTTGGTCTTTGCCAAAATTTCAGAGATGCCAAGGGTCTCTACCAAAGAATGAAAAAGAAATTAATGGAATGAAGTCTGGGTGGTGGAAAAACAGAAATTCAAAATGGACTTCATTACATTTGGGAGAAGACACCCAAGATAGTTTCCTCAGACATGTTGGGGACAACAGAGAACACACAGTCCCTTGAGGCCTATCAAATCTGTGGCCGGTGAATCACCAGGAGAAAATGAAAAAACTACAAAAGCTTTGAACTCAGAGGAAGTAGAAGCAAATGGGAGATGACCGTAATGCATACTGACTGTGTTAGACTGGGTTCTCCACAGAAACAAAACCAGTAAAGCTTATACAGAGAGAGAAAGGGAAATTTATCTCAGGAAAATGGCTCACACACTTATAGAAGCTGGCAAGTCCAAAGTTCTTGCATCAAGTTGGAGGCTTTTCCTGACTCACACATCTGCTAGGGCTGAGAAGCTCAAGATTGGCAGGCAGTATACTGGCCGTTGACTCCAACAAATGATGAATCCAAGATCGCCAGGCCGAATGGTGGATTGTTTGCTCATGGACAGTTGTAGGCAGAATCCTGATCCACAGAAGAATGTCTCTTTTCCCAGGATGTCCATAAATATACTGGAAGCAGGCCATACCCCTAAGGAAACTCCATTTCAATGGATTGGCTGCTCAAAACATATGCATATACATCTGATCCCATCATTGGAACAACCTACATCACAATTGCTTAAACCACACAGAACTGTGGTCCAGCCAGGTTGACATAAAGCTCCAACTATCACACTGACCCAGCCTTCCTCTTAGGAAACTTAGAGGAGGTAAGAGCAAATGGGAGATGACCGAAATGCATACTGACCCAGCCTTCCTCTTAGAGAAAGCAAAGCAAAGAGAAACAAAATGAAAAAACGGGGTGTATTGGACACAGAGCAGCCAGGAAGACGATCATGGGGAGAAAAACGTTCGTTTTAATTCAAATGCCTTAGGCGCTATGCCAGCATAGCTCCCCATTTTAACTTAGGCATTAACTTAGTCATTAAAATGTGCGCAAATGCGTATCGTAGCCATCACAGTAATGTGTATTCATGCTGCTTCAGGAAGATCCTGTGTGTTCAGAATTGAACTTTAGAGAAAATTCACTTAAAGTTAAACAGGTGACATCTCGTTTTCACACATCATTTTGTTTAGGGCAAGATGAAGCCTCTGAAATAGCTGGGGAAGGGTTTGGAGTGAGGCTGGCAATCACCTGGAATCCTTTTGAAGAGATAACAAGTGAAAAAGAGTAGCTTACTTACCTTGTATGTTGTTTAAAAATCTCGGCTTAGAGAGAAATTTAGCAAAGTTTCAGGGCAGATGGTCAATCAACAAAATCAGCTGAATTTCTGTATACCAGCAATGAGAAATATGAAAGAGAAATTAGGGAAATGTTTCCATTTATGACAGCATCCAAGAGAATAAAATACCTGGATATAAGTCCAATCAGGGACCTGAAGGATTATAAAATGAAAACTGAAAAACACTGCTGAAAGAGGTTAAAAAGACTTAAATAAATGGATAGTCCATGTTCATGCACCAGAAGACTTAATATTGATTCAGTGTCAGTACTACCCAAAGTGATCTACAGATTCAATGCAATCCCAATCAAAGTTCCAACAGCCTTCTTTCCAGTCATTGAAAAACCAACACTCAACTTTATATGGAATGGCAAGAGGCCTTGAGTAACTAAAACAATGTTGAGAGAAGAACAAAGCCAGAGGACCCGCACTTCCTGATTTTAGAACATCGTGTGGCTACAGTAATCAAAAGAACCTGGTAAGGTATAACAATAGATACATGGACCAATGGGAGAGAAGGAAGAGATTTATGACAAGGGTGCTACTAAATCCATTCTTTGGGGGAAAAAGAGACTCCTCAATAAATGGTGTTGGGAAAATTGGATTTCCGCATGCAGGAAAATGAAACAGGACCAAATTCTCACGGACTCCAGACTTTCTGGAGGCTGGATGAACCTCTGACACCGTTGCCCTGATACGGTCCTTCCAGCTTAAACGGAAGGTGTCCTTGAAGTGTTCCTAAAACCAAGCAACAGTTCAGCCAACTAGCCAAGGTCTGCCTTGAGCACGGTGTTCTTCTAAGAACTTCTACGTGGGCTCAGATTGGCAACAGCAATTTGAAAGTTTGGACAGGAAGCTTGCAGGGCAGCAAGCTTATGTAATGGGGGAGGAGCAGCTCGGAAAAGGAGGGTGACAATGGTCACACAACTCCAAGGAGGTCATCAACCACAGAACTGTACACGTGGAAACTTGAATTGGCGTATGTTGTTCCTGTCTATATTTGCAACAAAAATAAATGATTTTTAAAACATCTTGGCCTAAAACTCTCAGCGTTTCTGAGCTAAGACAGAGGAAAGTACAGCCCCTTACAGAAGTAAACGGCTCAAATTGGTGAAATGCCTTGAAAGGGTCAAGTCAGTGGTGTTCTAACCCTGCCTTGTCCCTCACCCCCTGCAAAAACCAAGAAGTTGAGTTCTGAAACCACAGGGAGAGAAAGGGAACTGGGACGAGGAAAGGAGACAAGGATGGCATTGGATGGGAAACTGCTTGGAATGATGGCCCCTTAAGGGGGTCTGGCTGACTATCGCCCTGAAAGACAGAGGAATGGCCGAGGTGTCTTGGTCTCCCCTCCCTGGAAGACAAGTGACCCCTTGTGGAAGTGACATTAGAAAGGCCTGGGGCAGGACCACGAGGAGCCTTCACATGGTGATATTTCTCTCACATGAATTCAGTTACAAAATGAAAAGAAGAAACATGGAAGACCTGCCAATCCCAGTACGATGGTGAGTGTGTAGCAAAGAACGTGTGGAAGCTGACTAGGGTGGTCGTGTAAGCTCCCTCTGGCTATTCCAAACTGCTTGTAGCCTAATCTATTCAGGCCCCATGTCTGTGCAAATTGTGGCAGGGCCATGGCCTACAAATGCGGTTCTGTGGGGCTCAAGTCATCAAGTCACCTGGTGGAAAGAGACTGTTTCCTGCCTGTTACACTCTGACCAAACTCCAGCAAACTCACCGCCATGGAATCGATTCCAATTCACAGTGAATCCCATTGAGTTTCCAAAGCTGTGAATCTTAACAGAAGCAGACTGCCTCATTATTCTTCCACAGAGTGGTTGGTGGGTTCGAACCCCTGACTTTGTGATTAGCAGCCAAATGCCTTAATCTCTGCATAACCAGAGAGTTATACTGTGAATTCACCACAAAAGGTAGACTGGTTGCTGAGTCAAAGCACTATTTAGCAAACTCTGTCAACTTTTGCACATTTTCTCTCTGTTTTTCTGTAGACGTTATTTGTTGACTTACCAGCCTTGGTTTCATGGCCAGAGATGTCGGGTGTCACGGTGAGACACTGAGCATGGAATCCCTGTTGGAATGAAGGGCCATCAGATGTGCCAATGTCTTTACAGGTCGGGTCTTCCAGTAGTCTAACAATGTTGGGAACATTTTATGACCTAAAGAAACTGTTTGCCTTGAAAGGTCGGAGAAAGTTCAAACACTCATATGGATTTTTATGACTAACGTGATTAAGTTTTCCACCATCTTTAATTGGCTTACGGGAAGCTGTGGTTGTTAGGGCCCGTCAAGTCCATTTCACGTCACGGTGGCCCAGGTGTCCCAGTGGAACTACCCTCGAGGGTTTCCTAGGCCGTCAGCTTCATAGGAGCAATCACCAGGTCTTTCTTCTGCAGTCGCTGCAAGAGTTTGAACTGCCAACCCTCAGATAGCAGCTGAGTGCTATCTGGCACCAGCGGGGCCACCAGGGATGTTAGACTGATAAATCCTAAAGACAGGTACAATATTGAAGTATGGTTACAAAAAATCCTCAAAGAAATGACAGTTCACTAGTAAAGTTGTCTGGTAAAAAAAAACCCAAACTCACTGCCATCGAGTTGATTCTGACTCATGGCAACCCCCTTTGGGTTTCCAAGGTGGTAAACCTTTACTGGAGGAGATTGCCCAGTCTTCCTTCCACAGAGTGGCTGCTGGGTTTGTACCATCAACCTTCTGGTTGGCAGTCAGATGGCTCAGGCACTGCGCCACCAGAGAGCCCTAAAAAAAAAAAAAAAACCAAAAAAAAAAAAAAAAAAAAAAAGGAATATGGCTCAGGTGAAATGTTACAGAAGTTTGTAACAATTATAACAAATCGTTATACTCGCCCATATCACCCCATTTTCTCGATGAATTGTGTGAGATTCTCTGATGCTCTGACTGTGCTTATTCTTTTCCTTTTAAACTTGTTTCAGAAAAGTGTAGGGAGATGCAACTGTAAGGGGGACAACGGAGTTACTACAACCCAGTTCAACAGATGAATGTTACCGGCCTGCGGGCCACTTTCACTGGTCACAACCCTGCCCCACAGAGGAGCCGCACCCTCCCTTTGGACGGTCGTCTCTTCCTTTTCTTTATTGTTTATTGCTTGTGCTTTGTGTTCACAGTTGATATGACTTTCTGTAAATGGAAACATGCCGTGTGCATGACTGGTGACTCGCTTCTTGTCCTCCATGTTATGTTTGTGACGTTCACCTATCGCATGGCATGTGGTGTGAGTGGTTCACTTTCATTGCTACATCTTTTTTTCCATTGAGAATGTGAGCTTTGGTGGTGTAGTGCCTAAGGCATTTGACTGCTAACCAGAAGGTTGGCAGTTCAAACCCACCAGTCACTCTGGAAGGAAGACTGGGCAATCTGCTTCTGTAAAGATTTACCGCCTCAGAAACCCAAAGGGGGCCACTGTGAGTTGGAATAGACTCAATGGCAGCGAGTTTAGTGTTCTCTTGGATAAACCTGTTGCCGTGGAGACCACCTGACCCGCGCTGACCCACGTGTGTCAGAGTGGAGCTACACAGGGTTTTCCATGCTGGATCCTTTGGAGAACTGATGCATTTGAGTCGTGGTGTTGGTGAAGAATACTGAAAACACCATGGACTGCCAGAAAAATGAGCAGGTCTGTCCTGGAGGAAGTGCAGCCGGAATGCTCCTTGGAAGCGAGAGTGGCCAGACTCTATCTCACCTACTTTGGTTATATTGTCAGAAGGGACCATTCCCTGCAGACGGAGATCATGCTTGGTAAAGTAGAGGGTCAGCAAAATACAGGAAGGCCCTCAACGAGATGGATCAACACAGTGGCTGCAATGATGGGCTCAAACAACAATTGTGAGGCTGGTGTTGGACTGGGCAGTGTTGCCCTATGTCTTACCTAAGGCTGCTATGAGTCAGAACTGACGTGGCACTAAGTGGCACCTGACGTCAAGAGGCCTTTCTTCTGAGGCCCTGGGTGGACTCCAACCTCCAATCTTTTCGTTGGCGACTGTGAGCATTAACCATTTGCATACCCACACACTCCTTCTCTTGGATAAGGTTCAAATGGCTTTTTGTTTTCAGTCACTTGAACTCGAGTGATGGTGACGTGAGGGGCCATGTGGACCTGTTCCCTGCAATGAACCCCAGGATGTTTGAGCGGAGGGAGAAAAGGAAAGAAAAGGAAGCCTAGTGATTGTCACTAACTCGGGGTGTGCTCTGTAACCTGACACACTGTTGATGGGATGATGGAGAGCATGGTACATTGGAGCAAAATCGACAAATTGATAGGAACCGAGAGAAAGTGTCTCAGACAGTCTTGACCATCCTATTCCTTCTCTGGTGACTGCTTGCAGTTACTTGAGATTCTTTAATGAAAAGAGAAGTCAAAGAGTGGTGTGACCCATGCATGTGGACTTGCTGGGAGCAGCCATGTGCTAGGAGGACATGTGATGATGTGGGACATGTCCAGGGTGAGCATGGCTCCTGATGCCCCAGGACAGATGGGAGGCACAGGTGACATTCACGTTCTTCTTTACAGTTTGTGACGCATGTGCGGTTAGTGTGATAACGTAGGTGTGTGTCTGCAGGCGCATGAACAGCATGCATGTCACAAGAGCAGCACATTTTGAGAACAACTTACATGTTTCATGAACAGCATGCATGGCCCACTCATAGGAGCAGCATGTATGTCACACGGACAGCACGCATGCTTCATGGACAGTGTGCGTGTCTCATGAACTGTGTTGCTGTTGTCAGTTTCCATCACGGTGGCTCCGGCTCTCGGAGGGCTCGTGTCCAACAGGACCAGACCAGGAGGCTGGAAACACGATCACTGATTTGCTGAGGAGCAGGACCTGCGCTGAATGACCACCGGGGTCATTGTCAATTGTGTTTGTCCAGGGCTCGGTGAGGTGCCCGTGGAGGAAGGCTGGGCAGCAGGGTGAACAGTGATGAAAGGAAGCGGTGCTGGCTTGGGACGGGGCAAGTGTGGATACGCCAACCCAGCCAGGCCCTCACAAGGCCCGAGGGGCGTGCCCGACAGAGCACCGGCAGGCTTTCCAAGTCTGAAGGCCAAGTGGCAGATAAAAAATGCCGGGAGAAGGTTTCCGTAGCTTCAAATGACTCTAAAGCAAGAGGATTTTCTCTGCTCTTTAAGACCATGACGAAACCTATAAATAACTCAGAGTGTGAAGTTAAAATAGACCAGCTGGGTTCCCCATCAGAATACAGGCTTCATGCTAAGAACACTCCCGGGAGGTTTGCTGGTCAAGGGGTGGGGAAGGTCAGCCTTGGAGGCTGGACCAGGGCTGTGGGGCGGCTGCTCGCAGGACGAGCGGACAAAGGCCGGGCTGTGTGCGGGGCAGGCCATTGAGAGCCTGTCCTGGGGGCATGGGAAGAAGGGGAGCTTCCAGAGATGGCAGCAGGAGAGCCGTGGGCCCCTAAGCCGGGATTCTCAGTGTGGTTTGAAGCAGGGCTGTCCGGGACCCGGAGCCCAGCCCAGCAGAGTCCGTGGATACTGGCTCCTCATCTTGGAATCTGCTCTGACCCTCATGTCAGCCCTCATGTCCTCTCATCCATCCACCACCAAAGCCTTATTTCATCTCAGTGTTTAGGAAGAGTGGCTGCGAGACCCTAAATCCCCATTCCAGCTCCTGTGACGACTCAGGTCCTCAGGAGTGAGGGAGAGGGGCCTCTTAAATACACCACCCTCCCTCAGTCTCAGGATTCCCTGCACAGATCCCTGGTATGGGACAGACCATTTGCTAGGTCTCAGGGGTCTCCTCATTCCTTCCTGGTACGGGACCAACCCTGCACTCGGTCTGGGGAGGTCTCCACACTCAGAAAGCAGGAGCAGACCTGCGACTGTCCCACAGCGACCAGTCCACCTGCAGGAGGGACGACCCAGAGGCTAGGTCTTCTAGCTCCTGAGCTCCAGCCAGCAAACAGACCGAAGGCCGTCAGTGTGTCATCATGAATGTTAAATGTTTTATAATTGATACGTGTAAAATGTAAACACATTGACTTATGTAACAGAGGTTGTATGATATATTTTAAATAGTATAGACAGTGGCACTTTAATGTAAATATGCACTGTATTTTTAATACATAACTGCTACAGATTTAGTGTGTCTATGACACAAATATGCCTACGTGTGTGTATGTGACGTACATCTGTCACAAAATGGCAACTTACCCCCTGCCCTTGGAGAAGCCCGACCACTGAACAAGGTCTCATTCTACGTTCCTGTCTAGAGTCACTGAGGTTGTCCGTGCCACCAGTTTTGACTCACGGTGACCACTGAACGAGGTCTCATTCTACGTTCCTGTCTAGAGTCACTGAGGTTGTCCGTGCCACCAGTTTTGACTCACGGTGACCACTGAACGAGGTCTCATTCTACGTTCCTGTCTAGAGTCGCTTAGGTTGTTGGTGGCACCAGTTCTGACTCACGGTGACCCGCGTGTGACAGAGGAGAACTGCGCCATCGGGTTTGTCAGCTGTCATCTTTACAAGAAGCCACTGGGGGGGATCGTTCCACCAACCTTTAGGTTAGCAGCCATGCTCTTAACCACCGTACTACCAGCGAAGGCAGACGGGGTGATTTCTAGAGCAAGCATCTTGTCCTGGAGTCCACTGGGAGACAGCAAGTTTTCTGAAGGGCAAGTGGAATCGGACCGACACTGCTGTGGCTGCCAGTGGCCAGGGAGGCAGTGGGCAGGAGCCGGAAGCCCCATGACCTTCAGGGCCTGGCTCAGAGCTGCCAGGTGTGGCGGGACCCACAGGACAGGGGAGTCACCGGGCCTGGGCGGCCTGCAGGGAAACAGAGCTGGTGGACTTTGGACATTTGTTCTGACCAAGTGAAAGGCCAGCCTTGGAGTTTAGAAGCTTTTCTGTTGAAACAGGACGTGGGTGGACTGAGCTGTGCTGGGCCCCTTTGGACACCACTCCTTGTGCCATGGGGACATATTCAAGTTTTATGAAAACACAGAGTGTGTCCTTCACCTCCACCTCCTGAGGCCAGCAGGAAGGGCCACAGGGTGTGGGAGAGCCCTTAGTCACGAGTGTGAAGGACAAACCAGGATTCCGGGGTGACAGTGGCAGGCACACCCCAGACGGCTCACATCCCCCTGTTCTGTGAGCTTAATCTGCTGCTTTGCACAATGGCTGGGGACCTCTCAGAGCCTGGCTCTGACCTGGCTGCTTGGGCGGCTCCCAGCAGCATCGCCAAGGGGCTTGAGGGGCTGAGCACAGGGGGAAAACCTGTGGGGTGTGTGTGGGAAGGCCAACTCCGTGCCTCCTGCTTCTGGTGTCAAGAGATCCCGTGCCATGTCTGCTGTGCTTCCCGGTGGCTGGAACACCATTGGCGTGCCCGCTGTCCTCCAGAGAAAGCCACGAGGAACCCCACTATTCAATGCTCCTGATTTTGTTTTTAAAAGTTCATTTTGTCTAAATGTTTTTGTTGTTGGGGACCATGGAGCCGGTTCCCTTTCATTGTAACAATGTGAACAACAGAAGGAAGCCCTGCCTGTCCCACGCCGTCCCCACGACCGCTGCCACGTTTGAGCCCGTCCTTGGAGCCACTGCGTCGATCCAGCTCCTTGAGGGCCGTCGTCTTCCTCACCGACCCTCCACTGTTCCACGCATGCTTCCCAGGCTACGCATCTGTCAACAAGCGCAGAGAGACTTTCAGGGCTGGTAGCCGTTGACTGGATGCCAGATAGCAACTCCTTGCACCCCGACAGAGTCTACGGGCAAGGCACCGTTATGATTCCCATTTTACAGTGGGGAAAACCGCCGACCGAGCAGGAAGCTGCCAGAGGGTAAGGCTAGCGGTGTCGGCAGTGGCTGGTCTCCCTCCCACCCCGAACTCTTACCACACACGCAGCAAATTCCCCACCCCCCAACCCCGTCACCCAAGACTTCCACATCCTGGGGAACTGCCTTCCACTTTCTCCCCCTATTCTCTTTCTCTCTGTCTGTCTGTCTGTCTCTCTCACACACACACACCCTCAGCTCTATAGAAACGGGGTCCAGCTCTCTGTGCAGCTGGGCCCTGGCTCCCTACTCACCAGAGCATCACGGAGATCTCGTGTCAGCTCTGCTGTGCGGAGCCCAGTGCCGAACTGTGGCAGCTTCTGAGGACTTTCATCACCCCACAGACAAGCTCTAGTCTCCAGGCACCTGCTGTCAGACGGCAACTACTGGGGCGCCTCTCAGCACCTCAGAACATCCACAGTTAGTCGCAGGGTTTCGCTGCCCTGGGTTGGCAATGACTGTGTTGAATCGAGGAGGACAGCTTGGCGTGGGGTGTGCCTGGCTTGACTCACAGGTGGAACGTGACTGAGCGCCTGCTACAAAGGGAGACACTCTTTCCGTGGAGTCTTTGAGCAGTGAACACGTGCTCTGCCTGTGAGTTGGTACAGTCGGAACCATCTGTGGATCCCGAACTGCTTGCCTGCTTCTGCCAATAGGTGATGATCAAACTGGCGGACAAGTGTGAGAGTCTGCGGGCAGGGCCTGGTGGCAGCGACCCCGTGTGCTTCACGCTGGGTCTGGTCCAACAGGGAAGCACTGACTCTCAGGGGGTATGGCCATGAAACCGGAATCTGTCCCGCCCGGCTGTTTATTCCAGTAGCATCTGTCAGCCCCCAGGGACTTGGTCATTAATCCCAGGAAAGCAATGCTTCTCAAGCCACTCTCCCCCGAGGAGCATGTGGTGAGTGAGTGTCCAAGTGGAAGGTGAGTGTAGACCACTCTCAGCTTGCCTGTCCATTTCACCAAGAAAGCATGGTGACATCTTCCTCACCTTACATGTGATCCCTGTAGGCATCTAAATCTTACTAAAGGGTGAATGACTGTCAGGGACTGTCACTTGGGCTTGGATCCCCAAGTATTGGTCACTCACTATCACCCTTATCCAAACACCGAAGCTTCTTTCACACCCCTGTAAGGCGCACTGGAGGCTGCAGCCTTACACCAGAAGACCAGCCATCCAGAGGGGCTCAGAAGAAAGGCCTGGTGACCTGATCCTGATCAACTGGCCCCTGAGAGCCCCGGGGAACACGGTTCCACTTGGACACGTGTGAGGTCGCCGTGAGTCTGAGATGACCGACTGCAGTCAGTCTGGTTTTTTGGTTAGTACATACATGCTTGTTGAAGGTCTGCCCTGTGTGGCACTTCCACTGTGTTACAAAGGTTATTTTTCTAGTCCACGAGGTCCTAAGGGCAGGGAAGATGGACTTTTTAGGTTTGTCTCTCCAGTGCTGGACCAAGTGTTGAGCAACTAGGCGGAGTGCCCAGTGAGTGCTCAATGGAGGATGGAGGAAGGGCGAATGTGCAGCATGACCGGGTGGCCCGAGGTGCAGCCGAGGGTAGTGAAGGGCCCTGGCTCCCCATCAGGGGAAACCTTAAAGGAAGGGGGACTTCAGAGAGTTTCATGAATGTGGGAAGGAAGAGAGCCTGATGAATCGAGGGTGAAAGTGCTCTTGGCAAACTGTATCTTACGCCTGGGAGTGTGATGCTACAGGGAACATCAGAAAGATGAGGCACTGCACAGCAAGTCAGAATGGGGGGGAAGGTCACTACGTGAAGAGAAAACTGAACAGAAACAAACCGAGATGGTGGTGGTGGTAATAGTGTGGTGGAGGTGGTAATGGTGGTGGTGGTGATAATGATGGTGGTGGAGGTGGTAGTGGTGATGGTGGTGGAGGTGGTGATGATGGTGGTGACAATGGTGGGAATAAGGTGCTGGTAATGGTGGAGGTGGTGGTGGTGGTGGTGATGATGATTGTGATGGTGATGGTGGTGTGGTGGTGATAGTGGTGGTGGTGATGGTGGTGGTGGTGGTGGTGGTGGTGGAGGTGGTGGTGGTAATGATGGTGGTGGTGGAGGTGGTGGTGATGGCTGTGATGATGATGATGGTGATGGTGGTGGTGATTATGATGGTAGTGGTGGAGCTCTGGTGGCATAGTGCCTAAGGCATTTGACTACTAACCTGAAGGCTGGCAGTTCAAACCCAGCAAACACACTTCGGAAGGAAGACTGGGCAACCTACTTCCATAGAGATACCACCTTAGAAACCCAAGGAGGGGTCACTGTGAGTTGAATCGACTTGATGGCAATGAGTTTGGTTCTTTTTTGGTATTGGTGGTGGTGGTAGTGGTGGTGATGAGGATGGTAGTGATGGCGGTGATGGTGGTGATGGTGGTGATGGTGGTGGTGGTGGTGGTGATGAGGATGGTAGTGATGGCGGTGATGGTGATGGTGGTGGTGGTGATGGTGGTGGTGCTAATGATGGCAGTGGTGATGGTGGTAGTAGTGATGGCGGTAATAGTGGTGGTGATGATAGTGGTGGTGTTGATGGTGGCGATGATGCTGATGGTGGTGGTGGTGACAGTGGTAGTAATGATGGTGGTGGAGGTGGTGGTGGTGATGATGGTCGTGGTGGAGGTGGTGCGTTGGTGGTGGTGGTGGTGGTGATGGTAGTGGTAGTGGTGGTAGTAATGATGGTGGTGGAGGTGGTGGTGGTGATGATGGTCGTGGTGGAGGTGGTGCGTTGGTGGTGGTGGTGGTGGTGATGGTAGTGGTAGTGGTGGTAGTAATGATGGTGGTAGTGGCTCATATGGCTCATAATCATATGGTGGTGGCTTTGAGTCTACTTAAATAAAAATCCACGCCAGCTGCTGTCAAATTGATTCTGAGCCATGGTGGCTCCACGTGTGCAGAGCAGAACTGCTCCATAGGGTTTTCAAGGCCATGGCCTTTCAGAAGTGGATTGCCAGACCTGTCTTCTGAGGAGCGTCTGGGCGGGCTTGCTAGGCATTTCTGTACTGGGTCTGCAGAAGCCTCAGGAGACGTGATGTGTTAGTTGATGGCTATGTTCCCTGAGAAGCCCTTTGGCATTATCTAGGTGCTGACTTCCCTTGGAAGTGCTTTATGGCTCTGTCATTCATAAATTGGACCTAACCTGTATGAATAAATTTATATTTCCTGTCTGCGCTCCTTAATTAAAACATTTTATGTTTTTGTTACTTATAGTGCCACTTTAACAGTAAATGCCGTAAATGGGCAGCTTTAATGAACAGGGGTTTGTTCTCTCACAGTTTAGGAGGCTAGAAGTCTGAGTTCAAAGTACTAGCTCTAGGGGCTGGGTGAAAGCCCCTCAACCTTAGGCTTCAGCTCTGCCTCTTGCTCCTGGCCCATTGAAGCTGGAGGCTTCTGTTAACTTAGGCATCTGCTGGCTGCTGAGGCTGACAAACCCAAGGTCAACAAGTAAAACGGCACAATTCAAAGACTACCAAACGACACGGCAGGCCACTAGCTCAAGTCTAGACACAGTCCCAAGATCAGCAGGAAACGCGGCAGGCTGCTGAATGAAGACTTGGCCAAATGCAGGATCCAGATGTGCCAAAAGATAGAGACCTTTCTCCAACTTTCTCCTTATATATTGGAAGCAGCCCACGTCCCTGAGGCAGCTACTCAGCTGCTCACAGCTGCTCCCACCACGGAGTTGATGACCAGTCTCATCGTGGGGAATAACTATGTCCAGCTGCCAGCCACTCACCCAGGCCCAGCCACTCACCCAGGCCCAGCCACTCACCCAGGCCCAGCCAAGTGGATGCATCACCTTAACTACCATAATGAGTTCCATAAATTTATTCTCTACTGTGTATTTAAAAAAAATTCATTCTGAACTTACTTTGTTCAAGTACTGCAAAATTTCCATGTCCCATTTGGTGAGCATGTAAGAGTGGACACATACCCCTGGATCTGTGGCAAGTGGGATGTGGGGACTAATCTGTGAGATTCTAGCCTCCTGGGCTCTGGACAGAAAGGCCTGCTTCCTTTACTCAGATTTGAGCAGAGCTGTCCAGAGGGAAAAGGTGAGTCCATTTCATTGAACGTGAACGGGGTTCACTTCCAAAGGATTTGGTAGCTCTCCATAACCACCTGATGTTGTGTGTGGGTGCATGCGTGTATGGTGGTGTCAGTGACAGGACAGTATCTACAAGAGAAAAGAGCATGTGTGTTTGTTGTGTGTAGTGAGTATGTTAGTGGGTGTTGTATATGCTGTGTCTGTGGTGTATTTTGTGTCTGTGCATGTGTGGCCTGTGTGTGTTGTATATGTGTTGTGTGTTGTGTCTCTGTGGGTGGCATGCCTGTAAGTGTATGTGCTGCATGTGTAGTGTGTGTGTGGCATGTCTGTGTTGTGTGTGGTGACATGTGTGCTTTGTATTGTGTCTGTGTGTGTCACATATTTGGGAGCATGTGTGTTGTGTCTGTGTTGTGTGTATGGTATGTGCAGCATGTCTGTGTTGTGTGTGTTGTGTCTGCAGTATGTGTGGCAGCCTGTGCTGCATGTGGCATGTCTGTGGTGTGTGGATGTGTGTTGTGTTTGTGCTGGCTGTGTGTGGCCTATTTGTGAGTGTGTGTGCTGCATGTGTGGCATGCGTGTGTCATGTCTGTGCATGCATGGCATGTCTGTGTGCATAAATTTGAATAGTAGTATTAACTGGTCTTCCCTGGAAGTGTATGGATATTCTGTCACTGACAGCATTTTACTTCAGGATAGATCTTGAAACATTCTTTGTGACAATGAATGCCACGCCATTCCTCTTAAATTTGTCATTCCCAGCATAGTAGATTCCCAGCATATGATTGTCTAATTCAAAATGGCCAAAATCAGTCCATTTCGGCTCACTAATGCCAAGGATATAGATCTTTATGCATTCCATTTCATTTTTGACAACTTCCAATTTTCCTAGACTCACACTTCATACATTCCATGTTCCGACTATTAACGGATGTCTGCAGCTGTTTCTTCTCATTTTGGATTGTGTCACGTCAGCAAATGGAGGTCCTGAAAGCTTTGCTCTATCCACATCCTTAAGGTTGGCTCTACTCTGAGGAGGCAGCTCTTTCCCAGCCGTATTTTGAGTGCCTTCCGACCTGAGGGGCTCATCTTCCAGCCTATATTGGACAATGTTTCAGGGCTACTCATAAAGTTTTCGAGTCATATATCAGCCTTGGCTTGACTCATTGAACACCAATTACCAAAAGCCAGAAGAATTGTGGAATGACATCAAGAACATCATCCGTGAAGAAAGCAAAAATCATTAAAAAAAATCTTTAAAAAATCATTTAAAAAAATCATTAAAAAATCATTAAAAAGATGAGAAAGGAAGAAAAAAACAAAATGGATGTCAGAAGAGACTGAAACTTGTGCTTGAACAGAGAGTAGCTAAAGCAAATGCAAGAAATGACAAGATAAAAGAGCTGAACAGAAGATTTCAAAGAGCAGCTCGAGCAGACAAAGCCAATTACTATAACAAAATGTGCAAAGACCTGGAGTTAAAAAACCAAAAGGGAAAAACATGCTCAGCATTTCTCAAGCTGAAAGAACCGAGGAAAAA
>NW_006921860.1:1408765-1413825 GCF_000298275.1 Orycteropus afer afer | reverse complement strand
GGAAGACAGCTACCTGGCCAACTGACTGGAAGAGATCCATATTTGTACCCATTCCAAAGAAAGGTGATCCCACAGAATGCAGAAATTATCGAACAATATCATTAATATTGCATGCAAGTAAAATCTTACTGAAGATAATTAAAAAAAAAAAGTAGCATCAGTATATTGACAGAGAGCTTCTAGAAATGGAAGCTGGATTTGGAAGAGGACATGGACTGAGGGATATCATTGCTGATGTCAGATGGATCTTAGCTGAAAGCAAATACCAAAAAGATGTTTACTTATGTTTTATTGAGTATGCAAAAACATTAGATTGTGTGGATCATAACAAATTATGGATAACATTGAGAAGAATGGAAATTCCAGAACACTTGATCATGCTCATGAGAAACCTGTACATAAACCAGGAGGCTGTTGTTCAAACAGAACAAGAGGATACTGCATGGTTCAAAATCAAGAAGGGAGTGTGTCAAGGTTGTATCCTTTCACCATGCTTATTCAAGTTGCATGCTGAGCAAATAATCTGGGAAGCTGGACTATATGAAAAAGAACATGGCATCAGGATTGGAGGAAGACTCATTAACAACCTGCGATATGCAGATGACACAGTTTTCCTTGCTGAAAATGAGGATGACTTGGAGCACTTACTGATGAAGATTGAAGACTACAGTCTGCAGTATGGATTACTCCTCAATATAAAGAAAACAAAAATCTTCACAACTGGTCCAATAAACAGATTCATGGTAGGTGGAGAAAAGATTGAAGTTGTCAAGGATTTCATATTACTTGGCTCTACAATCAACACCAATGGAAGCAGCAGTCAAGACATCAGATGAGTATTACACTGGCAAATTTGCTGCAAAACCTCTTTCAAGTGATGAACAACAAAGATGTCTCCTTGAAGACTAAGATGTGCCTAACCCAAGCCATGGTATTTTCAATCGCCTCTTACGCATGTGAGAGCTGGACAATGAATAAGGAAGACTGATGAAGAGTTGATGCCTTTGAGTTGTGGTGTTGGAGAAGAATGCTAAGAGTACCATGGTCTACTAAAAGGACTAACAGATCTGTCCTGGAAGAAGTGCAGCCGGAATGCTCCCTGGAAGCAAGAATGGCCAGACTTCGTCTCACATACTTTGGTCATGTTCTCAGAAGGAACCATTCCCTGGAGAAGGATATCGTGCTTGGTAAAGTGGAAGGTCAAAGAAGAAGGGGAAGGCTTCACCGAGACGGATTGACACAGTTGCTGCAACGATGGGCTCAGGTATAGCAACGATTGTGAGGCCGGCAGAAGACAGGGCAGTGTTTTGTCCTGCTGTGCATAGGGTTGCTGTGAGTTGGAGATGACTCTATGGTATCTAACCACCACCACCACCACCACACACTGTCATGGGTGTCCTCTCTGGCGTTTGGAAACAGGCAAGGCACACACCGGGAAGTGGAACGTATCTAACCCCATGGTGGCGTGATCTGGAGCGAGGGGAACAGCCAGTCAGCAAGTATTAGTTGAAGGCTAGGTTCTGGGGGTGAGGGCCTGCTGGCAAGGAGCTTACAGCTCACAGAGAGGGAGTCACCACGCACACACACAAACATGCAGGCCAGTCCAAACGGACACCAGTGCCACAGGGAAACTAAATCTGGGAGGGGCTCGGTGTCACAGAGTGCCTGCTCTGACCTAAAAAGTGCCCCAAACTTGAAGGATGCAAATTGAGCGAGTGGAGTCCTGTCCTGAAGGGAACGTCGAGTGCTGGCTGGTCTGTGACGGTGATGCTCGGCTGGAGGTTTATCCCACCGTCCACTTCAACAATCATTATTTAAAAAAGCTTTCTTAAAACCACACGAGCTCTAGTGGCACAGTGGCAGAGCACTCAGCTGCTGACCCAAAGAGGGACGGTTAAACCCAACACCTGCTCTGTGGGAGAAAGACGAGGCAGTCTGCGTCCATAAGATTCTAAAAACTCAAAAACCAAACTCACTACCATCAAATTGATCCAACTCCTAGCAACCCCTCCTTGGGTTTCCGAGGCTGCATCTCTATGGAAGTAGATTGCCCAGTCTTCCTTCCGAGGAGTGACTGGTGGGTTTGAACCACCAGACTTTGGTTAGCAGTCAAATGCCTTAGGCACTATGTCACCAGAGCTTAGAGCCTTGGAAACCTGAGGGGCAGTTCTACTCTGTCCTGTAGGGGCGCTGTGAGTTGGAATCAGCTGCAAACAATGGTCTTGGTTTTGTTTTTGGTTTAAATTAAACAACAGTTTAGCCCAATTGTACAAAATGTTTTCCTTGAACTTGGCACTCTTGTAAAGAATTACCTATGTGAGCTTAACTGGACGGCAGTTTGCCTAAAGCACAGATGAACGCTGCAAAGGACAGAAGAAACACATCAACGGCGAGGAAACAATGTGAACAGAGACACGGCGGGGACATGTGTGGAGTCTGGACAACGTTACTGAATGATTCACACAGAGACTTTGAAGGGGAGTGTGTGCGAGTGTGTATGCTGCCACCAAAAATAAATGAAGTATTGAAATAAACAAGTGAAAAACCCAAAAGAGTATGGCGTGGCCATGTGTGTCTAACGGGGAAGAGTGCAAATCAATCTTATTTTCAATTCCTCATTTTAGCCACAGAGTCCCCGGGTGGTGCAAGCAGGTAAGTACTTGGCTGCTGACTGAAGGGTTGAAGGTTCAAGGCCAGCCAGAGCTGTCTCAGAAGAAAAGCTGGCGAACCACTTTCCAAGCCCCAGCTGTGGGAAGCCCTGCCGTGCTCACAGGGGTCACCACGACACAGTGGCTCGAAGCCAGAGGTCTGGGATTTGTTTTGTTTTGTGCTGGTGACCAGAGCGTGGAACTTGCTGGAATGCAGAACTCTGGCACCTGTTCTCAGGGGAGATGGCTCGTGAGGACAGACCTAGCAGCCAGATGTGTGCCAGCTGGGAGACACCTCTGCATATCTCCGTGGCCTTCCCACGTCTGCTGTCCACCTCCCCAGAAGGTCCCGTGCCCTCACCCAGGATCCCCTCAGTCAAACCCCCAAGGACCCCAGTGCTGGCGGCATGATCTTGGGCAGGCTGCACAGGACAGTGTGCTTGTCTACCTTCCTCCCACGTCCTCTGCTGCCTTTCCTGGATGGAATCAGGTCTCTGCCCTCGGGCTGCTTCCAATCAAGGCTGATTCTCCTCCCGAGTGAGTCTCGCTCCCTAGTGGGGCCACAGTCAGTGCTCTCAGACCCTTGGCCACGACCATAACCCTATGAGTTCTGTACCAGGCTTGCTCCTGTTTTCAGCTCTGTCAGCCCGGCCAGGCTTGAGGTCCACACATGCAGCCTGTGTTCCAGGTAGGCACTAGTGTGGCCACTCTCCGCATCCACTGCCCTGGCCATGCCCCCGTGGAGCCACCGTGGTGTGAACCGGGCTCTACGTGCAGCCCCCTGGGCCAGGGGCAGGTGGATCTGATCTTGGCTGTGGGACCCCAGGGGCGAGCAGAGTCGAGGACTCATCACTGGGCACTGATGTCCAGAGGTCCCTCCTCCCAGATGGAGCTCCTCTGGGCCTCCCCCACCATGTGTGACCTGACGCAGCCGCACGACAGCTTCTCCCTTGCTCTCCTGAAACGCACCTGCAAGCACCCTCAAAGCCAGGATTTGGAAAGAAAATAGAATATTTGTTTTTCAATAGCATGGCCCCTGGGGACTCTGTCCAGCTCGGATGACCCTGGCCAGCGTCCTCTGAAAGCTCTCAGCTTTGACGAGCTGCTGGCCGGGAACTGGGAGGGCACTTTTTGCATGACCTCCTTACAGGCACAGAGCTGTCGGGCGAGGTCCCAACATCACAGGATAGGATCCGTGGGCAGTGTCCTGTCACTATGGACACAGGGGCTGTCGGCTGAGGTCCTGACATCACGGGACAGGGGTCGGGGCTGATGTCCCGTCATCACAGGACGGCTGTTGGTCAAGGTCCCATCATCCCACGCACAGACACAGAGGCAGGAAGGTGTCGAAGGCTGCATGTCACTGCAGGACCGAAGCGTGGATCAGATAATGTGACGTGAGCTCAGTGTCCCCTGAAACATACGGACACCCATCCCCCCCCCCCACATGCACACTCACCTTTGGGACCAGTGCTGGCCCTGAATCAAAAAGTGCCCTCTTTCTCCCAGAGCCCTGACCCAGGATGAGACAGGGAGGGTCGCTGCTTTGAGGGTGTGCAGGGATCACTGCCAACACTTCTTGGCCGGCTTCTCCCGTTCCTCCACGTTCCCGCCTAATGCCCTCTTTGCGATGTTTTCTCTACTCCCAGGCAGGGCTCTTTGATGCCAGCAGGACGCTGTGGGCCTGGGAGGGCCTGGCTGCACACATCTGTAGCTGTTTGTCTTGCTCCTTTGAGGTCGGGCCAGAGGGCCTGTCATCTGAGCCCCTCCTGAGCAGGGTGGGGCCTGTCAGAAGCTCTTCTCATTAGTTGGAGACCTCGACCTCCAGGTGCCCTGACCCATAGTGGCCCAGGGCCCAATGGAGCAAAGGGCTGCCCGGTCCTGGCTCATCCCCGTGGTCAGATGTGGGTTGGCCCTTCTGTGTTCTCATTGGCTGCTTTTCAGAAGATCACCAGAACTTTCTTCTGGTCTGTCTCAGCCTGGAAGCTTTGCTGAAACCTGTTCCAAGCCAGCATCACAGAACACTCAGGCCTCCCCCGACAGACAGGTGGAGCTGTGCCCAAGGTGCGCTGGCCGGGAATCGAACTCGGCTCTTCCGCCTGGAAGGCGAGGATTCCACCCCTGAACCACTGCTGACCCCGTCTGCCCATAGCAGGTGTTTAGTTAACATCTGTAGTGAACAACCCAATGGCTCCAGCCTAGACTGACGTCTCAGGGAAGGGAGGCAGGCATCTCCCTCAGGAGACCACCTTTGTGGCCACAGACGGGGGTCCTGTAAGGCAGTTTGGACCTGCCTGGGTTCTGCCAAAGGCGCTCTGGTGGCAGAGTAGGTAAGGTATTTGGCTGTGAACCAGAAGGTCAGCAGTTCAAAGCCACTGGCTGCTCGGTAGCAGGAAGATGAGGCAATCTACT
>NW_006921860.1:1405684-1406845 GCF_000298275.1 Orycteropus afer afer | reverse complement strand
GAGGCCGAAAGTGGAAGCAGCTTCTCCACTGTGAAGAAGAAACGTGGAATCTGAAACCATTATGAGGAAGGAAAGCATACACTTAGAATATGTTTCAGAACTCGTTTCAGCATTTGTTAATTGTCCTGTTGCCGTGTTATTTTGTTTTGCTTATTATATTTGTCAGCTTTTTACAGTCATAACTTTGTGATTTGTAGTCAGTTCTCTTCACATTGACACCTCGTTCACTAGCCTTAATTTTGTAGCGTTGACACCAACTCGTGGTGACCCCATGTGTGTCGCAGTCAAACTGTGCCTGTAGGGTTTGTGTTGCTGTCGTTAGGTGCTGTTGGGTTGGTTCCCACTCACAGCGACCCCGTGGACAACAGAAAGAAGCACTGCCCAGTCCTGCACCAGCCTCACAATTGTTGCTGTGCTCGAGACCATTGTCGCAGCCACTGGGTCAGTCCATGTCATTGAGGGCCTTCCCCTTTTTCACTGACCCCCTACTTTACCAAGCATGATGTCCTTCTCCAGGGAATGGTCCCTTCTGACAACATGGCCAGAGAATGAGAGCAAAGTGCAGCCAGGCTCGGTTCTAAGCAACACTTTGGCTGTGCTTCCTCCAGAACAGACGTGTTTGTTTTTCTAGCTGTCCATGGATGGTCCATGTTCTCCACCAGTATCTTGTAACACAGATGAACTTAGAGGCCAGTGTGGTGAGTGGAGTTAGGCAACCACAAAAGGACGAATACTACATGAGAGGACTGTTATAAAAAGGAAAGAAAAGTGTTTCACAAAAAAGGAAATATTTTTTTTCCCTTTTTTTTCAAATTTTATTGTGATTTGGGTGAAAGTTTATAGAGCAAATTCATCTTCCACACAACAGTTCACATACACTTTGTCTCAAGACATTGACTGTAATCTCCCACAATGCAACAGCTCTCCTCCCACTTCCTCCCCATAGTCATCTCTACCGTGTGTCCTTCCCTCCATGCACTTTTGCCCCCTGAGCTGTCTCCCTTTGTGTACACAGCCCTTCTATTCTCCCATGATTGTTTTCTCCAAGGAGCATATCTACCTAATGTAAATGTTCAGCTCATATGCCTGTATTATGTTTGGCTGGAAGCCACAGGAGTGGGTTCAATTCCAGACCTGAAGGCAGCTAGGGGCCATAGTCTT
>NW_006921860.1:1378091-1403964 GCF_000298275.1 Orycteropus afer afer | reverse complement strand
GAGCACTCTCCCAACTCACGTGGTGGCGGGGATGGTGAACCCAATTGGGCAGGTCACATGGCAGCTGCTGTCTCAAGTCCAGGGGTGAGATGAAGAGGAACCAAACGCAGAACCAGAGCAGAGCGACTTTCCCGGCAAATCCCCACACGTGCCCTCGAGGAAGCTGAGGGTACTGACTGCGGCCACCCTCCAGCAAGGCAAGGCGGGGCTCAGGATACGGAACTGTGGGTCGGGGAGGCTGGCGGGTTGCTTCCAGGCTGACACAGACCAGGCAGAAAGGCCTGGATATCTGTTCGGAAAGTAGCCAGGGAAGCCCCGTGAACACAACGGTTGGGTCCACAACTGATCAACGGGCTGGCGCAGGACGGGGCAAGGCGCCATCTGTGTGTGGGATTGCCATGACCAGGGGCCGACATAGCAACAGTAGCAACACAACACGACACTTGACCACGTCTGTGGAAGGGGATCTGAGCTCCCCAAGGCCGACTGCGGCAACCACGTCACCGTGCCAGGCCAGGGGCCAGACTTTCCTTGGGCCGTCCACCAGGAGCCTCAGCCTAGCCACGTGCACACACACAGCTAACCTCATGGGGGCTGACACTTTTCTCCTGCTTGGGTTTGACCTTGGCAGGACCAACCACGAGGCCACCTTCCGTCGTTCACGGCCACGTCAGTGAGCCGTTCGGTGGGCAGCCTTCAAATGGGCCTTTCTTACATTTGTGCCATCAACTTGGTCTTCCCCAGCGGATGACTGGCAGGACTTCCCTAGATAAAGTACATATTTGAACACTTTCTTGAAAATGTCTTGTTTATTAACCCATCAAGGGCAGTAGGTCTTTAATACCCAATCTGTGTTCTATTCCCAGAGAATGCCCTGATGGATTGACCATACTCATGGCGGGTCTAAAAGCCATGTCCAATAACTGGCCCGCACCCCATGTGGTTTTCATCGACTGAGGAGGGGCACAGCTTTGAGGACTCGTGGTATTTCAGCGAGGTTCCTCACGTGTGGCCTGAAGTCCAGTTCTGGCTCCTCCAGCCCTCACTGTGCAGCCTAAGTGTGCAATGCATGGTGGTGTGGGTGTGTGTCTGTGGGGTGTCTGTGTGTCTCCGTGTGTGTGTGGAGTGTATGTGTGTATCTGTGTCTCCACATGTCTGTGGTGTGTGTATGTGTGTGTCTCCGTGTGTGGGTCCATGTGTTTGTGGCATGTGTGTGTGCCTGTGTTTCATGTCTGTGGGGTGTGTGGTGTGTCTGTGTCTCCACAGGTCGGTGGCATGTGTGTGTCTGTGTGTGTCTGTGGGGTATATGTGTGTCTCCATGTGTGTGTGTCTGTGTTTCCATGTGTCTGTAGCGTGTGTGTGTGTGAGACCTTCTCAAGGGCTGCTCCCACTTGAGAAGTGCTGCTTCTCTAAAGGCCACCAAGCAGCTTGTCCTTATGAGCACTTTTGGGAATGAATCATGAGAATTCACACTCAAGGAAACCGAGCAAACAGGAGGGGATGTAGCTGACCACAGAAATGTTTGGATTTCCTAAGTTAAAGTTCCAGCAAAGGAATATTTTGATGATTTTTTTAAGGAAAAGAACATATGTACACAGACAGATATACAGACACAGACATACACACACACAGACAGCCCTACATACACACAGACACACACACCACAAGCAGACATACCACACGCACCCAGACATAGGCATAACCACACATACCACACACACGCCAACCCATAATATCACATCATACACACATATACCCATCCCCTCACACCACACTACATCACACATACACACATCAGACACACACAGTCACATACACCCCCACAGACTCACACACATAGACACTGACATACATAGGCACACACACTCACACACACTCACACACACACCACATCGCACACATACACATACTCACACACACACTGACAGCCTCCATCCCCCCATTCACACATACACTTACACATGCATGTGCACATTCACACTCACAATACACACATGCATTCGTGCACACACATAGCACACACACCCACAGTCACAGACACACATCACACACATGCACTCACACACACACTCACACACATACCACATCACAGATGCACACTTACACATGCACTCACACACAGACTTGCACATACCATATCACATACACTCACACATGCACTCGCACACACCACATCACACACATTCACACACATGTACTCACACACACTCACACACACATGCACTCACACACATGCACTTGCACACACACATCAGGCACACTCACACGCACACACCCCTTCACACCCTGTGCTCTGGCCATCTGTCCCCTGCATGGATGATTTGTCCTCTGCTCAGGCCGCTTTTTATGTTGCTTCTCAGACAGTGTCCATGGGCCTCTTGGAACCCAAGGGCCAAATGTGGGTCAGACATGCCTGATCCTTGTCCTTTTCTTAGAGAAACCCCGTAACCCCTCCACGTGGGTTTATCTCGCAGAGCATTTTGCACAGACTCGGGCGAATCACCTGCTTTGTGTTCCTGAGCTGGGATGGCCCAGGAAGCAGTCTGTCCAGTGAAGCATTTGAAACACGCTGTTTACCTAACCACGCTCGTATCTAGTACGGGTTAGTCAACAACAACCACGAAGTGTTTTATGATGAGTGGCCATCCCGTCACAGTCCCTAGTAACACTAAAAGCATCTGATTAAGTGTTCTCTGACCTCAGCCTTCAAAGAAAAAACGTCCTACAGTAAAAAATGAAAACACGCCCACAGCATTGCAAATGGGCACAGCAATATAAATTCAAGGGCAAAGAGTCCAAATTCCTCCAAGGACTCAAGATACCACGACGAAAGTACAAACTATGAGAAACTTCACATTGACTGTCCATCCACTGGCCAAGACGAGGGTCCTCGTGGCCTGGGGTCGGCAACGGACCAGGAGAACTGCAGCAGAAGCAGCGGTGTGGTCACTGCCTCGGACACACGGCTGGAACCAGGGCGGGCCGGTGGGAGCAGCAGCAAGGCGGGGAGTGAGTCTGGGGGTGAGTGTGTGAGTGGGGAGGGAGTGGATGAGTGAGTGAGTGCGTGTGAGTGAGTGTGTGTGTGAGGGAGTGTGTGTGAGTGCATGTGAGTGTGTGTGTGTGTGAGGGAGTGCGTGTGAGTGCATGTGAGTGGGTGTGTAGGGACAGAGGGAGGGAGGAGCAGCAAGAGGAGGGGAGTGAGTGTGTGGGTGAGTGTGAGTGGGGGAGGGAGTGGATGAGTCGATGAGTGAGTGAGTGCATGTGAGTGAGTGTGTGTGTGAGGGAGTGCATGTGAGTGGGTGTGTGTGAGGGAGTGCATGTGAGTGCATGTGAGTGTGTGTGTGTGAGGGAGTGCATGTGAGTGCATGTGAGTGGGTGTGTAGGGATAGATGGAGGAAGGGGAGGATGGGGAGTGAGTCTGTAGGTGAATGGCTGACTGGGTAAGTGTCAGTGAGAGACTGGGTGAGTGTGTGACAGTAAGTGAGTGCACGTGAGTGTGGGAGGGAGGGAGGGAGAGAGTGTGGGTGTGATTGAGTGCATGTGAGTGAGTATGTGTGTGTGAGTGAGTGCATGTGAGTGAGTGTGTGACAGTGAGTGAATGCATGTAAGTGTGGGAGGGAGGGAGGAAAGGAGAAAGTGAGTGTGTATGTGATTGAGTGCATATGAGTGTGTGCCTGTGAGTATGTGCATGTGATTGAGTGTGTGTGAGTGAGTGTATGAGGGAGGGAGTACGTGGGTCAGTGGGTGTGTGAATGGGTGCATGTGAGTGAGAATGTGTAAGTGTGGGTAAGTGTGTGAGGGAAGGTGTGTGGTAGTGCATGTGCAAACAAGTGTGTGTGTGTGAACATATGCATGTGTGAACAAGTGTGTGTGCAGTGGGAGTTTTCAAAGTAAGACATGTAGGGGGTGGGGAGGAGGTCAGAGAACAAATAGAGGTCCACTGTGGTCCCTGTGCCTACCGTGTCCCTGAGCCCTGAGCCCCCTCCCAGTTTCCCGAAGACCCCACGTTCCCCAAGCCTACCAATCCCGATGCCCAAGAGAGGGCTCCAGGCTGAGCTGGGGGAACACGGAACATTGGGTACCAAGCCCACTTCCGACTGGACCTTCCCATGTCTGAACTGGGTAAGTGTTAAGCCCTCGTCTGGTAACCAAAATGTTGTTGGTTCAAACCTACCCAGAAGGTCCGTGGTGGAAAGATCTGGCTTCTGCTCCTGCAAAGATTAACCCACTGCCGTGGAGTCAGTCCCAACTCATAGGGACCCCCACTGGGTTTCCGAGGCTGTACATCTTTATGGAATAGATTGCCTCATCGTCTTCCTATAGAGCAGCTGGTGGGTTTGAACCACTGATCTTCTGGTTAGCAGCCAAGTGCCTTACCCCCTGCACCACCAGAGCTCCTTCCTGTAAAGATTACAGCCTGAAAATCCCCAGGCAGTTCTACTCTGTCCCATGGGGTCACCACGAGTCGGAACCCACTCCATGGACCCAAATTACTGACAGCAGCAGCATATACTGCACAGTGTATCATGGTGTGTCATATACTGTCGGTGTGTCAACACCAACAGAGACTCTAACCGTACAGAACCCATGTGGACACAATTACAGTTTGCCTCGTACAAATGACAATGCTTAAGCCCACAGGTTAGGTCTCCTGCTTTAAAAAAGGCAGATGGACTCTGAGTGCCTTGGATTTGCTAGAAGCTGTCCATAATCTCATCTTATACCTAAAACTGCATTTAGAACCCACCATTCTTATCAGAATGTCACAGACGGGAAATCGGAGGTTCAGATAAATTAAATAACATGCCTGAAGTTATATGGCAAGAAAATGTTAAAAACCAGGCTTGTTTGTGGCCGAAATCTCCCCGACTCTGTGATTCCTCTCCGTGCAAAGAAAATCCTTCCGACTGGCCTCACTGTGCCCCTCACTGCACTTTGTGTCCTTCTGAAAGGAGTTGAGACTTTTATTAATAAGAGAGATTGCGTGAGTGTTTTCTACAAGAACAGAAGAATGTAAAGCCAGCTGTCTCAGTCTGCTTCCCTTTGTGGGGCTTGAGGAGGGCTTGGGGCATGTGCTGCTCAGGCCTCCTGTCCCTTATACAGACTCGGTGGGGCTGAGAGGTGGGACATTACTTAGCGTGACCAGGAGGCCAGGGCCTGTGGACTCAAAGAGGTTACTGGCCAAGGGAAGAACATCCCTGGCGTGTGAGAGCCCTGCAGGTGAGAGAGACAGCCGCTCACAGCCTCTGTGATGGCGCATTCCGGGATGGGGATGTTAGGACACAGTAATCACATATGTGCTGTAACAACATACACTCATCTGTCAGTTTGCCTGGTTATACAGACACAGATACACATAAGCACATATAAAGTCACAAAGTTATATACAGAACAATTCAAGTCATGTAGCAAAATCAAATATGACTATAAAAATTATTTATATGTGTGGCTTTTTTTAGCTTTTCAGTGTGATTTGAGTGAAGTTTTACAAAGCGGGTTGTTTGATACCCGACAGCTCACGGACACTTGGTTCTGTGACACTGGTTGCATTTCCCATGCGGCGGCGGCTCTCCTCCCGCTTCCTCCCGGGCCACCCTGTCCTGTGTCCTCCTGGCCTCTGCATTCCTGCCTTGCAACCTCCCTCCTTCCGCAGACGCTGCCCTTCTGGCCTCCCGTGCTTGATTGCTCCGAGACCATCTCCCTGGTGCAGGTGCTCAGCTTATAGGCCGGTCTTTTGTTCAGCTGAGAGTTAAGCCACAGGACTGAGAGCTCGATTCCAGGCCCAAAGGACGCCTTGGGGCCATGGTCTCAGGGGTTTCGCCAGTCTCTGTCAGACCAGTAAGCCTGGTCTTTTCTTCTTTTTAATGATTTTGAGTTTTGCTCCACATTTTCTCCCCCTCTACCCAGGATCTTTGATCCCTTTTGAGTGGCTGGCATTCTTGGCTGGGCACCACCTAGTTCTTCTGATCTCAGGGTCCTGGAGGCTGAGGTTCGCGTGGTGTGTTAGTCCTTTGGACTCATTGTCTCCATGGGTCTTTGATTTTCTTCACTCTTCTTTGCTCTGGACATGGAGAGACCAACAGTTGCCTGTTAGGTGGCTGCTCACAAGCTTTGAAGACCTTGGTCACTATTCACCAGAGGAAGACATACCAATGTTTTTCTATGTCATGTTGTGCCAATAGGAGCTCTGGTAACGCAGTGCCTAAGGCATTTGACTGCTAACCAGAAAGCTGGTGGTTCAAACCCACGCCACTCCTCGGAAGAGAGGTTGGATAATCTACATCTGTAGTGACACCACCTCAGAAATCCAAGGAGGATCACTATGAGTTGGATCCAACTCGACAGCAGAGAGTTTGGTTTTGGGTTTTGGTTGTGCCAATTGAGCTTTGTGTCCCCTGTGACCATGGTCCCCAGCTTGCAGGCCCAGTGACTCACTCCGCCAAGGTGCTTAGTTTTGCCTGAGAAGTTATCTTAAATTCTTATATAGGTGATTTTCAAAGCCTTCAAGATTCCAGGGGTAAATACACTTTTGTGTTTCTTTATTATAACTTTCTACAGGGACTGGGCCACATGGTGCCCCAAGACTTACATTGGCTACAGGGGAATACTCTGAAGAAAAGACGAGGCCAAAGGGATCTTCTGTGTCACAGGAAGAAAGAAGCCACTCTTAGGATTTGAGGGACAGGCATGAAAAGCACAACTTCCTGTGCTTTCACTGGTTTCTGGGCTGAGGAGACAAAGCAGCCATTTCCAATGAATTCAGCAAGAGAGCACCAGACTGTCCTTTAAGTGTGTGTGTGTGCGTGTATATAGGTGTGTGTGTGTGTGTAACTCACTGCCATCGAGTTGATTCAACTCATAGTGACCCCTCCTTGCATTTCCAAGGTGATATCTCTATGGAAGTAGATTGCCCAAGTACATATGTATGTATGTGTGTGCATATATGTGGCTATGTATCTATGTGTGTGGGTATGTGTGTGCATGTGTGTATATATGCATCTCTGTGCATGTGTGTATAAGCATGCATGTATATGTGTCTGTGTATACGTGTCTGTGTATATATGTGTACATATAAGAAACTCGGGTGGTGTAGTGCCTAAGACATTTGACTGCTAAGCAGAAGGTTGATGGTTCAAACCCACCAGCCAATCCATGGAAGGAAGACTGGGCAATCTACTTCTGTAGAGATTTACCGCCTCTGAAACCCAAGGAGGGGTCATTATGAGCTGGAGTCGACTTGATGGCAGTGAGTGGTTTTTTTTGGTATATATATGTGTGTATATATATGTGTGTGTGTATGTATGTATATATGTGTGTGTATATATGTATCTGTGTATAGGTGGGTATATGTGTGTGTATATATATGCATGTGTATGTATGTGTATATATGTGTGGGTACATATGTGTGTGTATATGTATATGTGTACATATATATCTATGTCTTTGTATATATCTATATGTGTGTGTATATATTATGTTTGCATGTGTCTATGTATTGTGTGTGCAAGTATGCATGTGTGTATATATGTGTGTATGTGTGTGTCTATAGACTCCCTTAGTGGCATGGTTTACACACTTAGCTGCTAATTGAAACGTTGACTGTTCAAGTCTCCTCCTGGTGCCTCAGAGGAAAAGCCAAACAATCTACTTCCTGAAGCCCAGCCGGGTCCGACCCCTTGGGACATGGATCTGCTCCAACGCACAAGGGTCCCCATGAGCCCAGGTGGTGCAATGGCCAGGTCAGACCCCCGGGACACAGATCTGCTCCGATGCACATAGGTTCCCATGAGCCGAGTTGGTGTGATGGCCATTTGTGCTTTGCTGATCTATTTATAGTCACATCTCTATTGGGCTTTCTTAGATTGAAAGCGATGGAATTTGTTTGAGAAATTAGCCAATCAGAAATGTAGGCTTCCCACTGTGCTGCAGCAAGGTGGATGCTGGGTTCGCCTTGTCAGTGTGAACAGCTAAAGTACGAAAATGAACACCTGTGTCCCTAAAGAATGAAAGGGGGGGTGACTACGACTCCTGGCTCTCCCTCGAGGGAGATGGTACCCCAGGAGAGGGTGCCAAGGCCAGCATGGCAGGCTCACTAGGTTGAGGGGCAGAGCTAGGAGCTGGGGGCTGAGGTTTTGCTGAATGCTCACTGTCCGTCATAGGGTGGACCTCCCCCAGCTAGGCAAAGGATGACTGGGAGCCATGAGAGGAAGCTTCCCAGAGCTGTACGGTCCTGAAACCAGAGTAGAGAGAAAAAAAGAGAAGAAGGGCCAAAGCAGCCCCAGAGCAAAGACTTGCAAACCTTCCCAAAAATCCTCCAAGGAGAGAAGGAGCTGATGTGCAAGCTACTTACAAACACAAGTGTGCACACATACACACATCAATGTCATATAGTGAGTACGTTTCTCACTTGGACCCAGAGACACATGCAAGCACATGCATCTGACATGTGTGCACACAGACACATGCACCAACATCATGCTGTGAGTACATTCCTCACTTTGACACAGAGACACATGTACACACACACCCAGCACGTGTGCATGCATATACACACACTGATGCCATATGGTGAGTCCATTCCTCACTTTGACAGAGACACGTGCACACACGCACACCAGACACATGAGCATGCATACACATGTCCCATGGCTAGTATAGTCCTAACTTTGACACAGAGTAACATGCACACACATGCACCCAACACATGTGCACACAGATACACACACTGATGTTACATGTTGAGTATATTCCTCACTTTGAGTGACCCTTCATGTTCAAACGTTTAGAAAGATTTCTTTTTGCACCAACGGTTGGCCTGGTTGGTGGACTTTCCCATCCTTTCGGGGGAGATGAAAACGTTAGTTCTGGAAACCAGAAAATCCGTGAATTGACCCAAACGCTCTGTGAGGCTTGTCTGGCAGCTGCAAGACCTTCAGGCAGAGCTGAGTGACGTGGTTTTGCTCATCACTCCCGGCTGAGGCTGATGCCAGATGGAGTCTGTTGCTAAGAGACGGCTCTGCAGGCAGCATCTGATTCAGAAGAGGTTCCTGAAGAACCAGCGAATGGCACCAAGGTGCAGCCAGGAGCGAGCAAAACTGAAGCACGAGGCATGTTGCAAATAACACCCAACTTCCTGCAGGGGAGAGACTCCACTCTGGCCAACCGTGGCTCCAGCTGGTGTGTGTGAAGAGCTCTGTCTATTTAAAACAGGCCTGCACATTGCTGCGCTCTGATAAACACCATCGGAGTCTGAATGTCAGGACATATTTGTACTATAAAATGATTGAAAGGAATTTGGTTCCATGTCACTGAATTTATTGGAAAGTGTCATAAATGCCACACAAAAGTAACATTTTCCTGAAGACAGTTCAAGAATGGTTGCAGCAGCACATTGACAGGGAACCTCCAGATATTCAAGCCGGATTCAGAAGAGGACGTGGAACGAGGGATATCGTTGCTGAGGCAGGTGGATCTTGGCTGAAAGCAAAGAACACCAGAAAGATGTCTACCTGTGTTTCAATGACTGTGAAAAGGCATTTGACTGTGCGGATCATAACAGATTATGGATAACCTTGAGAAGAATGGGCATTCCAGAACACTTAGTTGTGCTCATGAGGAACCTGTACGTAGACCAGGAGGCTGTAATTCAAACAGAGCAAGGTTAAACACTGCATGGTTTAAAGTCAGGAAGAGTGGATATTAGGGTTATACCCTTTCACTGTACTTATTTCATCTGTACGCTGAGCAAATAATCCAGGAAGCTGGACCATATGAAGAAGAATGTGGCATCCGGACTAGAGGAAAGCTCATTCACAACCTGCAGATTCAGATCACACAACCTTGCTTGCTGCAAGTGAAGATAACCTGAAGCACTTACTGGTGAAGATCCAAGACTTGTAGCCCTCAGTGTGGATTACACCTCAACATAAAGGAAATAAAAAGCCTCACAACTGGGCCAATAAGCTGAATCATGATAAATGGAGAAAAGATTGAAGTTTTCAAGGATTTCATTTACTTGGATCCACAACCAGCACCCATGGAAGCAGCAGTCAAGACATCCCATGATGTACTGCATTGGGGAAATCTGCTGCAAAAGGGAGCAAAGTCTCCTTGAGGACTGAGGTGCACCTGATCGAGTTTTGCACTTTCATTCATCTCATATGCACGTGAGAGCCGGACAAGGAAGACTGCAGAACCAGTGCCTTTGAATGATGGAACCGTTGGAGAGTACCGAGGATACCATGGACTGCCAGAAGCTTGTCTCGGAGGAAGGACAGCCAGAATGCTCCTTGGAAGCAAGGATGGCAAGCGTTCATCTCACATCGTTTAGTCAGGTTGTCAGGAGGGACCAGTCCCTGGAGGAGGACTTCATGCCGCTAAAGGAGAGAGTCAGCAAAAAAGAAGCCCCTCGGCGAGATGACCTGACGCTGCGGCCCCAGTAACGGCCTCAAACACAGCCACAAGTTTGAGGACGCCAAGGACTGGGCAGTGTTTTTGTTCTGTTGTGCATGGGGTTGCGATGGTCGGAACTGACTGGATGGCTCTTACAAATCTGTGTGCCACCGCCTGTCTGTCATTTGCTGTCCTGTGGCAGCTTGCATGTTGCTCTCATGCTGGAAGTCAGGCCACCAGGACTTCGAATGGCATTAGTGTCCCCGTGGGGGCAGGTTTCAGTGCTGCTTGCAGACTAAGACAGACGAGGAAGAAGGCCTGGTGGTCCCCTGAAAATCACTCAGCGCGAGCTCTGTGGCTCACACCAGAGTGTTGTCTGGTACAGAGCTGGGTGACGAACCCCTGGCTTGGAAGTCACTCACGGTATGCAGCGGCCGCAACAACGGACAGATGCGCCAGCGACCCTGGAGGTGGTGCAGGCCTGGGCGATGCTTGATCTGTTGTGCAGGGGGCACTGGGAGTCGGAGCCAATGCCACAGCAGCTGCTGACAATGACCACATCACCGGACTCGACCCGTGGAAGGCCGAGAAGCCTGCCTGGAGGGAAGCAGTGGCAGCCGGGGCGCGGGAGTCACGCTGACCATCATGCTGTTTAGTCTGGTGACCAAGGACTAGGCCCTGGGACCTCTCACCAGCAGCTTCACCCTCTTCCAGATAGCAGCTCGCTGAGAAGTCTCTTCTTTGGTCTTTTGGGTTGATTTGTGCTCCCTATAAGGCGTTTAAAGGAGCTCTGGTGGTGAGGTGCCTAAGGCATTTGACTGCTAACCAGAAGGCTGGTGGTTCAAACCCACCAGCCACTCCTTGCAAGGAAGACTGGGCAATCTAGTTCTGTAGCGATACCACCTCAGAAACCCAAAGTGGGTCACTAGGAGTCGAAAGAGATTTGATGGCAGTGAGTCTGCCTTGGTTTTGGTTTTATAAGATGTGTAGGAGCCCTGGTGGCACTATCTGAAATGTCCGTGGTTGGAACCCACGAGCTGCTCTGTGGGAGAAAGATGTGGCAATGTGCTCCCATAAAAATTTACAGCTTCGGAAACACTGTGGGCCAGGTCTACCCTGTCCGACTGGGTTGCTAGGAGCCAGAATCGACTCGGCAGCAGTGGGTGTGATACATGTTCAAATCCTGAAGCCCAGGATGTGTGGCCATGACCTGGGGTCTTTGCAGATGTTCTCAGTTAACCTGAAGCCGTGGTGGAGTGGGCTGGCCCCTCTCCTGCAGGAGTGGAATTATAGGAAAGGAGAGAGAGCCAGGGTGTGAAGAGGGTGTAGAGGCGGGAGTGACTAGCCACAAGTCAAAGGCTGCCTGGGGCCACGGGGAGCTGGGCCAGGCAGGAGGATCCTCCCGGAGCGGGTGGAGACTGCGGGCTCGTGGACTCCTGCTGTTCCCTCAGTTTGCAGCTGCCCAGTGTGTGGGCTCTGCTGTTACAGCAGCCCTACGAGGCGCATCACGACCACGTTTAGGGTGCCATCGAGTCAGCTCCCACTCCCACAGCCTCACTGTCAGACGGGGGCCACTCCCACGGCTTTCAGGTGCTGACTTTCCAGAGGCAGCTCTCCAGGTTTTCTTCGGAGGCACCCCTATGTGGACTCGAACTGCCAGCCTTCTCACTGGCAACCGAGTGTGTTAATCTTCTGGACCACTGGGAGACACTCACTTTTCATCACCACCTGGTGAAGCCCTGATTTGCTCCTTTGAGTTTTAGTGGAGGGTTAAGGAGCCGACCACAGTCAGACCGCTAGCTGAGGACACACTCACCTAACCGTTTGGTGGAAGCAGGCCAGGCCAGCCAGGGAGCACCCACATTTGTCGGTGACGGGTCTGGGGCACCCAGGCCTGGTGACAGGGCAGCAGAGGTGCCGAGGTGCAGGGCATAATCTCCTTCAGAGTCAGTTCCAAAGTTTGCCGGCAAAGCTGCGCTGTTCTTTGAAGAGAAATAAGACCACTCGAGCCTTCTGTAACTTTTTATTAGATTTTATTTTACAGGGAAAGACAATCATCATTCGGCCTCTCCGTCCCAGGTCTGTGAGGCCAGGCTGGTTAAACATGGGGATTCATTAACGCAGAAGACTACTGTTTAACATGCAGAATTCCTTTTTTAAGCAGCTGCCGATTTCTGAGGCCAGTGCGTTCTCTCTGCATGTAACTGGGTTTAGGACCCACCCCTCACTGCCAACACATGTAAATGGCCACGTAAGCACAAGCATGAACAAGCAAGGGTGGCTGTCTGCCAATCAAACTTTATTTCTGGACACTGAAATGTGCATTTCCTGTCATTTGTAATGTCACATTTGTAGTTTCATTCTTTTGATTTTTTTCAGTCTTTGACTAAACACAACCCTTGGTGAAGGTCTGAAAGCAGGATGGGGCCAGAGTTGTTGGCAGCCCTTGTTCTAGGCCTTTACCTCAGTCCCGGGGACACAGTGACACATAAACGAGTTCTTGCCTTAAGAGCTAATCATCAGGTGTGGCGTGGGAAGCAGGGCACCTTCTGGGACCTCCCCCCCAGGCTGGGACGGTCTATGGCTGGAATCTGCTCTGTCCTCCATCTCCCTCTACGCCCCAACTGGTGTCCACAGCCAGGGTGTCGGGATGTTTGCCAGCTCTTGAAAGCTCCCTGGTCCCTATAACTTGCCTGAGAGCATGGTTCTTCCCAGGCCCACGGGTCCACCAGGCCCAATGCTCGTCTTTCCAGACAAGTGTGACGAGTCCTCACAAGTGTTAGCAGCTCCTGGACATGAGCAATTCCGACCCCGTCTCGCAATGGTCGGACGAGTTGTGCTTTCAACACAATGAGGTGCTTCCCATCAGCCCGGAGGGCTGGGAATGGGGTTCTCCTTGCCACCATCCCACCTTTAGGAATCACAGGAGTGGTCTAGCATCGTGTGGAAGGCAGTCATCAGGTGGAGGGATGGGAGCCCAGAGCCTCATGGGTAGGTCCAAGGCCCCGTGGACTCAGCTGACCACACGGGGTGGAGGCCTTCTTTGTCCACTCAGAACATGGGTCACAGGGAAACAAGGGCACCTGAGAGCCCAGTCATTTTTCTCAGGGGCTGTCCTACGTGGCTCTTGACACAGCATCCAAAGTCATGGGCTCCAACAATCATGGAGATGGCGCAGGAGCAGGCAACAGGTCCTTCTGTTGTATGTTTATTCAAGTGGAGACTCAGGAAACCGAGGGAAACCCTCAATGAGACAGATGGACACAGCTGTCCAAACAGTGGCCTCAAGCAGCCACAACCACAAAGATGGCACCGGGTGACGTTTCAGTGTGTCATCCACCAGGTTGCCAGAAGCCAACCTAACACGACTCCCCACAGCAGCAATTCCACTTGACTCGGGGCCCACGCTGCCTGGAGGGGGAGGGGGAGGAGGGCTGCTCTTGTTCGTGCCATGCATTTTGCATCAATGCCACTCTGAGGACACCATTAAAATCAGGCCATCGTTAAAGAGAATGCACGCCTTCAGCATTGATGTCCACGGTCCATGAGAGCCTGCTGTGTACCTTAGAGAGGAACCACAGCCGCTCTGGGTTTGCCATGGTAACCATGTCTTCTCAGGTTGATAAACCACATTCTCGAGGGAACAAAATATGATTATTTTCTCCAGCGTTGAAAAGCAGCCTACAACTGTAAAGCATTTCGTATTGGTTTGAGTATTGAATCTGTTTATTGATGAAATTGGGTCAGGTGGACCCGTCTCTGGCTGTGGCAGAGTGTGGGAACATGAGGGCAGAGGAAAATGGCACCGGGCGAGCTCCTGCCTTGGCTTTCTGGGGAGGACCAGACCAGAGAACTGATGTCAGAGGAGGGATGCATACTGTTAACCCAGGAGCCCTTGGGCTCCCAGCTGTGCAGTGTACACCCACATGGAGTCCTAGAGAATCGCAGGCGTTGAACCGCCCTTGAAAATAATTTCAAACTAATCAAATCCAACCCAACGCCTGGAGTCAATTCCGACTCAGAGTGACCCTTGATCACAGAATGGAACTGCCCCACAGGGTCTCCAAGGTTGTCATCTTTATGGAAGCAAAGCCCAAACCACACCCACTGAGTAGAGACCATTCCGACCCACAGCGCCCCTAGAGGACAAAGTGGAACTGCCCACAGGGTCTCCAAGGCTGTCATCTTCACAGAAGCAAAGCCCAAACCACACCCATTGCCTGGAGTCCATTCTGACCCACAGCGCCCCTAGAGGACAGAGTGGAACTGCCCACAGGGTGTCCAAGGCTGTCAATCTTCACAGAAGCAGAGCCCAAACCACACCCACTGCCTGGAGTCCATCCTGACCCACAGCGCCCCTAGAGGACAGAGTGGAACTGCCCACAGGGTCTCCAGGGCTGTCATCTTTATGGAAGCAGACTGTCTCATCTTCCTCTGGCAGAGCAGCTGTCCTTTTACTCCTGAGATTCTTGGGGCTTGAAAAGGACAGGGATGCTCATGATCTATCAATGAGAGCACCAGGCAGGGGGTTGAGTGGGGGGCCGGGTTGGGTTGGGCATGGGTTTAGACGTCAGGCTGGGGCTGGGTGGGCAGGCAGAGGGCATTGGGCAGCGGTCAGGCTGAATCCCAGATAATGCAGGTGGGAGGAGACTGTGACAGTGGCCCCCTTAGGTCCTCCAAAACACAAAACCTAAAATAAATCTCAAATGCCCTCAGCTCGAGTAGAAAGCATATTTTTTGAAGACTGCTTGGTGACCAGAGACACAATGTGTTTTTAGTGTTTTGGTCAGGACAGGCTAGGTTAAGCTGAAACAACAAACACACCCTGAATCTTAGCAGGGGTTGGTGTCCTAGGGCGGCAGAAACAATATACCATAACCTGGGTGGCTATGAAAACGAGAACAGCTCCTCTCTCTGTCCTGGAGGCCAGGAGTCCACATTCAGGGGGTCAGCGGGGCCACGCTCTCCCCACGGCTCTGGAGGAAGCCTTGCTCATCTCTCAGCCTCCGGTGTTCCTTGGCTTGGAGATCCGTCTTCGTGTGGCCCTCCTCCCTCTGCCTGTCTCTCTAGGTCTCATCCCCTTTCTTACAGGGCATCACTCATAGAGGATCAGGACTAACCCTACCCCATTATGACCTCCCATTATTCTAACTGATCAAATCTGCAAAGACCCCTGTTTCCAAATAAGGCCACACTCCTGGGTACGGGACTGGGATTCTGCAATCCTTTTTAAGGTACCATTCGATCTGTAACTGTTGCACTGAATAACACAAGTTCCTTCTCTGCCCATCTGTGTGTCAGATATAATTCAGCAGGTACCACTCAGGGGCCCAGGCTGATGGATCTCCATGGGGAGGTGGGCTTCCATGACCCCAGCGCAGAAGGAAATGGATGTGAAAATAGCACTCCAGCTGTTAACATCTGCTCTCCTCTATGAATGCTGCACCCACCAGCTCAACTTTGGATGACCAAGCAAGTCACTCGGCCACACCTAACTTCATAAAGAGGGGGAAGGTGTGTTAAAAACAAAAACCACATTAAGCTGATAAGAAAAACATGATTCACAAATAGGGGTAACATTTCAACAGAGAGTAAAACATGTTCCAAAGAAGAAAAATGTTTCAAAGATTCTTATACCCCAGCTCATCTCTAGTACATCTCTAGGAATTATACATTGCCATGGAAATAGGGCCAGGAGAGGGTTTGCACAATAACATTTGACTCTAAAATACAGCTTCTAGGCTGAACTTTGGAGCTTCTGTTGTCAAAACACACACAAATAACCCTTCAAAAGAGCATAATGTCCAGGCAGAAGTTATTGTTGTCTGGCTGAAAGGTGGTTTTAGGAAATCAGTTTTCTCAAGGCTCAAGCTTCACAGATCATCTCAGGGCAACACTTGGGTGGCTCACCTCAACCTCCAGGAAACCCACAAATCTGCATTCCATGAGAATCAAGACTCCAGTTCTTAGTGCGATTCTCTCATGTGGCTCGAGGAAGAAGAAACTTAATATTACAAACAGCCCTAATGACTGCTCCACCCCCTTTCTAATGGAGAAAACCACACTTGAAGACATATAAGAAACTCTGCTGGGAGCTGTGGTGGCATAGTGCCTAAGGCATTTGACTGCTAACCAGACGGCTGGCGGTTCAAACCCACCAGCCACTCCCCGGAAGGAAGGTTGGGCAATCCACTTCTGCAGTGATACCGCCTCGGAAACCCAAGGAGGGGTCACTATGAGTCAGGTCCGACTCGATGGCACATAACAACAATAAGAACCTCTGCTGGCACAGTGCCTCAGCCATTTGATTGCTAACCAGAAGGTTCACGGTTCAAACCACCAGCCATCCTGTGGAAAGAAGACAGGGTCATCTACTCCAATAAAGATTTACTGCCTCAGAAAGCCAGTGGGGGTCGCTATGAGTCAGAATCAACTCAATGGCAGTTGGTTTGGTTTTTGGGTTTAAGAAGTACGTAAGTGCCATTGAGTCGTCATGCACAGCAGAATGAAACACTGCCCGGTCCTGTGCCAGCCTCATGATCCTTGTTATACCTGAGCCCATCGTTGCAGCCACTGTGTCAATGCATCTCAATGAGGGTCTTCCCCTTCTTTGTCGACCCTCCACTTTGCCAAACATGACATCCTTCTCCAGGGAATGGTCCCTTCTGACAACATGACCAAAGTAGGTGACACAAAGTCTGGCCATTCTTGCTTCCAAGGAGCATTCCCGCTGTACTTCTTCCAGGACAGATCTGTTCGTCCTTTTATAAGTCCATAGTACTCTTAGCATTCTTCTCCAACACCACAACTCGAAAGCATCAACTCTTCTTCAGTCTTCCTTATTCAATGTCCAGCTCTCACATGCATAAGAGGTGATTGAAAATACCAGGCTTGGGTTAGGCACACCTTAGTGTTCAAGAAGACATCTTTGAGAGAAGTTAAGACAACTACAAGATACAACAGACTGTTCTAAACTTGGGAAGAAACTATAAATCACAGGGTAACCTCAAAGAAAAATGATAAGCCTTCACCTCAAAATAAAAACAGAGGACCAGCACAAATATTTAGCAAATACTAAAACAATAGCAAAGAAGGAAGTGATAACATGATTCATAAACAAAACAAGCTCAGCACAGAAAATTACATGGAACAAAGAGATCAATACCATGACAAAGCACATAACAAAATGACAGCAACAAATTCATGTTGTTGTTGTTATATGCTGTCGAGTCAGACCCGACTCATAGTGACCCCTCCTTGGGTTTCTGAGGTGGTATCACCGCGGAAGTAGAGCCCAACCTTCCTTCTGAGGAGTGGCTGGTGGATTTGAACCGCCAGCCTTCTGGTTAGCAGTCAAATGCCTTAGGCACTATGCCACCAGAGCTCCCATAAAGTGTTAGAGACAGAAAACACAGTTGGCCAGTTGCCAGTGAGTCGACTCGGAGACCACCTGTGTGTCGGAGGGAACTGTGCTGCTTAGTGTGTGTGCGAGTTCCAGGACTGAGGTGTGTGACTTGGGCGAGAGCGACTGGCTCCCTCTGAGCCGCGACTCCGTCTCACGTTTTGCTTCTTTCCCTGGCAACCTGCAAACCTTAGACTTAAGTATGTGACAAAGGATTTCCCCTGCAATTTTCCTTCTGAAGTGGCCTAAAGATCAGTTTTTGTGAATCAGCATGCCCTGCAAACTGCAAACCCTTAGACGGACTCAAGTACAGGACAAAGGAAGTGCTTCCGGCGTGGTTAAACTAAGATAGCGAAAGGACGGTCTCAGCTCTCCACATCTCCATGCAACACCCTTATCGCCAATCCCCACAGCAGCCCGGACCCTTATCAACAATCCCCACAGCAGCCCGGAGGAAACGTTTGAAGGCAGTGACCTCGCGACCAGCTGGTAGAGCCCCCCCATTAGCCATGTATTTTAAACTGACCAATCCAAGTAGCCCACATTCGTGTTTCCAGCCCATCGCTGTAAAACCCCTGCTTCCATTTGTCTTGCCTCCAGCTTCCTGAACTTGCAACGTCCAATCGTGATGCTGCACCTTTGAACCAAAAATCAAACTCACTGCCATCAGACTCCTAGCAACCCCTCCTTGAGTTTACGAGGAGGTATCACTACAGAAGTAGACTGCCCAACCTTCTTTCCAAGGAGTGGCTACTGGGTTTGAACCACCAGCCTTCTGGTTAGCAGTCAAATGCCTTAAGCACTACACTGCACCTTTAGTGCTTGGTTTTTCCTCATTACTATGCCCCAGTTACACCGCCATTTTGTAGCATTTGGCTTCACTCTGTGAGATCAGATGTGTTCCTGGTTCTAAGTGTTTGGAATCTCTGATACGCCTCTTTGCTGTTACTTTGACAGAGTGCGCGTCCTCACTCACTGACAGCATTGTAAACGGCTGATGTTTTGGAAGCTAGTCACCAGGCCTTTCTGCCCAGGTACCTGCAGATGAATTCCAGCCTCCAGCCTTGAGGTCAGGAGCTGAGAGTGTCATTGCTCACCCCACCTGGGAACTCCTTCCAGAAGTTGAGAGGGAATCAGAGCTGGCACTTTCTCCCCTTAGAGAAAGCGGTCCATCTCCAAGACACCCCAGGGACCCACTTGTTCAGGAGGCTGACCCCAACCCACCATTCCCTCTTTCTCTCCCAGGGTAACTATGAAGGTCTGGTAGAGGTCTCCAACCCACTGCTCATTGAAAAAAGGGAGCAACAGAGACAATTTGAAAACCATTTCCATTAAATCTTTCATGACAGGGAGTCAGGTGAAGGCGGAAGCAATGAGATGAGGATTGATAGGAACCGTTATGAACTGAAACTAGGCCAGCCTGAAATCCGTTTTCCGCCAGGCAGAGGAGAAATGGTGATTTTTTGTTGTTTGTATTTTTCTTCTTGTTGGGAGCAAGGGAAGTTGCCCCCCCCATCCTGTTCTAGATCCCCCCAGCCCCCCGCAGGTGGAGGTGACTCATGTGCGGGAAGGGGACCAAAGACGAGGGTCATTTCAGAGGCCTCTGCTGCATTTCAACACAGGTTCACCTTGCAGAGCAAAAAGGAAAGAAGCAGCTTTCAGTTCAAGAAGAAAAGCCCGAGATAAGCATGTGGGGAGGGGCTGGGGGTGCGAAGGTCGGCCGGTCCCAGATCCGGGTCTCGGACGTGCCAGTCTCCCCAGGGCCTGCTGGGAGAGGCTCCGGCCTCCTCCCTCGGGGCGATTTTCCTCCTGAAGCTCAGCTGTTGTGAGTGGACCCTGTCTCTGCTCTCAGCAGACGGATCTCAGCTCTGAGTCGGTCTCCTTTGCATCGGTTGTGCCTGTCCTTTCGTCCCCTTTGCAAGGCCCACAGTGCAGCCTGGGACGTACTTGGAGAGGTCGCTGGTAGCCAGAGAGGGTCCTTCAAGGACAAATGGCCCTCAGGGACAGCCATCAGCCTTGACCCAGGAGGAGGAGAAGCAATGGTCCGCTGGTCCGCGTGCCGCACCCAGGGGCCGTGACTGATGGCACTGGTGTCACTAACTTGTACACGTGAGACATTAAATGCTGTGTCATATGGTAGCCCTGGTGATGCAGCCATTAAAGCACTTGGATGCCAAGCAGCAGTCCCAGGTTTGAACCCCCAACCTCTCTGTGGGGGAAAGATGTGGCCGTCTGCTTCCGTAAAGCTGACAGCCTTGGAAACACAAGCCCTGCTCTGTCCTACAGGGTCGTCACGGGTCGGAGTCGACCTGACGGCACAGAGACAGCCCTGTGTTTGCAGAAACAGTGTATATTCCCTGTGGCTTCAAAGTTCTGTGCAAATGCCATCGTGTTGTACGCGTATCTGCGAAATTCACTTTGTGTTTACTCAGCGTTATGCTTTCAGCTTTGTATCATTTTGATTCATTCATTTTGCATTCTGTTCAGTTGTAGAATAGACCATGGTTGTTCATTTTTTCCTGGAGAAAGACATTGCTGTGGACTGAACTGTGTCCCCCCAAAACAAAATGTGGAAGCCCTAACCCTGTGCCTGTGGCTATGACCCTGTTTGGAAATGGGGTCTTCTGTGGTTACAGTAATGGTCACACTAAAGTAGGGTGGGTCCTTTACCAGTCCCTTCAGAGTGTGTCCTATCAGAAGAGCAGGCTGGATGGGCCGGACAGACAGCAAGTCTCAGTGGAGACAGAGGTATCCATGAGCCCGGACCACCAAGGGATGTCCGGGCCCTGGCAGGGAAGCTCTGTCCCTAGGCCGACACTCCGGTCTGGGCTTCCAGCCTCCATTGCTGGAGACTATCAAACCCCACTCTTCAAAGCCACCACCTTAGAGATCTTCCTGTTAGAGCAGCACTAGGAAGCTCTAAGATGGGCACGTGTGTGTTTCCAGTCTGTTTCGACGACCTCTGCTGTGCATGCAGGGCTGCGTAACTCCCAGCAGGCCATGGGCCCAAGTGCAGTCTGAGTCCCTGGCCTCCGAATGGTTTTCAGGGGGTCCAAAGGGCCAAACCCACTTTCGCAATGTCATTCAGACCTCCTTGCATTATCACTGAGTTGACATTTGCCCCAAGGACAGAAAGGCCACATGTGTGAACTCCTGGGGTCACTTGGCTCCAGATGTGGTGCCATATTGGCCCCACAGTTCTTGTGCTCTTCGCACCACACAGTCACAGGGAGTGAGGAAGATTCCAGTCTCGTTAAAAATGCCTTCAGTGAAGCCCTGAACACCGTACTAGTGCTGAATTGTGATCCTTGGAGCCATGTCTTTTCTCTGTTTATCATGATGTTGCCTATCGGTCCAATTGTGAGGAAGTTTGTTTTCTTTATGTTGAGATGTAATCCACAGTGAGGGCTGTAGTCTTTGATATTCTTTCTGATGCTTCAAGTCATCCTCGCTTTCAGCAAGCAAGGTCGTGTTGTCTGCGTATCTCAGGTCGTTAATGAGTCCTGCAACCCGATGCCGTGCTCTTTTTCATAGTCCAGCTCCTCCGCTTGTTTGTCAGCACACATATTGAATAAGTGCGGTGAAAGGAGACAGCCCTGACACACCCCCTTCCTGATTTGAAACCATGCAGCAGCCCTCTGTTCTGTTCCAATGACAGCCTCCTGGTCTGTGTACAGATTCCTCGTGAGCACAGTGAAGTGTCTGGAATTCCCTTTCTTCACAACGTCTTGGTCATTTGTTATGGTCCACGCAGTCGAATGTCTCCGCACAGTCGGTCAAACACAGGGAGACATGTGCCCTGGTGCTCTCTGCTTTCAAGGTTCGTCTCATATCCGCAGTGATACCGCTTGGTTTATGTCCGCTTCTGAATCTGGCCTGAATTTCTGGCAGTTCCCTGTCAGTGTACCGCGGCAACTCTTTTATTGGTTTTGAATTATCTTCAGCAAAATTTTACTGGAGTGTGATATTAATGATATTGCCCAGTAATTACTGCATTCTGTTGGATCACCTTTCTCTGGAATGGGCACAGGTATCTATTAATGTGACAGATTAAATGAACTGATCTCTAATGTTGAACCAGTTTTGCATTTCTGGGTAGAGCCCACTTGGTTGAAATATATCAGACTTTTTACATATTGCCGGATTTGATGTGCAAAGATCGAGCTAGGATTTTCGTGTTTATGTCTGTGGAGGACACATAGTTCCCGTCCTGGCTGTGTTTCTGTCAGGCTTTGGTCTCAGGGTAATGTTGGCATTGTAAAATGCGTTGGCATGTATTCTCCCTCACTCAACTTTCTCAAGAGTTTGTGTAGAAATCATACTATTTTCTTAAGTATTAGTAGGGCTCACCAGTGGAGCCATAAAGTGAAGGTTTGAACCATAGACTTGATTGATTTCTTTCATAGATAGAAGGACATTGAAGTTACCAGCATTTGGGGAGTGAGCTTTGGTTCTTTGTCATTCGAGAAGCCAGTCCATTTCATGTAAACTTTAGGATGTGTTAACACTCGTTCATTCACATGTTCCCTTAACTCTTTCATCATCTGTGGCATCTGTTATGATGTCACGTCTCCCAACTGTGACAGCTTTATTTTGTGTCTTCTCTGTTATTGTTTTCTCCTGTTTCTATTTCACTGAGTTTTGCTCTGATTTTTTTTCCTATTTTCTGTTTATTATGTGTTTAATTTGCTTTTCATTTTCTAGTTTTAATTTTTCTTTGTGTTTCAATATATATTATATTTAAATATTTATTTTTATGAAACATTAAAGATATAATTAGAAATTTAGGAAATGAGAAGAAAAAATAAAATAAAAATGTCATATTTCTACCATCTGAAGTTACCATTTAACACTTCAGTGTAAATACTCTAGGTGTTTTCTCTTTCTTTCAATCTAGCTATATTTCCAGTATACATTCCTTTTTATAAAACAAATTGACACTAAAGTGTAATATGTTTTGTTATCTACTTCCCTCAGCTGTCCTCATCTTTCTGCATAATTAATTTTTCATCTTGCCATATACACTGTTCAGTTCAAATTTGCTCGATTTTCCTAACCAGTTACTTACAGTCAGCTGTGTAACCTAGGACTGATTCTGGATCATGGACCGAATTGTCATTACAGCCTTAAATCTCCAGTAATAGAGCATAATTTCCATTTTCTTTCCAAACTGCAAGTTACTTCTGTCAAGAGAAACTGAGTCAATAATAAGATTAATGTATTAGATGAAGTTTATTTGGGCAGAAGATTCATGAACCAAGGGAAACCAAACCATATGGAGCATGTACTCCTGTGAGCATTGGCAGACACTGGCTTACACTGACAAACCGCAGAAGCAAACTTCTTTCTGATTGGCTGATACAATTTACTATTGATATGCTGGCAGCATCTCATTGGTCACTGAAGGAAAGCTCAGCTTCAGTTTCACAGGCTTAAGTTCCAGTAAAGACAAATCATAGATGTGCTGTTCAGTCATCTTGTCAACCACACGACCCCGTCCAAAATGAACTTGTTTGTTAGAATGCATCGAACGTGATGTGCGCTTCCTGGTGCATGAATCAGGAGACATAATACCTGGACCATTAAGGATGCTGAGAGGGACTTCAAACGGATTAAGATGAAGCTAGTCTGCTGTTTCTACATAAAGGTATGCTTTGTCAAAGTGTAATTTTCCAAAAGTTAAAAGACTCTCATACACATAAAGCCAGTATGTGTCAAATATTAATTTAGCTGAATAATAGAACAACAAGGAGATTGGTAATCTTGGTTCAAAGCATATGGGAGAGACAGAAGTATTTATAGCCACGGGAAGAAACAATGCTGTGCGATGGTGGCTCGTTTAGCCACCAGGTAGGTTACTGCCTGCAGGCGGTGGAACAGCTCACTCGGGGGCTACCTTCTCCCACAAAGGAGTCACCAGCTTGGCCTTGAGAAGAGGGCCATCGACACTGAGTGGACAGTTCAAACACTTGCCCTTACAGAGCGGTAACAAATCCCAGTTAAACGAAGAGACACCCCCAGAGTCAGTGACCGCAGGATGGGCAGAGTGGACAACGCTGCAGTCTGGCCTGAAGGGGTCACGCCTTTGCCTGTATCCAAGCTTGGCTCTTTTTTGTCCTAACGTCTTTCCCGGCTTCGTATTTGATTGCATGACAAACATGGTGTAATCGTCTGGTGATGGTTCAGCCTGAGTCAGTCACGTCAGTGGTGTGAGGAAAGCCGGCTCTGACCTCGTCAGCCCTGTTCGTCGGTCACGTCAGTGTGTGAGGAAAGCTGGCTCTGCCCTCGTCAGCCCTGTTCGCTGTTAGCCAGCACTGTTGTCTACAGAAGACCCTTCTCTCATCAAGTGTGGCTGCTGGTTATAGTGTCACGTAGTACAGAGGTGCACCCCAATCCGTGTGGTGGAGAACACTCAGGGAAGGCATCCCCGCCCCCAGGTCAGAGCCCATGTCCCTTTCCCCCGGGCGTTTTCTTAGTGGGCCGCTGGACTGCTGGGAACCTCTGAGAGGAGGCCTTGGTGCAGACAGCTCAGAACCCCCCCAACCGACACGGTGGTGCTTTGAATCCAGCCGGAAGGGCCTCAGAAGAAAGTCCTGGTGACCTCCCTCCACCAAATCAGCCCCTGAAAACCCGTGGAGCAGAGCTGTGCTCCGAGGCACACGGGGCGCCGTGAGTCAAGGCTGACTTAGTGGTGACAGTTTCCACATAACAGCCATTATGCCCCACATCACCAACTCCTCCCACACTGTCTGTGTCACCACATCCTGTCAGCACTGCATGATGGAGGGGTGGCTGTGTGTTATCACAACAAAGCCTCTCACTCTGTAGGCTGGACGGATGGTGTGACCCCCATTTTACACACAAGGAAGGTGAACTCCAGGGAGAGTCACTCATTCACTCATGGCCACACAGCTAATGAGAACACTGTCCAACAGTGAGCCAAGGACGAGCCCCACAGCCCGAAAGCCCTTACAAATCACAGGGGCCGCGGTCTCTGTCAGAATTCGTGTTGGTGGTGTCTCCATCTCTTTTGAGATAGAAATGAGGAGAGTAAGGGAGGAGGCAGAGGTGGGGGAGAGAGAGCACGCCCACGAGGTCTCCACACCACGGGATCACCCCACGGGATCTCCACCCCACGGGGTTTCCACCCCATGACATCTCCACCCCACGGGGTTTCCACACCACGGGATCACCCCACGAGGTCTCCACCCCACAGGATCTCCACCCCATGGGATCTCCACCCCATGACGTCTCCACCCCATGACATCTTCACCCCACGGGATCCCCACCTCACGACATCTCCACTCCACGAGATCTCCACCCCACGGCATCTCCACCCCACAACGTCTCCACCCCATGGGATCTCCACGGAGCCGAGGAACAGATGAGACAGACCCTGAGCTGACTGCACGGCAACTAAGAGCAAGCCGAGGGAGGCAGTGCCTTGCAATGACCTCCCTTAGTCAGTAACAAAGGAGCTCTGGTGGTACGGTGGGTAAGGCATTTGCCTGCGAAGCAGTAAGTCAGCGGTTTAAACCCACCAGCTGCTCCATGGAGATGAGGCAGTCTGCTTCTATAAAGATTTACAACCTTGGAAATCCTACGGGGGTCACTATGAGTGGAATCAGCTCACTGAGAGTGGATTGGCCTTGTTTTGCTTTAGTCAATAAAAAGTATTTACCGGACCTCAGCAAGACGGCAAAAGACACAGCACATTAAGTTTTTGTTGACAAAGATTCGGGACACTCACTTGTTGAAGCATCATTAATGGGCAGGAAGATTCACCCCGTCTCGGTGCACAGACTAGTTTTGGCACACAACACCTGCCTCCACGATCAGACAGACAGTGTCCCCACCCCAGATGTCCCCCAGCCCCGTCAGGTCAGGGTCATCCCCTTCTGCAGTCCTGGCAACGGCCTATCTGGTTTTTGTCTCCACAGCTCTGCCATTTCCAGGGTCCTAGAAATGGAGTCATATCTTACGGCCTTCTTCACTCAGCAAGATGATATTGGGGGGCACCTGTGTTATTACGAGTTGTTGTTAGGTGCCATCGTGCCAGCTCCGACTCATAGTGACCCC
>NW_006921860.1:1368899-1370558 GCF_000298275.1 Orycteropus afer afer | reverse complement strand
CGCGGGTACTGTATACACAACACGCCCCTTCCGTGGGCTTCCACCAGATGTCCAGGCCCACGCTGTGTGGCACCACCGGCCTCGCCAGTCTGGTGACAGCCTAGCGTGCGGTGGTGGAAGACGTCAGAAGCATGTGCTGGTTGCCATTTAATTTGGCAGCAGCCTTGTGTGGGTTGGGAGCAATCCCAGTCTTGCTGGAATGTGGTGGAAACACTCGTGGAATTGCAGGGCCAGGGAAGGCATGTTTCCGCCTGACTCCAGTGCACGGTGGGGTCCATCAGTCAGTGCTGTGAATACAAACCCAAACCACAGACTGGCTGCTGTCAGGCTCATTCTGATGTGTTGCCACCCCACACGTGACAGAGCAGAACGGCCCCATCGGGTCCTCTTGGCTGGGACCTGATGGAAGCAGATTGACGGGCCTTTCTTCTGCTGCACTTTCAGGTTAGTGGTTGAGCACCAACCCAGCTGTTTGCACCACCCAAGGACCTCTGTTAGTCTGTGAGGGGCCAGCAAAGAGCCAGGACCCCGTCTCCTCTCAGGAGCTGTGTCTGTTTGGGAAGACAAGGCAGAGGCAAGACTCACTGAGTGACCGTAAGACGATACGGGATTAACCATCACAGTTGAACATCACGGACACTTGATGGCTAATGAGGTGGAGAGCTTCATTTGTTAGAAATGCCTCGTGAGGATTTCTCCTGAGGCAGAAGAAGCAGCACAATGTCCAGGGGGCTGTTAAGGTTCAAATTGCATCCCCCAAAGGACTTGCTGAAGCCCGATCCCAGTTCCTGTGAGCATGACCTTGTTGGAAGTGGGTTCGCATGCGTCAGACTGGAGTAGGGTGGGTCCTCACCCCATCTGAGTGGTGTCCTGTAACAGCAGAGATACAGTGACTGACCCCCAGGGAAGAGGACCCCATGAAGATGGGGGCAGTGTTCAGAGTGATGCTACCATAAACCAAGGATCAGCTGAAACCACTGGAAGTTGGAAGAGGCAAGAAGGGTCTTCCCCCAGAGCCCCCAGAGAGTGCACGGCCCTCCACACTTTAAACTGCACCTCTGGCCTCCCAGAACTGAGAGAAAACACATCTCTGTTGTACGAAGACATTCAGCTTATGGTGCTGTGTTCCCTTTGGAACCACCCAGGGGCAGCAGGGGAGGGTGGGGGTCCCCAAGGAACCACCTAGGGACAGCAGGGGAGGGTGGGGTCCCTAGGAAACCATCCAGGGGCAGTAGAGGAGGGTGGGGTCCCTAGGAAACCATCCAGGGGCAGTAGAGGAGGGTGGGGTCCCTAGGAAACCATCCAGGGGCAGCAGGGGAGGGCGGGGGTCCCCAAGGAACCACCCAGGGACAGCAGGGGCCTGTGGAGGTCCTGGATCTTCACTTCCTGAAGGATTCTGGTCAGGTGTAGTTGCCACTCCAGGCTGGGGAGGGAAGGGTGTGGAGCAGAGGAGGAAGCGTGGCTGCCTGTGAGAGAAGGGCGAGGGGGCAGAGAAGGGTTGAGAGTGAGCCTGGGGGGACGGAAGCACCTGCAGGGCTGCAGGATGGAGGGACTGGGGGACAGAACGGGCGCAGTTAAGAGGGGTCCTGAGTAATGAACGTGCCCTCCCAAGGTTCTCCCTGAGAGCTGCTATGAAGATGGTCAGTGGGCCAATTCTTC
>NW_006921860.1:1367690-1368264 GCF_000298275.1 Orycteropus afer afer | reverse complement strand
GAAATTGGGTTGGAACCTTACCTCTGGCCTGTGGCTGCCACCCCTTTGGGAGTGAGCGGTTCCTCATGTTAATGAGGTTCAGGGTGGGAGGGAATCCTAAACCTCAAGTGTGCTGTCAGATGACCAGGGTCTGTCTCCAGAAAGTCTGAGGACAAGTTAGTCAGTCACTTCCCCCACCTCCCTACCAGAACCTTTTCTAAGGTCATCACTGATGAGGACCTAAGAACACAGGCCAGATGAAAGTCCCCTTATTGTCCCTCCCGGTTCCCATGGGCATTGTGCCCAGACGGGCTGCCCCTCTGGGGTCGGACAATAGGCACCTCGATTCAAGCCTGAACTTGGACTGTGTCCATTGCTCTGGGGCCTGGATGGTCCCTGGCTCCCTTGCTAACGCTATTGTATTGGTCACTCCAGTGCGTGCTCTTGTTCAGAACAGAAGGTGGTCACTCGAAGCATAAAGAGTATCTGGCAGCTGCTTGGAAAGGCTGCTGTTCCCCGGCCCCCACCCCACACTTGGGGTTCACTCTGACCAAGCACCAGTCTTTGCAGACAGAGAGGCACAAGTGTTTGCTCT
>NW_006921860.1:1362178-1366720 GCF_000298275.1 Orycteropus afer afer | reverse complement strand
GTGATGTGATGTGATGGCAGTGGTGGCAATGGTGATGATGATGATGGTCGTGATGATTTATTTATTGCATTTAGCATCTATATAAGTCCTTGAGTTAGGTCTTGTACTGACACTTCAATCTCTAAATTTTCATCAGTACAAATTTTATCTTTCCAACTAGTTCTAAGGATAGGGAACATTCTTGTGAGTCCATTTTTAGTCCTCCCCTCACATATATTTGCCATCCTCCTGAGGGTTCGCCGGTTCCACTGCAATCTTGTTTTCCTCGAGCAAGCCCTTGTTGTTCTTCAGTCAGAATTTCTAAGGATAACTCTGAGCTGGGACATTTTCTTTTGCACACATGTGGGTCCTGTGTAGGAGGAGAAAAGGAGAATTCCTTTAGAGGGAGTACTCAGGACCCATATCTGACTGCTGTGTCTTGAGGCTGATACTGATGGCAATGATGATGGTGACGATGATAATGGTGATAATAGTGATGGTGGTGGGGATGCTGGTGGTGGGGATGGGGATGTGGTGGTGGTGATGGTGGAGATGGAGATGTGGTGATGGTGGTGGTGATGAATTAATGATGGTGATCATGGTGCTGATGGTGATGATGGAGATGGGGATGTTGGTGGTGATGATGACAACAGTAATGATGGTGGCGATGAGGGGGATGGTGGTGGTGATGGTGGTGATGATGGGGATGTGGTGGTGACGGTTGTGATAATGACAACAGTAATGATGATGGTGATGATGGTGGTGGTGATGATGGTGATGATGGTGGTGGTGATGATGGTGATGATGGTGATAATGGTGGTGGTGATGATGGTGTTGCTGATGGTGGTCATGATGGGGATGTGGTGGTGATGATAGTAATGATGTGATGATGGGGATGGTGATGATGGGGATGGTGGTGATGACCAACATCAGGTCAAATGGACTAAGGGTCTTGACCTCTTCAGTGTTCCGTTGTCCTCAGGGCCTCACAGGTGCGGTGCTATTGGCTTCTTCATACTGTGACTGGGGCTCTTCACCTGCATTCAGTGCACTCAGAAGCACCTGAGAAGAAAGGTCCAGTGGTCTACTTCCAAACAACCAGCCCACCATCCCCACGGAGCCCAGTTTGAACTGGACGAATATGATGCTGTCAGGGTCAGGTTGACTTGACAGCAGCTGTGGATGTTTGTGTCTCCTATGCTCATGCAGGGCCTCCGCCAACCCCTCAGGAAAGTCATGCTGGCTTTCAGGCATGTGTGGGAAGGCAGGGGACCCCTGCCTCCTTCCTGAGCCCAGAGTGCAGCACCAGGCACAGGGCTGCCTGTCCCCTCGCCTCTTATGCTCTTTCTCCTCACCAGCTGGGGCCCCCCAAGAGTCTGGGCATTTAAAATGACATCTTGGGGGAAAAGCACTTTTATTTATTTTTTTAAAAATGATTGCAATTCAACATTCAAAGAATGTTGGGATGAAAAAATCAGTGAAAACAATCCGTCTTGTTTCTGCCCCCGCTGGAGTCCAGCCCACAGGCATCGCATGGTCTCCTGCAGTGGATGAAATGGCAGCAGTATGGAAGATGGTGGCTCTCCCTGTGCCCCCACTGGGCTGGGCCAGCAGGTGGTCTGCCCTGACAGTGGAGGCTGTGCCTCGTCCAGCACCCAGGCCCCAGACACGGCACTGCTTACGTGCTGGCCCTCTTGGAGCCAGAACAAAAGATGATGGGAGAGAGGGATGGCGCTCCTGCTGTGAAGCTGGCCCCTGTCCGGGTGACCACCCAGCTCAGCACCGAGACCCAAGTGAGCCCAGGTGAGCGAGGTCCCGGAAGAGCTGCCCAACCATCCACAGGACCGGGGAAAACAGTAACCCTTGCTGCTTCACACTGCAAAGGCTGGGTGCCCTGTCATGGGGGAAGAACTAGGCCCACACAGCATAACCTCTCTTCCTCCCTGTGTCTACATCCTCTTCCTAATTCTCACTTGTAATGGCTGAACAATGTGGACCAAATTCAGGGAGGCACTGTTTTGTCACATCCATCTGTCCTTCCTTTGTTCTTGTAGGTAGAAATGCCAGGAATATAGGCAGGTGTTTCTTAAACCCTAAAAGAAAAGTTTGCAGCATCTGCTGTTCTGTTTTATTATTTACTAATATCCCACTGCCTTGTTCCAGGAAATATGCAAGAGGCTTACAAAAACATGTTGACTGCATTGTCAGTGCCGTTGAGACAACCCTGACTCATAACAACCCTCTGTGGTAGAGAAGAACTGCTCCATAGTGTTTCCTATGCTATAATCTTTATGGGAACAGATGACCAGGTCTTTCTCCCTCAGAACCACGGGGTGGGTTTGAACTGCCAACCTTTCTGTTAGCATATGATCAAGAACCAATGGTATTGAAGGAAAAGTCCAAGCTGCACTGGAGGAATCGGTGATAAACAAGGCTCTGGGAATTGACAGAATACCCACCGAGATGTTTCAGCAAATGGATGCTGTGCTGGAGACACTCACTCAGCTATGCCAAGAGATTTGGAAGACAGCTCCCCGGCCAACTGACTGGGAGAGATTCATATTTGTACCCTTTCCAAAGAAAGGTGATCCCACAGAATGTGGAAATTATAGTCATATAATTAATATCACATGCAAGTGAGATTTTCCTGAAGATAATTTGAAAACGGTTGCAGCAGTATATGGAGAAAGAATTTCCAGAAATGCAAGCTGGATTCAGAAGAGGATGTGGAATGAGAGATATCATTGCTGATGTCAGATGGATCTTGGCTGAAAGCAAAGAATTCCAGAAAGATGTTTACTTGTGTTTTATTGACTATGCAAAAGCATGTGATTAGATCATAGCAAATTATGTTTATCCAACATTGAGAAGAATGGGATTTCTGGAACACTTAATTGTACTCATGAGGAACCTATACATAGACCAGGAGGCTGTCGTTTGAAGAGAACAAAGGGATATTGCATGGCTTAAAATAAAAAAGGGAGTATGTCAGGGTTGTATCCTTTCACCATACTTATTCAATCTGTATGCTGAACATATAATCTGAGAAGCTGGACTCTATGAAGAAGAACATGGCATCAGGATTGGAGGAAAAATCATTAACAGCTTGAGATATGGAGATGATACAACCTTGTTTGCTGATAGTGGAAATGACTTAAAGCACTTACTGATGAAGATCAAAGACTACAGTCTGCAGTATGGATTACGCTTCAACATAAAGAAAAGAAACATCCTCACAATTAGACCAGTAAGCAATATCATGATAAATGGAGAAAAGATTGAAGTTGCCAGGGATTTCATTTTCCTTGGATCCATAATCAACACCCATGGAAGGAGCAGTCAAGAAATCAGATGTTGTATTGCACTGGGCAAATCTGCTGCAAAGGACCTCTTTAAAGGGTTAAGAAGTAATGATGTCACTGTGAAGATGAAGGTGTGCCTGACCCAAGCCATGGGATTTTCAATCACCTCCTACGTATGCGAAAGCAGGACCATGAATAAGGAAGATGAAAGAATTGATGGCTTTGAGTTGTGATGTTGGTGAAGAATACTGAAAGTCCCATGGGACTGCCAGAAGGAAGAACAAATCTGTCCTGGAAGAAGTGCAGCCAGAATGCTCCTTGGAAGCAAGAAGGGCCAGACTTCATCTCACCTACTGTGGTTTTGTTGTCAGAAGGGACCATTCCCTGGAGAAGGATGTCATGCTTCGTAAGGTGGAGGGTCAGCAAAAAAAGGGGGAGGTCCTCAACCAGATGGACTGACACAGTGGCTGCAACGATGGGCTCAGGCATAGCAGGTCTCGTGAGGCTGGTGCAGGTCCGGGCAGGCTTTCGTTCTGTTGTACATGGGTTGCTATGAGTTGGAGCCAACTCAAAGGCACCTAACAACAGCTTCTCCTGATGGCTAGCTGATCCTTAGTTTCTCCTGGAAATTCCCACACTAGATGAAATCGCTCATCTGCCCAAGCACCAGCACCAGCTGTTAGAGGTCTTGTTCATTTCACCTCGCAGGTAGTAATTGACACATGTGTCTCCTTTGCTGGACAGGACATTGCCTGAGGGTGAGAACCATAACTCCTGCTCCTCTGGGGAACCTGGAAAGTATCCTTTGCACTGTATATGATTGGGTATGATCGGTAATATGATCAGTAACTTTCATTAAATAGAGTTAAGATCAATGTCGGACTGGTTGAGTTTGAATCTTGTCATTGAACTCTCCAAACTTGGCATCTCTGTTTACTGCACTCCTTAGTTTTTAGTGCTCCTGTAACAGAAACAGCAACAAACAGAACTTTATTCTCTCACAACGTGGGGGGCTGGAAGTCTGATTCAGGACGCCAGCTCCCGGAGATGCTCTGTCTCCCTGCGGCTCTGGGCGAAGGTCTCTGTCTCCTTACAGCTTCTGTTCCTCGGTTCCGTGGTGAGCTCCATGTGGCATCTGTCTTCCCCATCTGTGCTTGTTGGTCTCTGTGCCTAATTTCCTCCTGTCACACCTCAAAAATCATTGGTTTCAGACACACTGTACCCTGAGCAGGCTTCACTAACAGAGAAAGCCTGATTTCCA
>NW_006921860.1:1359253-1360738 GCF_000298275.1 Orycteropus afer afer | reverse complement strand
TGTGTGCATCCTAACAAGGTACGGGTCACATTGAGAAGAGAGGGAATTCCAAGACACTTCACTGTGCTCATGAGGAACCTGTACGTAGACCAGGAGGCTGTCATTCGAACAGAACAAGCGGATATTACATGGGCTCAAATCAGGACAAGTGTGCATCAGGGCTGTATCCTTTCACCGTACTTACTCAATCTATATGCTAAGCAAATACTCCAAAAAGCTGGACATTAGTCATTAGCTGGATTGACACCCATCTGATGTTAGATGGATCCTGGCTAGCAGAGAATGTCTCAAAGATATGTGCCTGTGTTTTATTGACTATGCAAAGGCATTTGATTCTGTGGATCATAACAAGTAATCAATAACATTGAGAAGAATGGGAATTCCAGAACACTTAACTGTGCTCATGAGGAACCTATACATAGATGAGGAAGCTGTCGTTTGAACTGAACAAGGGAATACTGCTTGGTTTAAAACCAGGAAGGGAGCATGTCAGGGTTATATCTTTTCATCATATTTATTCAATCTGTATGCTGAGCAAATAATCCGGGAAGCTGGACAATATGAAGAAGAACACAGCATCAGGATTGAAGGAAGAGTCATTACAATCAACAATGTGCAGATGTCACAACTTTGCTTGCTGAAAGTGAAGATGACTTGAAGCACTTACTGATGAAGATTAGACTACAGTCTGCATTATGAATTACACCTCAACTTAAAGAAAATACAAATCCTCATGATTAGACTAGTAAGAAATATCATGATAAATGAGGAAAAGATTGAAGTTGTCAAAATTTCATATTATTTGGTTCCACAATCAATACCTATGGGGGCAGCAGTCAAGAAACCAGACGACATACTGCACTGGGAAAATCTGCTGCAAAAGACCCCTTTAAAGTGTTGAAGGGCAAAGATGTCTCTTTGAAGAAGTGTGCCTGACCCAAGCCATGGTATTTTCAATTGCTTCCTATGCATGTGAGAGCTGAACAATGAATAAGGAAGACTGAAGAAGAGTTGATGCTTTTGAGTTGTGGTGTTGATGAAGAACGCTGAAGGTACCATGGACTGCCAGAAGAAGGAGCAAGTCTGTCCCGGAAGAAGTGCATCCAAAATGCTCCTTGGAAATGAGAATGGCGAGAGTTGTCTCACCTACTTTTGTCACGTCAGAGGGACCATTCTCTGGAGAAAGATACCATGCTTGGTAAAGAGGAAGGTCTGCAAAAAAGGGGAAGGTCCTTAATGAGATGGATTGACTTGGTGGCTGCAGCGATGTGCCCAGGTATAGCAAGGATTATGAGATTGGCACAGGACCAGGCAGTGTTTCGTTCTGTTGTACGTAGGGTCACTATGAGTTGGAGCTGACTTGATGGCATCTGAGAACAACAACAGTTATTAGAGAGACACAAATTAAAACCACATGAGATATCATTTCACAAACCACAAGTGTTTATAATTTTCAAAACAAAAACAGACAATAATAAGAGTTGG
>NW_006921860.1:1356455-1357680 GCF_000298275.1 Orycteropus afer afer | reverse complement strand
GGACCGTGGACTACAGACCCTGGGGAGGGTCCCCACAGGCAGTGAAGTGTCACCCGGGAGTGCTGTGGCCTGCAGGGACCTCTCTGCAGGAAAGCCACAGCTGTTGGTGGGAACCCTGACCTGACAGAGAGGTCCCTCCCCTGCAGGGTCTGAACCAAGAGCTTCCATCACCCACACAATCACAGACATGAGAAAGGACGCATGTATGCTTGGTGTCATCTGTGCACTATTCGCAAGGGTGGCACAGAAGCCCTCAGCCACCTCCGTGGGGCAAGGCCAAGTGCACCTCCTCTATGCTCCGGCACACAGCAAACCCCCATGCCTCCTTCCCTTGTTTTCCTGTGACCCTCAGACCAAACAGACCCGTTTCTCTTCCTGGCACTGAGTGTGCAGGCCCGGCCCCTGCTCAAAGCCCCACCCATGGTCAAGGCCCCACCCACGATCAAGGCCCCGCCCACAGTCAAGGCCCCACCCACGGTCAAGGCCCCGCCCACAGTCAAGGCCCCACCCATGGTCAAGGCCCCGCCCACAGTCAAGGCCCCACCCATGGTCAAGGCTGCCAGGGGTTGCTGTTCTTCTCCAGCCGAGCAGGCGTTTCTCTCTTCCCCTCCAACCAGCGCCCAGGAAGACACCTGCTCCCTCACACCTTTCCACCACAGCGGCTTTTTAGTATTTGTTTTTGTTTTCTAAATAGACATTATTCTTTATATAAATAGACTTTATTCTCAACAAACTGGATTGACACTGTGGCTGTGACAATGAGCCCAAGTAGAACAAGGATTGTGGGGATGGTATAGACTGGACAGTGTTCGGTTCTGTTGTATGTGAGGTCACTGTTTTGGTCCCCTAGTGCCACTCTAAAAGAAAATACCACAAATGGGTGGCTTTAACAAGCAGGCATTTATTCCCTTACAGTTTAGGAGGCCGGAAGCCTGAGCTCAAAATGCCACTCTAGGGGCTGGGTGAAGACCCCTCAACCTTGGGCTTCTCTGCCTCTCGCTCCTGGCCCCCTGGAGCTGGAGGGTTCTCTTAACTCAGGCTGCTGGCTGCTGAGGCTGACAAACCCAAGGTCAACCGTAAAATGGCACAATCTGAAGACTGCCAAACAACACGGCAGGCTGCTAGTTCAAGTGCAGGCACAGTTGCCAGATCAGCAGGAGACATGGCAGGCTGCTGAACGAAGACTCAGCTACATGCAGGATCCAGGCTGCCAAAAGCTTCAGAC
>NW_006921860.1:1349686-1356060 GCF_000298275.1 Orycteropus afer afer | reverse complement strand
TGATGGCAGGGTTCATGGGGCGTTGTGCTGTCCCATGGGTTTAGACAAACAGTTATCCCAGCCCACTTCAGCATCGAGCAGGACAGCCCCAGTGTACCCGTTCATTCTCCACCCCGACTAGACCCTGACAGCCACTGACCTTCTTACTGTCTCCATGATTTTTCCAGATTCGCCAGGGGCACGAACAGTTAAGAGCTTGACTAAAATCTGGCAGTGCAATCCCCCCAGAGGCACCCCAGCAGACAGGCCTACGGTCTGCTTCCAAAAGGCCACAGCCGTGCAAACCCCTTGGGGCTGTTCCACTCTGCACTCGTGGGGCCACTGTGAGTCGGAGTGTACTCAACAGGAGCTGTCAACAAACTCCTTTTCCAGGAGGTCCGTGAGTTGGAATCCTACCGTCTGTAGCCTTTTCAGACTGCCTTCGTTGACTCAGCGACGTGAGCTCAAGGCTTCTCCACATCTTTTTGTGGCTTGGTGGCTCTTGTCTCTTTATTACTGAATAACTTTCCATCGTATAGCTGGACCACAGTTTGCTTATCCCATTGAAGCCCGTCTTGGTTGATTCCAGTTTTTGACAAGTGTGCATAAAGCTGTTATTAACATTCATGTTTTGTGTGGACATATGTTTCCATCTCATTTTGGTAGATATCTAGGAGCTTGAAGGCTATGTCATGTCATGCAACTGTGTTTAGATTTGTTAAGAAACTGCCAGAGTGTTTCTAATGTGCCTGTGGAATGTCACATCCCATCAGCAGTGATGAGGGTTCTTGTTGCTCCAGGTCCTCGTCAGCACTTGGTATTATCAGAGTTTGGGATTTAACCCACCTAGTAAATGTGTAAAGTCCCTGGTGGCTCTACTGCCAAAAGGTGGGTTGTTCAAATCCACCCAGTGGAGCCACAGAGGAAAGGCCAGGCAAGCCGCTTCTGTAAATGTGACCACGAAGACCCTTTGGACCAGTTCTACCCCACAACACGTGGGCTTATCATAAGTCAGGACTGACATGAGGGCAACATGCTTGGTTATTCTAGTTCTGTGGGAGTGAAGTGGTATCTCACTGATGGTTGAATTTGGTCAGCTCCGGTTTGATCTTTATAACTAACTGACAGTCAATACCGAGAGGGAAGAAACTTGACACTGCACAGGACATCCGGACATTTTCCTGACTAGGACAGTCCCCCACGTCTCTGAACACATAGTGAAGGCCCCTATCAATCTAGCACTGATTATGGACCGGGCAGTAGGGGGTAGTGGGGGAGGGGCGTGGTGTGTGTCTGGTGTCTGTGTGTGTAGTGTGGTACGTGTGTGTGTGTATAGTGTGTGTCTCTGTGTGTAGTGTGGTACGTGTATAGTGTGTGTCTCTGTGTGTAGTATGGTACGTGTGTGTATAGTGTGTGTGTAGTGTGGTACATGTGTGTGTAGTGTGGTATGTGTGTAGTGTGGTATGTATGTGTGTATAGTGTGTGTCTGTGTGTAGTGTGATGTGTGTGTATAGTGTGTGTCTGTGTGTGTAGTGTGGTACGTGTGTGTGGTGTGATGTGTAGTGTTGTGTGTAGTGTAGTGTGTGGTGTATCCTTCTCCCCTCACGCTGTGGTCACCAATTGTGTCAGCCTCCTCTGTACACTTCACTACAAACGGCTTGGCTCCGGCTAACCTAGAGAGCGGTGTTTGGAGCTGGGTCCCCAGGTCTCTGTACACTGAAGCTTGGGTCTAGGGCAGAGTGGAAGTGGGCCAGGCGCCGGATCCTGAGTGAAGCAGGCCTGCGTGCGCCCCGGCCCCCTGCACTAGCTGCAGGGTCTTGCCCTTGGCTCTGTACCTCTGTTTCCTCATCTGCCAGCTGGGGTCCAAGCATGGTCTGTCCACCCACAGAGTGAATGTCATCACGCAAACGCTTGGAGCGGGTGACTTTTCCCTCCTTTTGAAGCCTGGAATCTTTGCCGCCGATGTCTGGACACTGATTCAGCAGGAGCAACTGTCCTTGCTTGGGGGAGGCCTCCAGCCCCTGTCCTTCCTTCCGAGCTGCCCCGTGGCCCCATCACTCTGTGCAGCTCTGCCCAGGGCAGGCCCCTCCTGGAACCTCCCTCCACCAACCAGCTGCCCCTGCCCGGGACTCCTGGCCCTTTGATCCCCGCCTTTGAAGGTCTTGTAACTGTCTGCACCATCCCTGGGATTCCATCATCCTGGTTCTCAGCTCCCTGCAAGAGCCAGAAGGGTTATGGGGTGCAGAGGCCTTCCCTCTGTGAGGTGCAGGGTCCCTCCTCTCCTGCCCTTGATCAGCCGCCCCCAGTGGACTGGCCACGTGGCAAACGGACATGATCACAGCCTGTGCTCGGGTGTGGACATGCTGGACTTCCTGTCCTACTGGGAGCCCAGTAATGAGGGAGATGCTCCCGTTCTTGCCATTTTATGGATGGGGAAACTGAGGCATGGAGCAGAGAGCTTGCCCGCAGTCACACAACTAATTAATAGCAAACCCACAGTCTGTCATTAACGTCACTGTGCTTCCACACAATCATGAACACGGCACACGGTTTTTGTAAACGGCACAACCCCCTGGAGTGTTAGCATCTTATGCACATCACATTATGTGTGTGTGCGCACTGTTTGTGTGGGCACGTTGTGTGGGGAAATATCATATTATCATATCTTATCCTTATTGACGGTCATTCACATTGTGGCGGATCCCTGCAAGGACAGGGATCTTCTTTGTCTTCAGTTCTCTACACACATAGAGCACCCACAACATGTGGTAGGTAGTGGGAAGGACCCACACCACAGACCTGCTTCTCTGGTCATCAGTCCAAGGAACTTGCTGCTGCGGCAGCCCTTTGCTCTTCCCAAAACATGAAAAATGGAGTCAGATGGTATATTAGTTTCTTAAGGTAACCATAGCAAGGCACCCCAAAGTGCAGGCTAGAAGAAAACAATTCATTCCCACACAGGTGGCATCTGAAATCAAGATGTCGGCAGGGCCACACTCCCTCCAAAGGTTCCAGAGCAGGATTGTCTGGTCTCTTCCAGCTTCCGGGATCCCAAGTTTTCCTTGATTGTGGAAGAAGCACCTTCCCGTCTTTGCCCCATGTCCACACCACCTTCTCCTCTGTGTCTCTGCCCCTGTGTTCACACCACCTTCTCCTCTTTGCTTCTGCCCTGCCCCACATCCATACTGCTTTTTCCTCTGTGTCTCTGTCCCACGTTCACACCACTTTCTCCTCTGTCTCTCTCCCACATTCCCACCACCCTCTCCTCTGTGTCTCTGTCCCATGTTCACACCACCTTCTCCTCTGTGTCTCTGTCCCTTGTTCATACCACCTTCTCCTCTGTGTCTCTGTCCCTTGTTCATACCACCTTCTCATCTGTCTCTGTTCCACATCCCCACCACCCTCTCATCTGTGTCTCTGTCCTGTGTTCACACCACCTTCTCCTCTGTGTCTCTGTCCCATGTTCACACCATCTTCTCCTCTGTCTCTGTCCCACATTCCCATCACCCTCTCCTCTGTGTCTCTGCCCGTGTTCACACCACCTTCTCCTCTTTGCCTCTGCCCTGCCCCACATCCATATTGCTTTCTTCTCTGTGTCTCTGTCCCATGTTCACACCACCTTCTCCTCTGTGTCTTTGTCCCACATCCCCACCACCCTGTCCTCTGTGTCTCTGTCCTGTGTTCATACCACCTTCTCCTCTGTGTCTCTGTTCCACATTCCCACCACCCTCTCCTCTGTGTCTCTGTCCCACGTTCACACCACCTTCTCCTCTGTGTCTCTGTCCCTTGTTCACACCACCTTCTCCTCTGTCTCTGTTCCACATTCCCACCACCCTCTCTTCTATGTCTCTGTCCTGTGTTCACATTGCCTTCTCCTTTGTGTAGCTACCCCACGTTCACACTCTTTTCTCCTCTGTGCATCTGCTCCATGTTCACACCACCATCTCCTCTGTGCCTTCATGTCCAAAGCCTCTTCTTATAAGGACATCAGTAATGCTGGATTAGGGTCCACCCTACTGACCTCAGTGAACCCTGGGGAGACAGTGGTTAAAGTGCTTGGTGTTAACCAGAAGGTTGGCAGTTTGAATCTACCAGCAGGTCTGAGGGAGAAAGGCCTGGCAATCTGTTCCTGTAACGACGACAGCCATGGAAACTCTCCTGTTTCCCATAGAGTTGCTATGAGTCAGGATTTTTGTTGTTGTTGTTGTTTTCTGTTGAGTTCGTATTAGCTTGCTAACATCTGCAATAGTCCTGTCTCCAAACATGGTCGTGTTCCAGGGTTGTGGGGTTAGGACTTGGGCATGTCTTTCAACCATAGCAGATGGCATCAGGCAAGAGGGAAGCCAGGAGGGAGCTACTGACAGCCAGGGGTTGGTGCACGGCGCAGATGGGTAGGAAGTTGCCGCTTGGCGGGCTCGGCCCCACAGTGTGACTGGAACACCCACGTGTCTGCAGTCCCGTGCACTCACCCCATCCTCCAACCGTGCTCTGCCCAGACCCAGCCACGCTCGGGGCTAAACCGCACCCAGAGCTGGGGTACTGTTACTTGTAGAATAGCTGTAGGAGGGTGGAGGCTGTTTCCAGATGCTTGACCTTAGCTCTGTGGAGGGACCCGTGGTCTCAGAGGGAGGCCGGCTGAGTGGAAGGTGAGCCCTCAGTGACTGGCCCTGACGCCGTGCACGTCCACTGCAGACCCAGGGCCACCCAGGTGGCTGCTGACCCAAGATGGGGCTTACTCCAGCAGAGGTGTGGCGGTGAGGGGTGAGTCAAAATACAGGGAGCACCTTGGAAGGCCTCTTCCTCCGGCTTTAAAATGGACGCAAGGGCTGAGTGAGAAATGCATAGAACCGAAAGCAGCAAAAGTCCCTGATTAAAGACAGGAAACAAGCACTTGTGCCTGGACTTGGCACAGGGTCCCTTAAGGAAGTGCCTTTGTTTATGGAACGTGGGCCACTGCTCACCCGGGGTCTCACTCAAAGCCAAAAAGCCACTGCTGAGGTGGCCTCCCCGCTCCCACCCGCGGTCCCAGCTCTCTACCCCCCCACCCCTTACTGTTTGTTCCACAGCATTTGTCACCACTTCATGCGCTACGTCAGGTGTGTGTGTGTTTATTGCGGTCTGCCCCCCCGCCCCCCCCAGGAAGAGCAGAATCTCCTTAAGGACAAGAAGCAAGTGGGCTGCTTTGTTTCCGTGCTGTGTTCTCAGGACCTCCCCTGAGGTCTGCTTCCCCCGGAAGTAGACCCCAAGCCAAAGGACTGACTGTGAGAGGCTCTTTGGGCGGTGACCACTGAAGCTCCAGTAGGAAGGGAGGGACCCACACAGTGTACCATGGAACCCTTGCCATTGTGGGCGCCTGGGCCATCCTGTGGGGGAGTTGGGAGACGTGTAGGACATGCCCCAGGGTTACACCTGCCTAGAGGGAGGAGGTGGCTGCTTATGTCCAGCTCCCTGTTCCTCATTGGCTGAGGTCCTCATTGGCTGAGGTCATTAAGTCCCCAGCATTGGATGGAGATGGCTGAGGGGGACAGGCACGTGTAAGTACTTGATACATATTTGCTGAATAAGTAAGTGAATGTATTAGAATCCATCCGTTCTGGTTCCTAGCGCTGCTCTGACAAGAATATACCACAAATGGGAGGCTTGAACAAACAGGAGTTTATTCTCTTACAGTTTGGAAGCTTTAAGTCCCACTTCAAAGTGCCAGGCTCTGGGGGCTGCGTGAAAGTCCCTCAGCCCTGGGCTTCAGCTCTGCCTCCGGCTCCCGGCCCACTGGAGCTAGAGGTGTTTCTTCACTCAGACAGCTGCTGGCTGCTGAGACTGAGAAGCCCAAGGTTGACAAGTAAAAAGGCACAGTCCCGATGTTACCAAACTACATGGTAGGCCATTAATTCAAATCCATTGTAAGTCCCAGGTCAGCAAAGCATGGCAGACGGCTGAACAACGACACGCCAAATGCAGGGTTCAAGGTGCCATAAGCTAGAGACCATTTTCTCATCTACTACACACACTACACTGGACAGAGAAAACACAAATCCTACAAGCCCCTTTTAATTCAGGGGAAAAATATAAGACCGGAATTCAGAGTATCCCTTTATGGGACTGGAAAACAATGCAGTCCTCAGCCTATATGACTTTGAGACCAGAAGAACTAGATGGTACCTGGTTACCACTGTCAACCACTCGGAGGGAGATCTACATAGGAGATCCTGGATAGAGTGGGAGAACAATGTGGAACAAAACTCAAAATCATTTTTTTTTAAAAAATGGCTATGTTTGCTCGTTCGATAGAGCCTGATGGAACCCCTGAGACTATGGCCCCTAGCTGCCCTTCAGGTCTGGAATTGAACCCACTCCTGTGGCTTCCAGCCAAACAAAAGAGGCAAATGAGCTGAACA
>NW_006921860.1:1340094-1348986 GCF_000298275.1 Orycteropus afer afer | reverse complement strand
GTGACACACACAGCCCTGTAGTGACAGCAGTGACAACAGTCTACAAGGGGACACAGTTACAGACAACAGAGGGGACTACCGTGACACACACAGCCTGCAGTGACAACAGTCTGTGAGTGGATGAAGCTACAGACAACAGAGGGGACTACTGCTACACACACAGCCCTGCAGTAACAGCTGTGACAACGGTCTACAAGGAGATCCGTGGACAGACACTCAAGCTGACAGTGGTGGGAAGGCGACTACACCCAGGAATATATATAGTTTGGACCGAGACTCTCTCTGCATGTGTGTTTCCATGTGCTGCAAATCTATCCACGAAGGTAGCGGGGTGCACAGGAGACAGAGGTATGGAAACGCCTTAGTCCTAACAAACAGCTTGAGGCAATGAGTCGCTGGGCATGCAGGCTCAGGACACAGTCGCAGGGAACACTGAGGTCAGCCGGCATAGCACAGTCCACAAAGACAGTGTTCTCTGTCCTACTTTGGTGAGGAACGACTGGGGTCTTCAAAGGTCGTGAGTGGCCTTTGAAGGTGCGACTAGTGGTCTTTCCCCACCTGGAGCAAAGGAGAGTGAAGAGAATGAAAACCACAGGAAACAATTAGCCCAAAGGACTGATTGAAGGACCATGAGAACCTCAGGTTGCATGACCCTGAGATCAAAGAACTAGATGGCGCCTGGCTACCACTGCTGACCACTCTGAAAGGAATCACAACAGGAGGTCCCAGACAGAGTGGGGAAAATGTGGACCAAAGCTCAAAAGCATAAAAAAGACAAGGCTTACTGGTGGAACCCCCAAGACAATGGCCCTTAGGCACCCTTCAAACTAGGAATTCAACCTCAGCCCCGTGTCTCAACAGTCTGCCAAATGACAGACCTATCAGGTGAGCAGTAATATCAGGAGGGTGTGCAGTCATTGGGACAATCAAGCACATGAGATCAAGAGGATTGCATTTGCCCAGGGACAGACCCGGGAATTCGGGTGGGGATGGGAGGGAAGCGTGAAGAGAAGGGGTGGGCCTAGGGAGGAAGAGGGAAGAATGCTGTTGCAGTGTAGAGATTGCAGTACATGTCAAGAAATGGAACGTGTATGGATTGCTGAACGGAAACTCAATTTGTACTGTAAAAAAGCTGCCCTTTCAGAGTGATGTCAAGATGATAAGACCTATGGTTCTTGGCAGCAAAATTGAAGGAGAAACAAACAACAAACAAATGAACAAAACAGATTTTAGGGTAAAAGCTTCAAGTTTTTAGATTCTTTATGGATTCTTTGGCAAGCCATGGACAATTGGACACCATCCAATTGTTCTTGGCAGGGAACAGTTTTCTTGGAAAAGATCATTATTTTAGAGCTCATACATTCAGTGTTTCATTTTTTAGTTAAAGTCATTAAGGACTCTGGCTTTTTCAGTTGTATTGGATGCTTCAGAAACGCTCTTCAGATCTGACCAGAAGTTAGAGGATACGGTTGGAGTGAAAGTCAGTGATGATTTAAAATGCCCCCAGTTGAGACGAAGGGTTCAGTCGCGCACTTAGGAAGCGTTTCTCAAAGATGCAAGGTATCCACACGGACACCCGGCTGTCCTGATGCTGCTGGGATGACGAGCTCTCTTGATCTTCGACGGCGCTCTGATGTTCGGACCAGCAGGAACCCTGGCAGTTCCTCCTCTAAAATCCCCGAGAGCACTCTGTGTCTTTGTGATTTTGGCCCCTAAAGACTGCACACATCATTCTTGTGTTTGATGCACCAGTGTGGTCGAGCTGCCTGACGGATATGAGCTCTGGGCTCTGAGCTTGGACTCTACCCACTGTGTGGTGGGTCCCAGAACAGGGGCCGTGACCTTTCTATCTGATTATCTCTGCCACTTTCCCAGGTGTCTGGTTCAGTGTCTCAAAAAAACCAAATTCACTGCTGTTGGGTCAAATCCTACTCATAGCGACCCCTCCTCAGGTTTCCAAGGCCGTATCTCTACAGAGAGAGCTCTGGTAGCATAGTGCTTAAGGCACTTGATTGCTAACCAGAAGGCTGGTAGTTCAAAGCCCCAGCCACTCCTCAGAAGGAAGATGGGGCAATCTACTTCCGTACTGATACTGCCTCTGAAACCCACGGAGGGGTCGCTATGAGTCAGATCTGATTTGGTGGCACAATAACAACACCAAACATCTCTCTGGAAGTAGATTGGCCAGCCTTCCTTCCCAGGAGTGGCTGGTGAGTTCGAACAGCCAGCCTCTGGTTAGCCGTCAAATGCCTTAGGCACTGCGCCACCAGAGCTCCTGTGTGAAAGCTTGGCATTGAATAAGGAGACTGAAGAAGCAAAGGAGCTCTGGTGGCATAGGGCCTAAGGCATCTATCTGACTGCTAACCAGAAGATTGGTGGTTCAAACCCACCAGCCACTCTGCAGAAAGAAGACTGGGCAATCTACTTCCAAAAAGATTTACTGCCTCAGAAACCCGTGGGGGTCGCTATGAGTTGGAATTGGCTCGATGCCAGTGGCTTTTTTGGGGAAGAAGAGTTGGCGCACTTGTACTATGGTGCTGGTGAAGAATACTGAACATACCATGGACTGACAGAAGAATGGAGAAACCTGTCTTGGAAGAAGTACAGCCGAATGCCCCTCAGAAGCCAGGATGGCGAGACTTTGTCTCACATATTTGTACATGAGGGACCAGTCCCTGGAGAAGAACATCATGCTTGGTAAAGTAGAGGGTCGGAGAAAGAGGAAGACCCCCAATGGGATGGACTGACACAATGGCTACAACAGTGGGCTCAGGCATGACGGTGACTGTGAGGCTCGCCAGGACCGGGCCGTGTTTCATTCTGCTGTGTGTGGGGTCACTGCGCGTGGGGTCGCGAGTCAGAGCTGACTTGATGGCACCTGACAACAACCTGGGGGGAGGTGGCAGCCGCAGGCGTCTTGTGTTTGCAGCAGGAGGAAAACGCTCCAGAGAGCTGAGAGGCAGAGGCCAAGGACAAGGGCAGAGTGGCACCATCTAACAACACAGGGCTAAGGTTTTACAGACACACCCGGAGGAGAGGTGGGCCAGGGCCAACCCCGCGGCACTGAGACTTGTCCTTGGTCCTCACAGGCCGGGCTGTGCTGGGCTCCCCCAGGTCCGGCGGCTGCTGTGGGGTGGTGCTGCTGTGCAGTGTGTGTGTCCACATGGTCAAGCCTTCATGTTTCCAGCCCCCACTGGTAGCATAGTGCCTAAGCTTTATGACTGCTAACCAGAGGCGGGAGGTTCAAACCCACCAGCCATTCCTCAGAAGGAAGGTTGGGCCATCTACTTCCATAGTGATACTGCCTCGGAAACCCAAGGAGGGTTCTCTATGAGTCGGATACAACTCAACGGTAGTGAGTTTGGTTTGGTTTGGTTTGGTTTCATTCAGCAGGTGGTCTGCTCACTCGCCAATTCCAACCACATGGCCTAAGTTTAAATTCTTGCTTTCAAAGTAAAACTGTTAGGAGAAATGTCCTTTACCCTTTAGAACAATACAGTGGCCAGAACTGTGGACTCCAGCATCTGGAAGACCTTGAATGAAGTGCAGAATGAGGCGACGTCCACCCTGTCACACACCCAGCACCAGGCCTCAGCCCCCTTGCTGGGAGCATCCACCCTGTCACACACCCAGCACCCCGGACAGGAGGGGCAGTTTGGTGGTTAAGGCTGTGTGTCCGCTCGGCCGGGCCTGGTTGATTGGCTGGGCAGCTGATGGTACTTACGCACCATGATGAGACCAGTGGAATCTGCTGTGAGTGGCTGAGGAGCGGTTTGAGGGCTGTGCGGTGCTTCCTGTTTGTGAAGAGAAGCTTTGGGAATGGTCTCTAGCTTGTGGCACACTTGAATCCTGCATGCAGCCAAGTCATCATTCAGCAGCTTGCCATGTTCTCTGCCAGTCTTGGATCTCTTGTTGTTGTAGTTATGTGCCGTCGAGTCGGACTCGACTCATAGTGACCCCTCCTTGGGGTCCACAAATGGGTGGGCTTTAACAAACTGGAGTTTATTCTCTTATAGTTTGTTGTCATGTGCTATCGAGTCGGACCCGACTCATAGCGACCTTTCCTTGTGCTTCTGAGTCAGTATCTCTAGGGAAGTAGATTGCCCAACATTCCTTCCGAGGAGTGGCTTGTGGGTCTGAACCGCCAGCCTTCTTGTTAGCAGCCAAGTGCCCTAGGCACTACCCAACCAGTTTAGGAGGCTAGAAGTCTGAATACAAAGTGCCAGGCTCTGGGGGCTGGGTGAAAGCCCCTCGACCTTGGGCTTCAGCTTTGCCTCCTGCTGCTGGCCCACTGATGCTGGAGGCATTTCTTCACTCAGACAGCTGCTGGCTGCTGAGGCTGACAAACCCAAGGTTGACAAGTAGAAAGGCACGGTCCCAATGTTACCAAACCACATGGCAGGTAGCTCAGTGCCTAAGGCACTTGACTGTTAACCAGAAGGCTGGCGGTTCAAACCCACCAGCCACGCCTCGGAAGGAAGGTGGGGCAATCTACTTCCATAGTGATAGTGCCTCAGAAACCCAAGGAGGGGTCGCTACGAGTCGGGGCCAACTCGACAGCACATAACAACAACAACCTGTCAGAGTGGCACTAGGGGACCAGAACAGGGTGGATTGCTCTTATATTCATGTAGCTGTTTAGTGATGCGAATTCAAGACACTTTTATAGCACCTTGACCAATCCTCCCAACAAGACTATCACCCTCAGCTTGCAGGGGAGGAGGGAGATTGAGGTGGAACAAGTCAGGGGCTCTGGCATGTAGAACCTGGACGTGAGTTGCTGTTGCATCAACTTGGCGACCACGTGGGGTTTCCAGCAGCTGATCTTTAGGTCACGAGGCCTTTTTTCCACGCCACTCAGGGACCTCCAGCTGAAGAGAGTCACCCTGCTTCTAGCCGTGGGCTGTTTCTACACCAGACACCTGTGCCTTGACTCACTCGATTCATCAGGTTCCGGACACCAACAGGATTACAACTTTTGGAACACTGTTGACTCCTGTGGACGACAAGGCCCCACACAGGCTCACATTGGACAGCTGCAGAGTGTACACATCCACTTTTCAACACCTGTGGCACCTGAGGCTTCCCAGGTCAAACTGGCAGCTCCATAAACGCCGTCCCTGAGGAAACACAGAGGGCTGATGTGAGGATGGGCTCCCACTTCTGGAAACAGAACCACAGGCCTCAGATGAAGTCCAGTGGTGTGGGCACCTTCGCTGGCTGCTGGGACAGAGTTGCTGGTATGCATTAGTGGCCTCACAGCAGGGAACCATTTGCTGGGCCTCACTGGTAATTTCCCTGCAGGTCCTGAGGCCGGGGAAGAGGCCAGGGTGGAGGGCAGAGCTCTAGCCAGATTCCCTCGGGGGCACTCAGGAGGGGTGAAAGGACAGAGAGATTCAGGGAAGGAGTGGGGAGTCACAACAGTGGCCACTCCTCCCCGGAACACAGCCGAGCAGCACCCACTCACTAAACACAGACAAGTCAGGAGACCTTGCTGGGCCTCCCACCCCCGGTCTTGTGCTCGCTTCCCACAGGGCAGCAGCCCTCATCTGTGTCCAACCTCAGCCTGTTTCCGGACGGACAGTGGAGGCTCCTGGGACATGCACTCCGGACCCTGCATGGCACGGCAGGGTGACGTGCTGGCAGCACCAGGAAGGGCACTGAGGGGCTGTGGCCCAGCACTGGGCACAGAGCTAGCAGACCACAGGCTCCCTTAGCCCTGATGCCACAATGTCCCCTCAGTCACCTGGCACGACGTGGGTCCCCACTGCTCCACGCCTGGTGATGTCACTAAGGTGGCCCAGCACCTCGCACCTCGGCACCTCAGCCCAGTGCCCCCCGGTGCCTCGACCTGGTGACGGAGCTGCATGGGAGCCTGTTTCCAGCCATGGGCTATGGCATCATGTTAATGTGCCACACGATGTGGGGGCTGAGTCAGACATGGGGACGGAGCAGAGGCGGCCTGCACAGGGGAAACACCACAGAGCCCACCTTTACGGACGCGCTGTGTTGTCGTTTGCTGTTGAATTGATTCTGACTCAGGGCGACCCCATGGGAACTGTCCCATAGGTTTTCTGAGCTGTCCCCTTCATGGGAGCAGATCCCCAGTGTTTCTCCCCCAGGGCCACGGGGTGGCTTAACCGTAGCCCCACCAGGGCACCTTGGATTATATTGTGTCTCCAAAATTGTGCCTAACCCCGGCACCTGTGAAGGTGACCTTGCTTAGAAATGCTGTGTACTTGGTAAACGTGAGGTCACTTTGGGGTAGGATGTCCTCGTCCAGTCCGAGTGGTGTCCTTGTAAAAGAGGAGACGAGGCACAGAGAGACAGACAGAGGGAAGATGGCCGCGTGATGACAGCTGTCCTGTAACTGATTCCAGGGACACCAGGAGCTGCCAGAGCCAGAGAGCCAAGAAGGGCCTGTCCCTAGAGCCCTGGGAGCAGGGATGCTACCCCGACCTTGGGCTCCAGCCGCAGGGAGGGAAGGGCCTGGCTGGTACCCTGACCTTGGGTTCCCAGCTGCCAGCACTGTGAGACAATGATTTTCTGTCCTGAGAGGCCACTGAGCGGTAAATTGTTTCCAGTCACAGGAAACTAAGCCCCCAGAGAAGCTTGGCCCACGGTGTCATGGATTGAATGGTGTCCCGCCAAGGTACATGCTGTAACTCCCTGTGGTTGTAATCCCATCTGGGACTGGGTTTTCCTTGTGAGGTTAATGAGGCAGGATTAACGTAGGGCGTGTCGTCGACCAATCTCTTTTGAGACAGAAAAGAGCAGATGAAGCCCCCAAGCCAGCTGAGCCCTGGGGGAGACCCATGCCACGCATCCACCGAGGGATGGAGGGACAGAAGCTGGACAGAGACGAGGCCCCTCCTCGGAGCCACAGCAGAGAGACGCCTTGCCCTGGAGCCGGCGCCCTGAGCTTGAACTCTAGCCTCCAGAACTGTTAGAGAAGAAAGTTCTGTTCATTAAAGCCACCCCCTTGTGGTATTTGTTGCAGCAGCATCAGATACTAACACACACAGGTAGGAGAGTCCAGGAAGCACCAGAGCAGAGTGTAGGAACCAACCTTTGCCGGCCAGGACAGGAAGGACGGTGGATCTGATAGGAAGCTGGAAGTCCGGACCGGCAGGTTAGACCCGCCATTGCAGGCTGCAGCTCGGACATTGCACTCTCTGCTCTCTCTCTCCCCCACTGCTCTGGAGTCCGGAGTGGCCTTGCCTGCTCAGTACCAGTGCACAGGCCACAGGTTAGGTGTAAGGGGTCAGGCCATGGGGCTACCCTGGAGAGAGAAATGATGAGACAGAAGGCGAGGGTCAAGGCCCCTTCATTCCGATCATCACTCGATGCACTGCGGCCGGGGCAGGAATAATTGGAGGCACATTTTTGGCTCGTGTTATGTCTAAACTGTTTATTTTCTCTTGAGTTGAGGAAGAGGATTTGATATTATCTCAAATCGTGCTCAGACGACGCACCACTGTCTGGGAAAGTGTCGCTTTGAATAGCTCAGGAGCACTGTGACCGCGGCCTGAACTGAGCAAGTTGGCCGCAGGACAGTAATTACCAGCGCGGCTGGGAAAACGGCCCCACACATGCTGGCCCCCGAACCTTCTGGAAGGTGACGTCAGCCTGTCTGCAGGTCAGCAGCCCTGCCTTGGGTGATGGCGGATGGCCACTCCGTGAGAGCTGGGTTTTCTCCCGTGGCAGGGGTCATGGGTGCATCCCAGGCAGCCCGTGGGAGACAGGAGAGGCCAAGCGTCGGGGTAGGCTCGTGAAGGAACACCCCTGTGGGATCCCGGCTCCTCCAAAGCACGGCTCTTTTCTCCTCTCATCCCCCCTTGGTTCCTCCCCACCTGGCCTGTCTCTGGAAGGTAGGGACTCTGAGGAGCAGAGCTGTGTGGCCCTGACCCGGCAGCTGTGTCGGCTTCCTCCTTGTCTGAGACCTGTGACCCTGGTGAGCTCGCCCTGAGACCCTGGGGCCAGAGAGCTGGTGTGCTGGGCAGGCTGGGACTTCCCTCTGAAGCCCCCTTGCGTGTTCTCCTGGTGTGCACGGAGGACAGCAAGGTGAGATGGGGCACACATGGGCACGTGTGGCATGGGTGGGAGGACTGTCAGAAGGTTGGCCCCAAAAGGCACATGTCTGACCACCTCCTGTCCACCCCGTCGGTGAGCAGCCCCCCGGCCCCACTCAGCCCACGGCTGAATCCTTTAATAATGCCCTTCAGGCCCACCTCCCCCCGACACCGCACACAAACGCTTGGGGGGTGGGCTCTCATGGGTCAGCAGCTCACCTCACTAGCTGGGCTAAGGAGCCTGGAAGTGGGACAAAATCATTTCTGAAAGTTTATACCGCTGCTAGAAGTGAGAGTTACAGAAATGACTGGTGGCCATTGAGTCGGCCCTGAGGCGTGGCCACGCCGTGTGTGTCACAGGGTTTTGGTGTGTGGTCTTTCTGGAAGCACATGACAAGACCCTCCCTTCCAGGGGACTCTGGGTGCACTTGAACCCCAGCCGAGGGCGTTCACCGCATCTCCTGGCCTGTTCGGAAGCCAGTAGGTGGTTAGAGTGGAACAAGTCAATGTAAGATGAGCATCAGAGGGAGGGGTGGCTATCAGCGTGGGGAACTTCAGTAGGAGGGTCCTGAGTCAGAATGAGGGGCTTCATGGAGGAGGAGTCCAGAGTCATGGGGAGCTTCATGGAGGAGAGGTCTAGAGTCACCATGGGGGGCTCCATGGAGGAAGGGTCCTGAGTCAGTGTGGAGGGCTTCATGGAGGAGTCCTGAGTCAGTGTGGGAGGCTTCATGGAGGACAGATCCAGAGTCAGCATGGGGGGCTTCATGGAGGAGGGGTCCTGAGTCGGCATGGGGGCTTCATGGAGGAGGGGTCCTGAGTC
>NW_006921860.1:1329139-1339409 GCF_000298275.1 Orycteropus afer afer | reverse complement strand
GGGCCAGAGCGGGACCTGGCGGAGCCCGGTCCAGGAAGGTCCCAGAGGCTCTGGATCAGTTGAAAACCTGAGTGGGGGCAGGGCTGAGGACCAGGCCCTGGCTGTGCGGGAGCCTCTGCCCGAGGTTCCAGGGCAAAAGCCCCGGCCACGGGGGCTTGGTGCGCGGGGACATGGGCTCCCTACCCCTCCTCCCAGCACAGCTCTTGCTCCAGCCCTGTCCTCTCACACGGCCCTTGAGGCCTTTCCCTGCCCCTCTCTCCTCCCTCGAGCCCTTCCGTCCCTCCAGTGCCAGTGGGGTCAGAGGTTGGGTGCACAGGGGCCTCCAGGTCCTCACTGCCACGCCCTGCCCTTGGCACCATCCTCAGCTCTGCTGACCAACACACCGGGGGGTGTGATCCACTGCCCGGGGCCGGCGGGTCCCCAGGGCTGAGGGGTGCATTGCTGAGACGAGGACATGGAGGGAGGGTTCGAACCGGGCTCTGACGCGGGGCTTGCTGCCAGAGGGCACTTGCGAACCATCTTAGGGAGTTTCAGTTTTCACAATAACTGGGGTGCTACAGGCACTTCCTGGACCGACCCCAGGGGTCCTAGACATCCTGTGGGTGGGGGAGGTCTGCCGATAAAGAACCAGGGTGTCCACTGAGCAGCCTTGAGAAGCAGTGTGTTGTTTTTAACAAGGAAATAAAACAAAATGCAAAGCCAAGCCCAACTTGCACCCTCTCTCTCTGTCTCTCTCTGTGACTCTCTCTCTGTCTCTGTCTCTCTGACTCTCTTTCTCTGTCAGTCTCTCTCTGTCTCTCTGACACTATCTCTCTGACTCTGTCTCTCTCTCACTCTCTCTGCCTCTCACTCTCTCTGTCTCTGACTCTCTCTGTCTCTCTCTCTGTCTCTCTCTCTGACTCTCTTTCTCTCTGACTCTCTGACTCGCTGTCTCTCTCTGTCTTTCACTCTCTCTCTTTGTCTCTCTGACTCTCTGTCTTTCACTCTCTCTTTGTCTCCCTCTCTCTCTCTCTCTCTCTGATTCTCTCTGTCTGTCTCTCTCCCCTCTTCTCCTCCTCACTCTCTCCATTACAAGAAAATCTTTGCATTAGTTGAGGTCCTCAAACCTTATGGGTGGACCTTGGGTTGTTAATTCCAAGTTATCTGCTCTTGGGGGGTCGTCAGCTTCCTGTTGGAAGGCTTGGGGTTGACTCCACAGTGAAGTCATCACCCGCACGAAGGGCACCCACGGAGCAAAGCCACAGGTAGTTCCCAGCCGCTTCTGCCCCTGACAAGGTCTCAGTGGCACAGCTCAGCCAATCCGATCCGATCGCATGAACTAATCGCTAGAAAACCCCCCGAAACTCGCTCTCCTTGCCCCCCACCCAGGAACCCCGGGCTGCAGCCTCTGTCTGAGGCTGGGGTGAGGAGAGGTGGGAGCCCAACAACAAAAGTCAGCTTGACTGAGAGGGTGGAGTGATCCTGAGAACCTGTTCAGCGAGCGCTCAGCAGGAAGGATGAAGAAGGAAGAGAAAAGAAGGGCAAGACAGACAGATGGAGCGGCTGCTGTTTGATGACTGACAGCAGCACCCAAGGGCAGCCTCTGGTGAAACAGCTCAGTGGGTATTCCATCAGTTCCTGGAGTCTTCATTTTGGCCAATTCCTTCAGTGCAGCTTCAACTTCTTCCTTCAATACCACTGGTTCTTGATCATATGCCACCTCCTGAATGGTTGAGTGTTGACCAGTTCTTTTTGGTACAGTGACTCTGTGTATTCCTTCAATCCTTTTTTGATGTTTCCTGCATCATTCAATACTCTGCCCATAGAATCTTTCAATATTGAACTTGAGGCTTGAATTTTTTCTTCAGCTCCTTCCGCTTGACAAATGCCAAGTGCATGCCTCCCTTTTGGTTTTCTAACTCCAGGTCTCTACACATTTCGTTGTAATAATTGGCTTTGTCTTCTCGAGCTGCTCTTTGAAATCTTCTGTTCAACTCTTTTATACTGTTGATTCTTCATTTGCTTTAGCTACTCTCTGTTCAAAGGCAAGTTTCAGAGTCTTTTCTGGCATCCATTTTGGTCTTTTCTGCTTTTCCTGTCTTTTTAACAACCTTTTGCTTTCTTCATGGATGATGTTCTTGTCATCCCATAGTTCCCCTTTGGTCATTGGTGTTCAATGCTTCAAATCTGTTCTTCAGATGGTCTCTAAATTCAGGTGGGATATAATCAAGGTTGTACTTTGACTCTTGTGGACTTGTTTTAATTGTCTTCAGCTTCAAGTTGAACTTGCATGTGAGCAGATGATGGTCTGTTCCACAGTCAGCTCCTGGCCTGGTTCTGGCTGATGATAGTGAGATTCTCTATCACCTCTATCCACAAATGGAGTCGTTCAGATTCCCGTGTACTTCATCTGGAGAAGTCCATGTGTACAGCTGCTGTTTTATGTTGTTGAAAAAAGGGTATTTGCAGTGACTAAGGCATTGGCCTTCCAAAATTCTATCATGCAATCTCCAGCATCATTTCTGTCACCAAGGCTGTTTCTTCCAACTACCGATGATTCGTCTTTGTTTCCAACTTTCACATTCCAATCACCCGTAACTATCAATATATCTTGATTGTACGTCTGGTCAATTCTAGACTGCAGAAGTTGGTTAAAATCTTAATTTCCTTCATTTTTGGCTTTAGTGGTGAGACTGGCCAGACTTCCTCTCACATACTTTGGTCATATTATCCGGAGGGACCAGTCCCTGGAGAAGGACGTCATGCTGGATACAGTGGCGGGTCAGTGGAAAGGGGAAGGCCCCCGATGACATGGACCGCCACAGTGGCTGCGACCATGGGCTCACACACGGCAACTGTGAGGCTGGCGAGGGACTGGGCAGCGTTTGGTTCTGTTGTACACAGGGTCACAAAGAGAGACAACTCCATGGCACCTGACGACAACAACGACCACAGTCACCTTTTATGACAGTCATTATCCCATTTCACAGAGAGAAACCTGACGCTGACAGGGATTCAGGAGCTGAAATTCCCTGCGAGGAAGTCATGAACGGGGAGCCAAACGAGCTGCCTGATGCTAATGTCCATGCCAACCAGGCTTATTAGCAAAACTCCACATACAGGCGTCTCTGCCCAGCAGGGATCTGTGAAGCACAGTGTTGCAGAGGAGGGTATGGTCAACTCAGTGCTCGGGACAGCTTCCCCCAGGGCCGTGGAGGATGGTCAATTTGGGCTGGGGACAGCTTCCCCTGGGGCTGTGGAGGATGGTCAACTCGGGCTGGGGGCAGCTTCCTCCGGGGCGTGGAGGACAGACAGCGTGTCTGATGAGTGAGGGAGAGGGAACTGGTCACCCGAACCTCTGCTCTCAGGAGCAGTTTTCCAGCTTCCCTTTGTGACGGTCGGAAGGCACTTGTCCTGGTATCTGTATCTCGGACTGAATCCCACAGCGAGGAGTTCCAGAGAAAATTGCTGCAAAGTCCTGATCCAACAGCTGGAAGGGGAGGGAGGGCAGAGGCTGGCCTCTGGTTTGCAGACTCTGCGTGGACAGTCACTCACACCCTCATTCTCACAGTCACTGCCACACCCTCACACTTCCAGTCACACTCACACATTCACCCTCACAGTCACACACACCCTCATGTTTAGTCATACTCACACACACTCACACTCACAGCCAGACATACACCCTCACACTCACAGTCACACTCACATACCCTCATGCTCTGTCACACACATGCACTCTTACAGTCACACTCACATACAATCAAGTTCACAGTCACACTCATACCTCATGTTCAATCATACTCACACATATCCTCACATTCACAGTCACACTCACACACACCCTCATACTCTCATAGACAAACACACACTCATATACTCTCACAGACACACTCACACATCCTCATGCTCACAGTGACACTCACCCTCACAGTCACACACACAGACACACACACTCATGATTCACACCCTCAGATACCTTCACCCTCACAAACAGACTCACACTCACACACAGTCACATACCTACACTCACCCTCACCCACACACACACTCACATTCTCATAGCCACATACACACACCCTCACACTCAGACACACACAAACACTCTCACCCTCACGGTCACCCACAACCCCTCACACTTGCAGTCATACTCTCACACACTCATGGTCTTAGTCACAACCATACACCCTCACACTCATAGACACTCTCACATACACTCTCACACTCTCACAGACACACACACACTCAGATACTTTCATGCACTCACACATACCCTCTCAGACACACACAGATCCTCCCCCTCACCCCCACACACATATACACACTATTACACTCACACAAAGCCACACTCTCCACTTAGATAAAAGCTCACACACTCTGTCACACACGCACACACACTGTCACAAAGTACACGCAGACACCCTCACACTCACATTCTTATACACACACACACACACACACTCTCACCTACATGCACACTCTCACACAGTCTCTGAGGCACGCTGGGGAGAACAGACAAGCCTGCTGTTCTTCTGTGCCCTGACTGTCAGCCATGCCGACCAGTTCTGCTTCTTTCTGAACGTTTACGCCTTCTTGGTAATGTTCCCACTCCTTACAAAGGAAGCAGGGAATCTGAAGTTAGAGTGTTGAGGTATGTGGGAAATTTTCCAGCCAGCTTGTTTTGATTAATAGTTTAAAAGAATATGCTCGATGACAGCAAATGAGATGTCATATCATATCGTACAATTCCCAACATAGCAATGGTCAGTTATCTCATGTTAGATCTTGAAGAGGGGAAAAGGATCCAAAACCATGTTAATAACTAAGTTCCTAGAGCCTTTCCCATCCTGATCATTTTCTGATGTTCCTAGGTGCTGTGTTTTAAGGAGACATAGTGGAGCAAGCCGTCCACTTCCAAAACAATCTACCTGAATATTAAGAAGGGATGAAAAAGTGCTGCTCATGCCATGCTTAATGAAAAGTTATTTTTGCAGCACACTGAGTCCCAGAGCAAGCCAGCTGCTGTTGAGCCAACTTCAACTCACGGTAACTCCCAGTGTGTCCAAGCAGAACTGCTCACCATGGGGTTTCAAAGGCTGTTTCGGAAGTAGATCACCAGGCCTTTCTTCTGAGGCCCATCTGGGTGGACTCGAACCTCCAACTTCTTGGTTAGTAGCTGAGTGCCTAACCATTGGCACCACCCAAGGACTTTATCACATGGGTTTAGGTTGAATGTCTGATCTGATAGATTTATACTTGGGGCATCTGATTTATAAAGAATGTGGGCAGTTCATTTATGACCATTCTCACAGGACTTGAGGCCAGACCTATCATTATACAGGTATGATGGGTAATGTTATGTGTCACCTTGGCTAGGCTATAATTCTCACTGGTTTGGCAGACAATACACTATGTTTCACCTTCCATTTTGTGATCTGATGTGAATAGCCAATCAGGTGGAGGAGGTGTTTCCTTGGGGGTGTGGCCTGTATCTATGATATAAACAAATATTCTGGCAAAGCTACTCTCTCTCGATCTTGCATTCATCTAGTCGTCCTCTGGCCTCTGGATCTTGGGACATGAGAAGCCTTCAACCTGTTGCCTGACCTGCAGATTTGGGCTTTATCAGCTCTTGCAACCACATGAATCAGGAGAAGCCTCCAGCCTGATGCCTGACCCCTGGATTTGGACCTTGCCAGCTTCCAATGTTATGTGAGGAATTTCTTTGAAATGAATCTCTCTACATATTTATATGTCCACCTGAGTGGTTTTGCTCCTCTGGAGAACTCAGCCTAACACATCACTGTTGAGCAGATCTCTGATCTCTGCATCTTTGTCTGTTTGGCCTGTTATCAGTCCTGCCTCTCATCAGCAGGAGGGGCTCCCAATTGGAGCACAATTCCTGTGGGAAAGGACACTCCTCTTGGTCGGTTTTGCCATGAGGACTCCACAGACAAGCTGTGGGGAAGGGAAGGCTGCCTGCTGGAATCCAGGCCTGAGGCACTGCCATCTCCCATGGCTGACGGGGGTGTGAGGGTGCAGGAGAACATGCAGGAAACAGCCAAAGGGCTGCACCTTCCTTTTCTCTTAGAGCAAGGCCCAGGGTCACAGACATAGAAAAACAAACAAAAAGAGAAAAGGTGCTGTGTAGTCACCTGCCCTCATGTGACCCCATCTGTGTCAGAGAAGAACGGTGCTCCCTAAGGTTCCCAGCGGCTGGTGTTTTGGAAGGAGACCATGGGGCTGTCCTTCCAAGACCTCTGGGTGGACTCAAACTTCCAGTCTTGGGGTCAGCGGTCGAGAGTGTTAGCTGTTTGCACCATTCAGGAACTCTTATAAAGAAATGTTGCTGATGTGTGCAGTTGAGTAGATTCTGACTTTTAGTGACCTTATGGGATAGATAGGAGATGACTTGACAGCACCTAACAACAACAACATAGGATTGAGTAGAACTGCCCCATAGGGTTTCCAAGGCTGTAATATTTACAGAAGTACATTGTTTCTTTCTTCCACAGAGAGACTGGGAGTTGAAACTGCCAACCTTTTAGTTAGCAGCTAAGAGCTTTAACGACTGCACCACCAGGGCATTTTCCTATAAAGAAATGTTGTTATTGACATTGTTGTTAGGTGTTGTCAAGTTGATTCCAACTCATAGCGACCCCGTGTCCAACAGAACCAAACACTGCCCAGTCCTGTGTCATCCTCACAGTCCTTGCTATACTTACGCCCAACATTGCAGCCACTGCGTCACTCCATCCCACTGAGGGTCTTCCCCTTTTCTGCTGACCTTTTACTTTGCCAAGCGTGACATCCTTCTCCAGGGACTGGTCCTTTCTGATTAAACGATCAAATAGGTGAGACAAAGTCTGGAATTCTCATTTCTAAGGAACATTCTAGCTGCACTTCTTCCAGGACAGATTTGTTTGTTCTGCTGGCAGTCCATGGTATTTTCAGTGTTCTTCACCAATACCGCAACTCAAAGGCATCAATTCTTCTTCAGTTTTATTCATTGTCCAGCTTTCACATGAATATGAGGCATTTGAAAATACTATGGTTTGAGTCAGGTGCACCTTAGTCTTCAAAGTGATGTCTTTGTTCTTCAATACTTTAAAGAGGTCTTTTGCAGATTTGGCCAGTGCAATATGACATCTGATTTCATGAGTGTTGATAATGGATCCAAGTAAAATGAAATCCCTGACAACTTCAATCTTTTCTCCATTTATTGTGATGTTGCTTATTGGTCCAATTGTGAGGACTTTTGTTTTCTTTATGTTCAGGTGTAATCCATACTGCAGACTGTAGTCTTTGATTTCCATCAGTAAGTTCTTCAAGTCATTTTCTCTTTCAGCAAAGTTGTGTCATCAGTGTATCTCAGGTTGTTAATGATTCTTCCTCCAATCCTGATGTCATGCTCTTCTTCATATAGTCCACTTTCTCAAATTGTTTGCTCAGCATACAGATTGATTAAGTATGGTGAAAGGATACAACCCTGCTGCATGTTGTTGTTGTTATGTGCTGTCGAGTAGGCCCCGACTCATATCCTTCCTAATTTTAAGCCATTCAGTATTCCTTTGTTCTATTCAAACAACAGCCTCCTGGTCTACGTACAGGTTCCTTATGAGCACAATTAACTGTTCTGAAATTCCCATTCATCACAATGTTATCCATAATTTGTTGTGACCCACAGAGTCTAATGACTTTGCACAGTCAATGAAATACAGGTAAGCATCTTTCTGGTATTCTTTGATTTCAGCCAAAACTCATCTGACATCAGCAATGATATCCCTTGTTCCACATCCTCTTCTGAATCCAAATTGCATTTCTGGAAGTTCCCCATCAATATACTTCTGCAACCACTTTTTGAATTATCTTCAGCAAAATTTTACTTGCATGTAATATTAATGGCATTGTTTGATAATTTCCATATTCTGTGGGAATTATCTTTCTTTGGAATGGGTATAAATATGGATCTCTTCCAGTCAGTTGGCCAGGTAGCTGTCTTCCAAATTTTTTTGCATAGCTAAGTGAGTGCCTCCAGCACAGCATCCGTTTGTTGAAACATCTCAATGGGTATTCTGTCAATTCCTGGAAGCTTGCTCTATCTCAGTTCCTTCAGTGCAGCTTGAACTTCTTCCTTCAATACCATTGGTTCTTGATCATTTAAAGAAGCAGGGAAAGTGAATGAAAAATCTGAAGTGAGATTACCTCAGCAACTCAGCAAATCTAAGTGAGGCGAGAATGGCCCGGCCCCATTCTCTGTTCTCCGGAGCCCCAGCCTACAGGCAGGTGAGGTGGGCCCTTGCCAGGGCTCTTTTCTGGAAGACATTTCCATGGCTGTCACCCCCACAAGCTGCTCTTGACTAAGCGGAAGGAGTAGGTGTGATCACTCAGAAGCCCTGGGACGTTTGCCAGTGCCGCTCCTTCAGCATCTTCTGGGCAGAGGTGTCTGGCAGAAGCACAGGCTTTGATCTGTTATTTAAAAAGCATCAGATGACTCAGCCCTTGGAGGGTGGCTGTCTCACAGTGCGCTCTCCCCTGCAACACGCTTATGCACAGCACTGGCACACAGTGCCTTAGAGATCACGTCACCAAGACCAAGACGGCTATCAGGACAGACAGGGTCTCTCACCGTGCTGCCAGGTGGCAGCCATGGAACCCTGAATGAGGCAGAAGGCACACACAGAGTGGGTGTGTCTGTGCCCAGCACCTTCACAGGGATGCCCTGGCCAGGAACAGCCCCCAAACCTCTAACACCGAGGGGTCTCAGGACCTGGGCTGGGCCATTCTTGTTGAAGCGTTTTGCTGATTCCTTTTAAGGCTTAATCATAGCTGCCACACTGAAGGTACCTTGGGAAAGGACTCAGAGTCCACAAGTTACCGTCTTTCCATTTTCTGTGGAACTTGTTTTCCTTTCTGTAAAAGGGAGCACACAAAATCCTTTGCCCTCAAGTTTGCTCAGCTGCCAATTAGCACGTATGCATGGGACAAAGAACATAAACACACATGCACCAACACTCACATCTTGCTCTTAAAAGATATTGTGTTCCAGGCCCAAAGTATATCCCAGGGCCATAGTATTAGGGGTACCACCACAGTCCAACCAGCCTGGGATAAAACTCACTCCCAGGGTCTGGCTCTCAGCCCAACAGTAAACAAGATGTACAGGCAGACCACTCAACCCAGAGTGATGCACGCACATACTCTATGGAGATGCATCCCTGGAGCAATCGATCACAAGGCACCAGAGGGGCACCATTTGCATGGAGGAAATGCAGGACACACAGGAGGGTGTAACTGGGAGGGGCACCAGGGAAGGGTTACTGGGCAGCAGGGGAGGAGACTGGGTTAGAGTTGGGGATGGTAATTGGGGAGTGAAACCAAATGTACACGAAATGTTGAATGTAAAACAAACTCTACTCTGTAAACTTGCACCTAAAGCACGATAAAATAATAATAATAAAGATACTGTGTTGCCAAAAAAAAGTCTGAATGTGGTTCCAGGCTTTGATCTTTCAATGGCCTCAAGGTGGACTTTCTTTTCTGGAATCTTCCACTAGCAACGAGAGAGACTCTCCACGCTCCCCTATCATGTGGCAGTAACATGCTGTTATGGATTCAATCCTGTCCTTCAGAGAACCTGCTGGAATCAGGAGCCCTCCAACTGTGGCTGTGATCCCACTGGGAAGAGGTTTGATGTTGACACAGTGGCTGCAACAATGGGCTCAGGTACAGCAGGATTGTGAGGCTGGTGCAGTACCAGGCAGGGTTTCATTGTGTTGTACGTGGGGTCAGTATCATTCAGAGTTGACTCTGACACCTAACAACTACAACAACACAGGAAACTAAGACACAAGCTATGTCCTTTACTCAGTCATATGTTGCTCTCAACAGGTATTCTCTTGTCCAAAAAGTTATTATTACTTGAATTTACTTGAATAGGTACATTAACTCATTAACCAAACACTGCACCATTGACTGAAATATTAGACAATGCACTTATCTCTTTCTCTGTCTGTCCATCCATCATCCATCCATCTATCCATCCATTCATTTAAACTTCCACCCTTCCATCTTTCCACCCATCGACCCTCCACCTTTCCATTTACGCATCCATTCTGCATTCTGCTTTATTCCATCAAAAATCTTAAGTCAAGCAACTAATTACACCAAAATTATTTAGTCAATAAGAGGAATAGAGGGTGGCACAGAGCACAAACTAGGGAGCAAAGAGGAAAAATGGAAGAAGGGGTAGAGAGGAGCCAAGAGAAAGTGAAGGGCAGAGAAGTGAGTC
>NW_006921860.1:1323259-1328099 GCF_000298275.1 Orycteropus afer afer | reverse complement strand
GGAGGTCACTGTGAGTCAGAATCAGTTGATGGCAGTGGATTTTAATACCACAATTCAGATGCATTGATTCCCTGGTGGCACAGTGGTTAAACACTCAGCTGCTAGCCAAAACATCAGCAGTTCAAAACCATCAGCTGCTCTGCAGGAGAAAGACGTGGCGGTCTGCTTCCATAAGCTTTGAAAACCCTATGGGGCAGTTCTACTCTGTCACGTGGGGTTGCTATGGGACAAAATGGACGTCATGGCAATGAAAGGAGATAATATAGCTGATGAGTTTATTAAGCAAAGAAGAACAAGCATGAATACAGACCCACAAACAGCCCTGACTCGTGTGAAACTCTCTGCCTTGGCTAATAGGGCTTCCTGACTGTAGGCTGCATGATGTTGTATTCACATACCTGGGAAGATTTTCTCACTCTCTGGGTAAGTCACCTGACTTTCTTTGGAGGATCTCCCTCATCTCTGTGGTTTGGGTGAGGAAGACCAGATCCACCCCATCTAAGATTGGGCACACGGCCTAGGCCTGGCCAATGAACACATTCCACCTCCTGGGCCATAGTGCATGGGTCCCAAATGGTCACATGACCCACATCCATCCAATCAGCATTTCTCCTGAGACTTTTGCTGGAGATATTCTTTTTCCACTGCATTTGCAGCTGGAGGACTTGAACCTGGAGCTTCTGAGGTACCATAGGAAGCAAACTCCTTAAGAACAGAGCAAAACAGACTGCAGAGGAGCCAAAGAGTAAATTCAAGTCCTGAACGTCACTTGAGCCCTTGGGTCTGAGTGTAACCAGACTTTCAGTCATAAGATCTTAGAAATTCCACTTTGGGCCAAAGTCAGTATAAGCTGGAAAGAGACTTCCAACCAGCAGGCCTGATTAACAGAAGCAGCCCAGGAGGACCTCAGCCTCAAGGGGCGCAAGGCCCCCTCACCAGAGGCAGGAAACTGAGGACAGGATGGTCTTATCTACCTCCGCTTTTTATGTAAGTCTTCGGTGGTTAGACCCAGAGCCACCAGGTGTCTCTAGAGAAGACCCTGCTAATGTTCCTGTCACTGCTCAGTCACCTGGACCAGGTGTCCTCTCAGTTGGCTGACCTGACAATATCACACCAGCAAAGAGTTCTTTGGCGCCATAGACACGTACCATGTCCTTTGAGTATTTGGATGTTGTGACAATTATGGTGTTAATCACCTCTGATTATGATTGTGGTGTTAATCTGCTCTGGTGGCATAGAGCCTAAGGCATTTGCTAACCAGAAATCTGGAGGTTCAAATGCACCAGCCACTCCTCGGAAGGAACGTTGGGCAATCAATCTACTTCTATAGAGACATCGCCTCAGAAACCCAAAGAGGGGTCGTTATAAGTCAGGTCAACTCAACGGCAGTGAGTTTGTTTTATTTTGATGATTTTGTTCCGTGTCATCTGGCCTAGGCTGTGATTCTCCGTGGTTTGGGAGGTCCATGCCCATCCCATGATCTTCTTCCATCTTGTGACCTGACGTGAGCAGCTGGGATTTCCTTGGGGGTGGGGCATGCTCCCAGGCCCTTAATGGATCTCGCTCTGCTCTGCGCTCCTCTCGCTGCCTGACCTCTGCTTCTTGGGACTTAGGCCTGCAGAAGTCCCAGCCACCGCGTCAGCCCCCACAGTCCTGCGACCAGAGGGGTCTCCAGCCTTCCACGTGACCCATGGACTTGCACTTGCCAGCCCCCCGATTGCATGAGCCATTGCCTGGCAGCAAATCTGTATATTTATACACACGTTTCACCGGTTTGCTCCTCTGAAGCTCCCAGACTAAGACGGGTGATTAGGATATTTTCTTGAGCAGTAAGCATTTGAGAGTTCCATCACTTAAACCAATGATGTCAGAGCTTCAAAAAAACAACCTTGTGTGTGTGCACAAGTAAGCACGTGACCTCTGTTCATGGGGATGCCACGTCGTACCTTTAGAAGTCAGCACTCCGTGGACATAGATTCCCACGTGCTGTGAAGCCAGCGGGGTCCCCGTGTGGTGCAGGCAGTTCCCATGCTCCACTGCTCGCCGGGAGGTTGGACGTTTGACTCCATCCACAGGCGTCTCAGTAGAAAAGTCCAACAAAATTAGCCACAGGTTTCCAAACCCTGCCCTGCACAGCTTACTCTGACACACGTGGCGGTGCAGGAGTCGGCGCCCACTCGGCAGAATCTGTTTTTGTCGTCGTTTAACGATGTCAGTGAGCACAGGCAGGACCACCCCCCCAGAGAAGCGGGGGGTCTGGTTTGGCCTTGGAGGGGGTGTCACGGATGGTGTGTGCACTTTGTCCTGGTTGTGGCATTAGCGGCAGGGCAGCGCTCGCTCAGTACGGAACCGATCCCATCTCGCTTCCCGTTTCCCCAGGCTACCTGGCTTCCTTCTGGGCCTTTCTCACACAGAGAACATCAGTCTCTTCAGAGCACTGTTTCATGAGCCGGCCCTGATGCTGGGTGCCGCTGGGACATATTTGACAAGCCAAGGGTGAAAGGACTTGATCCCAAATCCGCTGGGGAGCCGCTGGTGCCTGGCCACAGTGGCTGCAGACATCTTCAGGCGTCTCCATATTGCAGGGGACCGTGCCACGCCCTGCAACCGTCTACCTCAGTGCACCAGGGTGGCCGTAATGAACTACTGCCAAATCGGGGCTTGAGGAACACATCTCCCTGCTGTCACAGTCTAGAGGCCAGGGGTCTGAAATCAGGACATCGGCAGGGCCATGCTCTCCCTAAAGGCTCCAGGGAAGACCCTTCCTCGTCTCTACCGGCTGCTGGTGTCCCCGGGTGTTCCTTGGCCTATAGCTGCACCCTCGTGGGATGGCGTCTCCCCTGTGTGACTCTGTCGCTGGGTCTGGCCTCCCCTTTTATAAGACACCACTCAGAAGGGATTAGAAACCAGCTGACTGCAGCATGACCTTTTCTGTGATAACTTCTGAAAGAAACACCCCATTTGTAAACAAGATCACCTATCCAGAGACAGGGATTAGGGCTTCGGCTCGTTGTTTGGGCGACACAATTCCACCCACAACATTGTGCAGGCAGGGCCAGGATTTCAGGCCTAAGTGACACCTCGGAGTTTGTAGGCATGCTAGTTAGTTAGTTGGTGTTGGTTCTGATTGGTCATCACGCATGTGGAATCAGGAGTCAAATATACAAATTGTCACCTTGAGTGACAGCGTAGCCACCATTGTGAGGCTGGCACAGGACCAGGCAGTGTTTGCTCTGCTGTGCAGAGGGTCACTTGGAGTCAGAGCCGACTCGACGGCTCCTAACAACAGCATCACCCTGAGTGCTGACACTCTGATCTTCCATTGAGTCGTTCCCGCAGTGTTCAATCCCACTTTAACCTTTATCCCTTCAAACTGAACCAAGAAACGCTTGTCTGGGAAACAGGCTTCAGTACCTACAAAGTCCTCCCGAGGAGAGAGAGAAAGCCGACGGGCAAAGCCAAGCTTCCATGACAAGATTTCTCAGAACTAGTAAAATGTCAGCGTGTGGTCGTCCTGCACTGGGACATCCGCCCCTACCTGGTGAAAGCAAAAAATGACGATACATGGCTAAATCATTTGAGAACTATTACGGTGTGCTGCCTGGTAAGGTGCTACAATGCATGTAAACGGAACACCTGCCGAGTGCCGGCAGTGCTCCCTCCAGGTCTGCATACAAGCGATGATCTAAGGACGAGCAAAGGAGAAAGCACTTGGAGTGAGTTCCCAACTATCTGCTCACTCACCGTTCACTCGACTCCACACATTTCCTGTTCCTGTCATGAATGGATGTTTGCAGCTGTTTCTTCCCATTTTGAGTCGTGCCCCCTCAGCAAATGAAGGTTTTGAAGGCTTCACTCCATCCACATCATTAAGGTCGACTCTACTCGGAGAGGCAGCTCTTCCCTAGTTATATTTTGAGCGCCTTCCGACCTGAAGGGCTCATCTTTAGGCCCTGTATCGGACAACGTCTCAGGGCTATTCATAAGGTTCTCAGCGGCCAGTTTTTTCAGAAGTGGACCTGCCCACTTCTAATCCTTCCTCCTAGACTGCCTTCGTCTGGAAGCACCCATGAAACCTGTCCGCCGTGGGTGATCTGGCTGGCATTTGAAATACCACTGGCATAGCCTCCAGCCTCGCAGCAACATGCAGGCCACCACGGCAAGACAGACTGGCAGACGAGTGGTAGAGGCCACAGTGGCTGCAACAATGAGCTCAAGCGTGGCCATGGTTGTGAGGCTGGTGCAGGAGCTGGCAGTGTTTGGTTCTGTCGTTCACAGGTCACTGAGTCGGAACCCACTCAACAGTGTGTAACCATAACATCCATCCCACTGCAACATCGTCTGGGAAAACAGGCACCAGCACATGCCACGTTGCAACAATGCCACCATTGGTGCACTCTGGTTCTTCGTCACGCTGCTAAAAACTTCAGAATAATGTGAAGGCTTCATTAATTTATTTTCCACTTTTGTGTAGTGCTTGTTGTTGTTGTTGTTAGGTGCTGTTGAGTGGACTCTGATTCATAGTGACCTTATGTACAACAGAATGAAACACTGCCTAGTAGTGCTTCCAAAACACCAAACTCACTGCCATTGAGTCAATTCCAACTCATAGAGACCCCTATTCTGTTTCTGAGGCTGTAAATCTTTACAGAAGTAGATTGCCCCCGCCTTCCTTCCGCAGAGCAATGGGTGGGTCTGAACCACTGACCTTCTGGGTAGCAGCCTTATCCATGCTTAGCTCATCTTAAAACACTATTTTAAAAATCTTACCTATTTCTGAGGTCATTTTAGAATAATAAAATATGTTTACTCTTTCTGCTTTTGTAAATTCATTTTCTTG
>NW_006921860.1:1321435-1322375 GCF_000298275.1 Orycteropus afer afer | reverse complement strand
CACTGGTGGCCTATGACTAGGAAGGGAAACAGCAAGGAGGGAGACAACCTGAGCTGTGGACTTTCGGGTGTCCAGAGAGTGCAGCCATTTTGATTGTTTACATGTGGCACCATTTTGGATATTGAAAGTGACTGAGGGTGCAACCATTTTGAATGTTTATAAGTGGTGGCCATTTTGGATTTTAAAGTGACAGCATTCTCATTTGGATTCCAGGGACCTAAGAATAGGCTCCATTTCCCAAGGATGGCAGGGACATAGAGGAGGCAGACAATGGGAAAGGAGACGGGTGGTGAGTATCTAAGTGCTGCCAACTAGTGAATAGAGGAGCACAGCACAGTACCCTGCTTATGTAGATAACAACCAAATGAAACAAAGAAAACAAAAATCATAATAAGACTAAGTTCAGATTTCTTGGCAGAAACCAAACCAAACCAAACAAACAAACACAACCGTTGCTGTAGAGTCAGACCCAACCCATAGCAACCCCTCCTTGGGCAGTATCACTACAGAAGTAGATTGCCCAACCTTCCTTCCAGGGAGTGGCTGGTGGGTTTGAACCACCACCCTTCTAGTTAGCAGTCAAATGCCTTAGGCACTATGCCACCAGAGGTAGAAACCATGTAGGCAAAAAGACAATGGGATGGCATATATAAAACCCTGAAAGAGAAAAATTTCCAACCAAGAATTATGCACTCAGCAAAGCTGTCCCTCAAATATGATGGTAAAATTAGGACATTTCCAGATAAGCAGAAATTAAGGGAATTTGTTAAAACCAGACTAACCTTACAAGAGATGCTAAATGGAGCCCTTTCGACAGAGAAGCAACAACAGCAAACAACCATCGACCATTAGCACACATGATGATATAACCCAGAAACCAACCCAGCTATGGAAGTATCCAAAGTAAATAAGCCTACAAGATTGTAAACAGGGAACCAGA
>NW_006921860.1:1318946-1320320 GCF_000298275.1 Orycteropus afer afer | reverse complement strand
CCATCAGCAGAAGAGTGGATGACCAAACTGTGGTACATACACATAATGGAATGCTTTGCAGCACTGAAGAATAATGTAGAGTCTGCAAAACAACCCAAAATATGGATGAACTTGGAGGACATTATGCTGAGTAAAATTAGTCAATCACAGAAGGACAAATATAGTATTAGTTCGTTGTTGTGGAGGGTTAAGAAAAGGTTTATATATGGAGGGAAACTTTCTTTGTTGGTTGCCAGGGGTGGGAGGGGAGGGGAGGAAACACAACAACAACAACAACAACAACAACAACAACAAAATGCATTGACCCATGTTACTTCAGTTTTTTGTATTTCACTGTACATAAATTATATTTCAATAAAATGCATTTTAAAAAAGAAAGAAAACAAAAATTATGAGCAAGTCACTCCAATATACAATCACCAATTAAATATAAACACAAAGACATCACAATGCCTCAGACACAACAGAGCATCACAGTCCACACAAAGAAGCAAGATAAAGCAGGAGAAACAAGGGACCAGGATACAAACCCAGAACACATTCCTGAGGAAGACACAGCATTAGAACTCCCTGATAAGGAATTCAAAAGAATTATATTTAGATACCTTCAATGAATTGAGAGACAGATCAAGGAAAACACTGCCAAAATTGAGGAAAACACAGAGAAAACCCTAGAACAATTTTGAAAGACAATACAAGAACAAAATGGCAAAATAAATGAAAAAATTAGAAATGATACACAATCTACAGACAGAAAGCCAGAAGATTAATACTAAATTTTCAGAAATACATAACACATTGAAAGGGCAAAGGAGTAGAATTGAATCAATGGAAGATAGAATCAGATTAGAATTAGTGTTCCCTTTCTTTGGAAAGGGAACAATCAGAAAAAGATCAAAAAAAAATGAAGAAAGTCTAAGGGTCATGTGGGATACCATCAAAAGAAATAACCTACGTGTCATTGGAATTCCAGAACAGGAAGAGACAAATAAAACCATAGAGAAAACTGTCAAAAATTTGCTGGAAGAGAATTTTCCTGGCATGATGAAAGATGAGAATATGTCCATTCAAGAAGTCCAACGGACCTCAAAAAGGAGAGACCCCCAAAAGAAAATCACCAAGACACATCATCATCAAACTCACCAAAACCAAAGACAAAGAAAGAATCCTAGAAGCAGCATGGGAAAAACTAAAAGTTACCTACAAGGGGCAACCAATAAGAATAAGGTCTGATTTCTCAGCAGAAACCATGTAGGTAAGAAGACAATGGGATGGTATATATAAAACCCTGAAAGAGAAAAATTTCCAACCAAGAATTATGTACCCAGCAAAATTGTCCCTCAGATATGATGGTGAAATTAGGACATTTCCAGA
>NW_006921860.1:1317701-1318781 GCF_000298275.1 Orycteropus afer afer | reverse complement strand
AACCAGAGACGTCAATTGACAAATGAAGACCACTACAAACCAAAAAGGGGAAAAAACCGTGTAGTTCCAGAACTTCTAAATGGTAGGGAAGTCAGGACAACTATAAATCACAGGGTAACCTCAAAGAAAAATGATAAACCTTCACATCAAAATCAAAAAGAGGACCAGCACAAATATTTAGCAAATACTAAAACTATAGCATTGAAGGAAATGATAACATGATTCATAAACAAAATAAGTTCAACACAGAAAATTATATGGAAGAAATCAATACACACAAAAAACACATAACAAAATGACAGTAACAAATTCATACTTGTTGATAATTACATATCTGAAAAGGACTTATCTCTAAAATTTATAGAAAACTCCAACACCTCAACAACAAAAAGCTTAACAATCCAGTTCAAAAATGGGCAGAAGACATGAATAGACACTTCACCATAGAGGATATTCAGGCGACGAGCAAATACATGAAGAAATGCTCATGATCATTAGCCATCAGAGAGACACAAATCAAAACAACGAGATACCATCTCACCCCAGCACTAACTGCAAAGATCAACAAGACAGAAAATAACACATGTTGGCAAGGATGTGGAGAGATTGGGACTCTCGTACACTGCTCGGGGGACTGTAAAATGATACAACCACTGTGGAAAGCAGTATAGCAATTCCTTAAAATGCTGTAATTAGAAATACCATTTGCCCCAGCAATCCTATTACTAGGTATATATCCTAAAGGAGTCAGAGCCAGGACAGGAACAGATATATGCACCCCCATGGTCATCACAGCACTGTTCACAATAGCCAAAAGATGGAAATAACCCACGTGCACATCAACAGAAGAATGGATAATCAAACTATGGTACATACACACAGTGGAATACTATGTAACACTAAAGAATAATGTAGAATCTGAAAAACACCGCATAACATGGATGAACTTGGAGGACATGATGCTGAATGAAATAAGTCAATCACAAAAGGACAAATATTCTATTAGTCCACTCTTGTGAAAAGTCAAGGAAAGGTTTATGTATGGAAGGGTACTTTCTTTGTTGGTTACCAGGGGTGGGA
>NW_006921860.1:1310037-1317234 GCF_000298275.1 Orycteropus afer afer | reverse complement strand
AACAACAACAACAACAATGGAGGCATGTGGGAGAAAGGCCCAGTGGTTTAACTCAGTTTTGGTCTTCTGTGCCACTCTAACAGAAAACACCACAGGTGGCGGCTTGAACAAACAGGGATCTACTCTCTTGCAGTTTAGGGGGCTAGAAGTCAGTCCAAAGTGACAGCTCTGGGGCTGGGTGAAGGCCCCTCAACCTTGGGCTTCAGCTCTGCCTCTTGCTTCCAGCCACTGGAACTGGAGACTTCTTTTAACTCTGGCAGCTGCTGGCTGCTAAGGCTGACAAATTCAAGGTCGACAAATAAAATGGCACAGTCCCAAGATTACCAAACAACGTGGCAAGACATTAGTTCAAGTCCAGAAACAGTCCTAAGATTGGCAGATACTCAGCGATGACTTCGCAAAATGCAGGGATCCTAGAAGCATGCCAAAAAGCTGAAGACCACTCTCAAAGCTCCTCCTTGTATACTGGAAGCAGACCACCTCCCTAAGGCGGCTCCTCAGCTGCTCCCAGCACGGAGCTGATGACCAGTCTCATCATGGAGAATAACTACATCCAGCTGCCCAGCCACTCACCCAGGCCCAGCCACTCCACCCAGGCCCAGCCACTCAACCAGGCCCAGCCACTCAACCAGGCCCAGCCACTCACCCAGGCCCAGCCACTCACCCAGGCCCAGCCAAGCTGATACACAACTTAACTACCACAGCTCCCAAGAAGATCACGGCACAACAACCCTGAGAAGCACAGTTTTGCTCTGTAAGGCACAGCGTTGCCATGAGTCACAATCCACTCACTAGCAGGGGCTTTGGTTTTGGGTATTAGTCAGCAGTGCAGGGCATGGAGTCAATGGAAGAAATGCAGGAATTCAGGTGTGCTGTTCTGTAGGTAGGAAGAGCCTGTGTGTAGAGAATGAGAGGGGGCAAGAGACGGCTGGTGGGAGAGGCTGGGTGTAGGGGTAACCTACCTTCCCTGAAGCTAAAGCTCTCAAGACGTGACCTACGGAGCCCACCAGCCCTGTAAGGAATGGAAACATACATGGCCGTGTAAGCGCAAGGCTAGAAACCAGCAGGTTGAATCATCCTACCAGGGCCCAAGGTATGTAGGAGATATGGTCAACCCCAAAGAGATGCCACATGCCCACATTCCCTCAGTTTCCTTTCCTAGAGGAACAGAAAATAAGGATAGAGGAAACCCTGACAGCAGAGAAGGAAAGGAGAACAATTCTCGTAAGAATTACTGGGCCCATCTTGAGACTTCTTCTCACGCACCTTGGACATGTTAGCAGGAAGGACCAGTGCCTGGCAAAGGACATCACACCTGGTAAAGTAGAGGGTCAGCGAAAGAAAGGAAGCCCCTCGACGAGATGGGCTGGGCCAGCGGCTGCAGGGATGGGCTCGAGCACAGCAACCATTGTGCGGATGGCGTGGGGCCGGGCAGTGCCTCGTTCTGCTGTACACAGGGTCTCTGAGTCAGCACTGACCTGATGGCCCTTAAATGGGTAAGGCATTTGGCTGCTAACCAGAAAGTCAGTGGTTCAAATCCAGCAGCTGCTCTGTGGGAGGAAGATTAGGCAGTCTACTTCGGTAAATATTTACAGCCTCAGAAACCCAATGGGGGTTGCTATGAGTTGCTATGGCAGTGGGTTTAGTGGAACAGCAACAAGCAAAAAACAGCCTACATCACTCAAAAGGCTGGGGCCAGAGCCTGGAGTCCACCGTGGACTGGTTGTGACCTTGGGCAATGTACTCAGCTTACTTACCCCATTCACTTTTTCCTTCTTTATCGCCAGCCCTCTTCTCCCTGTTCCCACCACCTTTCTCCTGCTCCCAACCCAGGCCCAGTTTATCAGGAGACTTTTGTCTGTACATGTTCTTCCTCCTTTGTCATCCCTGGGATCTCGTTCGCTTGAGGAAATTTCAGGAACTGGCAAAGATGGGAGACAGAAGAAGGAAGAGGAAAATGGAGACAGAGGCAATATGCAGAATCAAGAGACAGACGAGCATACACATGACGGGTAGGGATGAAGGAGCCTGGTGGCACGGCACTTAGGTGATCAGTTGCTAACCAGAGGTCCAACCAGTCACGCTGTGGGAGAGAGATGTGGTGGTCTGCTCCTGTAAAGATTACAGGAAACCCAATGGGACAGTTCTACTCTGTCCTGTAGGTCACTATGACTTAGGATCAGCTTGCTGGCAATGGGTTGGGTTGGGTTTTGGTTTGGTTAGGGATGAGGAAAAAAAAATGTTAAGGGGAACTAATTCATATCCCCAAAGACACTTCCTAAAATGTCTCCAGCTTCCCTCTTCGTATTATGCTATAGTCCATGGCTATTCTAAAGTCACTCTTATTTTCAATCTCCCAAGTTCTTTGCCTAAGGCATCTGACTGCTAACCAGAAGGCTGGCAGTTCAAACCCACCAGCCACTGCTCGGGAGGAAGTTTGGGCAATCCTACTTCCGTAGAGATGCCGCCTTGGAAACCCAAGGAGGGTCGCTATGAGTTGACTTGACTTGACAGCAGTGCATTTGGTTTGGTTTTGGAATGTTTCTAAAGAGACTCAATAAAGCTCAGTGTTCTTTCAGTCACCTTTAGCTACTGGACGGTGTTTCTTTCTATGTGACACAAAGCATGCCTGAGCCATGTGGAGCCTGGCTTGCATTTGCGTTGAGTGGATGGAATTACAATCTATTCCACAGGTATAGGTTCAATTGAGGAGGTATGGGTAACACAGGGGCCCTGGTGATGTGGTGCCCAAGGCGTTTCACTGCCAACCAGAAGGCCAGCGGTTCAAACCCATCAGCCACTGCTCGGAAGGAAGGTTGGCAACCTACTCCATAGAGATACCACCTCGGAAACCCAAGGAGGGGTCTCTATGAGTCAGAACCGACTCGACGGCAGTGCGTTTTGTTGCGTTGCATATGGGCACATACATCAGTATCTGGCACAGAAGTACATTAGCAACAAAGCTTCATAGATTTGTATTACTTATTAAACCAATACCAAACTCACTGCCATCAAGTCGGATCCGACTCATAGCGACCTCTCCTTGGGTTTCCAAGGCGGTATCACTATTACTTATTAGTAGCAAATAAACCATGAAAAATACACTTACTGTGTTTCTGCTTTGCTATTTCCAGCTTTACAATCAGTCCTGAAAAGTTGGAGCAGGCAGAGTGAAGGGAGGAGAATCAATAAACCATGAAAACACTACTCAAAATAATTTTCATCGCAAGCTCAGTAAGTTCTTACAATGTTGATTGTGTCTAAAAAGAAAAAGGGTGGGTGGGCTTTGCTAACAGAATGCCCCACTTTTACCTCATAAGGAGAGGTGTGTGCACTGAATGTTAGAAACATGCCAATGAGAATCGAATACAGGGATTCCTGGATGACATGTGCGGTAAAGCACTTGACTGCTAACTGAAAAGCTGGTGGTTTGAATGCACCCAGAAGCCCCTGGAAGCAAGGCCTCGTGATGTCCTTCTGAAAGACCACAGCCATCGGAGACCTGGGAGCACAGGGCTCTGACACACAGGGTCGCCGGGAGTTGGAGTTGACTCAGTGGCAGCTGCTTTTACCGCTTACTATGAAGGAGCTGTGGTGGCGTAGTGCCTAAGGCACTTGCCTGCTAACCAGGAGACTGGCGGTTCAAACCCACCAGCCACTCGTTGGAGGGAACACTGGGCAAGCTACTTCCATAGTGATATTGCCTCAGAAACCTAAGGAGGGGTGGCTGTGAGTCAGATCCGACTCCACGGCAGTGAGTTTTATGAACAATGACTTCTTGTTGACTGCGTATTCTGGGCTGGACACTTTACTATCCCTGATCTTTACCACAACCCTGTAAGTTAGATATTAATATCCCCCTCTCGGAGAAGAAATTAGGACTCAGGTGTAAGTAAGTGGGCTGTGGTCACACAGTTACATAGTGAAATTGAGATAAAACTGTCTGCCTCTAAGACCCTGTTTTTTCCCATTATTTCATGGGAATTCTGCCTGCCATCTTGGCTCAGTCCAGGTGCCTTCTTCTGGTTACATAGATGTGACTTTGGATGGGTACAAGGCACCTGAACTTGAAAGATTATGAGAAAGGCATCAGAGTATTGGGCCTGAAATTTTGAGTTGAGTTTGAACAATACTTACAAGCTATATGAATATGGGTAAGGAGAAACTGACTGGGCTTCCATTTCCTCATCTTCAGAACATGCATCATAATACCTTTCAAGGTTCTCTTTCAGAGGAAATGGAATAGTGATGGGTGAGGCCCCAACACAGAGTCTACACACACTGGCCCTCACGAAATGTGGCTGTGAGTTGTTGCCCAGTTGACTCCAACTCACTGTGACCTTATGCATGACAGAAGGAAATGGTGCCTGGTCCTGCAGCACCTCGCAGATCACTGGTGTGTCTGAGTCCATTATTTCCACTATTCTGTTGGCCAGTCTCTCTAAGGATTTCGATTATTTTTGCTGGTGCTCTATTTGGCCAGACATGATGCTGTAGTGAGGGTCTTTCCTGGTCATTTGTTCAGCGTAAGTGATTGTACGTTTAGGGGCATCATCGACAGAGGAGAATGAATGAGAGAGCAACGTCCTTCGGAAGACACAGTTCCTGTCCAGAACACTCTTCCTGTGCTATGAGTCAGACATGATGGGTGTGATTTTAGGAAGTCCTCTCAGTGGTAGACATATTTAGGGGGCTTTCCAAGATCATGTTGTTGTTAGGTGCCGTTGAGTCATGTCTGACTCATAGCAACCCTATGCACGTTGGAAGGAAACACCACCAGGACCCACTCCAGCTCCATGATCCTTGCTATATACTTGAGCCCATCGTCACAGCCACTGTGTCAATCCATCTCATTGAGGGTCTTCCCCTCTTTTGTCGACCCTCCATCATACCAAGCATGACATCCTTCTCCAGGGAATGGTCCCTTGTGACAACATGACTAAAGTAGGTGAGACAAAGTCTGGCCATTCTGGCCTTCAAGGAGCATTCTGGCTGCACTTCCTCCAGGACAGATCTGTTAGTTCTTTTAGCAGGTCACGGTACTTTCAGCATTCTTCATTAACACCACAACTCAAAAGCATCAAGTCTTCTTCGGTCTTCCTTATTCATTGTCCAGCTCTCACAATGCATGTGAGGTGACTGAAAATACCATGGCTTGTGTCAGGAGCACCTTAGTCCTCAAGGAGACATCCTTGCTCCTCAGCACTTGAAAAAGGTCCTTTGGAGCCAATTTACCCAGTTCTATATGTCATCAGGGAGCTATATGTCAGGGAGCTCTGGTAGCATAATGGCTAAGACACTTGCCTGCTAATCAGATGGCTGGCGGTTCAAACCCACCAGCCACTCCTCAGAAGGAAGGTTGGGCAATCCTACTTCCATAGTGATACTGCCTCGGAAACCCAAGGAGGGGTCGCTATGAGTCGGGTTTGACACGACGGCACATAATAACAACAACAACAACATAATTCGTCTAATGTCCTGACTGCTGCTTCCATTGCCGTCAATTGTAGAACCAAATAATGTGAAGTCTTTGACAACTTCAATCTTTTCTCCATTTATCGTGATGCTGCTCATAGGTCCAGGTGTGAGGATTTTCATTTTCTTTATATTGAGATGTAATCCATACTTCAGACTGTATTCTTCAATCTTCCCCAGTAAGTGCTTTAAGTCATCCTCACTTTCTGCAAGCAAAGTTGTGTATCAGCATATCGCAAGTTGTTAATGATTCTTCCTCCACATCCTCTTCTGAATCCAGCTTGCACCTCTGGAAGTTCTCTGCCCGTATACTGCTGCAACAACTTTTGAATTATCTTCAGTAAGATCTTACTTGCATGTGATATTAATGATATTGTTCAATAATTTCCACATTCTGTGGGATCACCTTTCTTTGGAAGGAGTACAAACATGGATCTCTTCCAGTCAGTTGGTCAGGTACCTGTCTTCCAAATCTCTTGGCGTAACTGAATGAGTGCCTCCAGTGGGGCATTGTTTGTTGAAACATCTCAATGGGTATTCCATCAATTCCTGGGGCTTTGTTCTTCACCAATTCCTTCAGTGTAGTTTTGACTTCTTCCTTCAGTACCATTGGTTCTGAATATGCCACCTCCTGAAATGGATGAAGATCTACAAGTTCTTTTTGGTATAGTGGCTCTGTGTATTCCTTCCATCTTCTTTTGATGTTTCCTACATCATTCAATATTTTGCCCATAGAATCTTTCAATATTGCAACTCAATACTTAAATGTTTTCCTCAGTTCTTTCAGCTTGAGAAATGCCAAGCATATTCTTCCCTTTTGGTTTACTAACTTCAAATCTTTGCACATTTCATTATAGTAATTGGCTTTGTCTGCTCGAGCTGCTCTTTGAAATCTTCCATTCAGCTCTTTTATGTTGTCATTTCTTCCATTTGCTTTAGCTACTCTCCAGTCAAAGGCAAGTTTCAGAATCTTTTCTGACATCCATTTTGGTCTTATTTTCTCATCTTTTTAGTGACCTCTTGTCTTCTTCATGGATGATGCTGTTGATGTCATCCCACAATTCTTCTGGTTTTCAGTCATTGGTGTTCAATGCATCAAATCTCTTCTTTAGATGGTCTCTAAATTCAGGAGGGATATATTCAAGGTTATATTTTGGCTCTCGTGGACTTGTTTTAAATGTCTTCAACTTCAAGTTGAACTTGCATGTGAGCAGTTGATGGTCTGTTCCACAATCAGCTCCTGGCCTTGTTTTGGCTGAAGATATCGAGCTTTTCCATTGCCTCTTGCCACAGATGTAGTCAATTTGATTCCTGTGTACTCTGGTGAAATCCACATGTATAGCCACCTTTGTGTTGTTGAAAAAAGGTATTTGCAATGAATAAGTTGTTGGTCTTGCAAAATTCTATCATGCAATCTCTAGCATTATTTCTGTCACCAATGCCAAATTTTCCAACTACTAGTGATTCTTCTTTGTTTCCAACTTCTGCATTCCAATCACCAGTGGTAATTAACACATCCTGATTGCATGTTTGGTCAATTTCAGACTGCAGAAGCTGGTAAAAATCCTCAATTTCCTCATCTTTGGCTTTGGTGATTGGTGCATAAATTTGAATAATAGTCATATTAACTGGTCTTCCTTGTAGGTGTATGAATATTATCCTATCACTGACAGCATTGTACTTCAGGACAGATCTTGAAACATCCTTTGTCATGATGAGTGC
>NW_006921860.1:1303494-1309627 GCF_000298275.1 Orycteropus afer afer | reverse complement strand
TCTGCAAGCCATTCTGAAACATGTGCATTATGTGCAACCTTGCTGGGTTTGAAACACCAGTGGCATAGCCTCAAGCCTCACAGCAACATGCCACCACAGTAGGACAAACCAACAGACAAGTTTTTCTCCCATACATGTTCAAGACCTCTCCATCCTCCCCTTACGTGGATCCCTTCCTCTCTCCTGCTACTTAGGGGTGGGACCTGGATCCCTCCCCTTACCTGGATCTCTGCCGCTGCTTCCTCACTATGTCCTGGTCTAAGATCATGATGATGCCCTTTTCTGAAACCATCCTTCCAATGGGGTGGGTCACATAGTCTTGTTGCATATCCTCACTCAACAGGGCTGCCCTGAGGGCTTACTCTGAGTGCTCCTTGTTCTAGGTGGTGGGCATCCAGTGATGAGAAAGACAGATGAGGCTCCTATTTTCTTGGAAACTATGTTCTAATGGGAGAAAATCCCTAATAAACAGGTAGATGAATGCAGGTAGTCCCTGAATTAGGATGTATGTGAGGTATGAACTGTGCTATGACCATTGCTTTATAGGCTTTGTGCATCTTATCATTAGTCATGTGTTCTACATACAGGGTGGCAGCAGTCATAGTGTCATTCTCAGATGTTCACATGCAGATGTTCAAAGACTGGATTTATAAAGATGCTGATAATGAAGGCAATAGTAATGAACACTAAAAAAAAAAGTCATCAGAATTGACTTACAATGGAACCATATCATGAGTCAGAGAAGATCTGTAAATGAAGATAATTGCATTTGGTGATGAAACTGTAGAGAAAGTAAGAGAACATGGTGTTAAAGAGATGCCTGTAGTGTGGAAGGGGAGCTCCTCAAGTCAGTGGGTCAGAGAGGGTCTCCTACAGGAAAATACACCCAAATATCAAGAAGGAACAAACCACGAGAAGGCCTTGGGAGCAGGTAGCTCCAGAAAGTGTGGGCAACAAATGCAAAGCCCAAGGCTGGGAGTGAAGTTGGTGGGCAGGGAACAGAAAGAGGACCAGTGTGGCTGGGAGTGGACAAGAGGGAAATGAGGCCACTGTAGTAGCTAGGGACTTTTTCAGCCTGGGAAGGAGTTTGGGTTTGTTGTCAAGGCAGTGAAAGCCATAGGGGGCTGGTTGAGGGCCTCTCACCTCGCCCTCTGGATTGTAAGACACTCTCTTCTGAGGAATTTCCCTTGGGACTGAGAGATCCATGAACTCGGTGGTGAGTGGGCTTGAAAGTCTTCCAGCACATTCAGGGTTGGGCAAGGGCCCAATAGGTAGAGTAAGGAGAAAGTGGCCACACAATGAGTCACTGAAGTATGGGTGTGGTGGCCAGAGAAGGAAGCAGAAGGCAAGTGTGTCTCTGCAAGATTCAGTGTCTCTCAGTTCCTGTTCTGCCCATCCCCATTCCTGGGTAGTCCGTGCTGCTCTGTACCTGGTTCTCCATGACAGTCCTGCTCCCTATGATGAGCATCCCTCATGGGCTGCACTCACTCCAACAGGCTGAACCAGCCAAGAGTTTTAGCCAAGATATCCTGAAATCTGGTGGAGGCTGGTGGCTTGATACCAAGATGGAGATGGATGATGAGTAACTTGTCCACTGACCAAAGGTGCTCTTGGCCCACTGGGGCCACATAATAAGCCCAGACACAGAAGGGCAGCCCTCTCCAGCACACATCAGCAAGGGTCAGAAAGCAACAAGGTCACAAAGCAGATATATTCACGTGGCTGCCAGGAGCTGGGCAGGGTGGATGGTTCTCCCTGGAGCTGGCACATTGCACTGCCAGACTGGTTTGTGAGCCCCTGAGATGGGTGAAGCACATAAAAATCAGGTATTTGTGGTCAAAAACCGTCTATTTGAGGGACTAGCTTGCTGTTCCTGGAAGTGAAGAGGGTCAAGAAAAGAGGAGACTTCCATGCTGTGGACACACGATGGGGCAGGCTCCCTCCAGGGCCAGCAGCCAGCTTGGGGGTCACACAGAGACGATCCCACCCAGAATTTAGCTCTCCCATCACTGTGCTCTGTGTGAGCCTTGTGGGTGGCAGAGGGACGGTGAGCAGAGGGCCTGCTGCAATGACCCATCAGGGTGTTAGTGTTCTTGTCATCACCAGCGCATCTCAAGCTTGGCTAGGTGGAGAACATTGCTGAGTGCTCACCTGGTGTCTGAGGCAAGTCCAGCTGTCCCAGGCTCAGTCTCCCCCCACAGCCTCCAGCTCTAGCCCTCCTCCCACCCCCAGGGGCTGCCCTGAGTCAGTTTGGCTCAGCTTCTGTTTCTTTCCTGTATCCCTGCCACCCAGCAGGTGCGGTGGCAGGGCTGCTCCCTGGGACTCTCTAGGGAGTCTTATAGCTCGGGGAAGAGACCTCCCTGCAGCCCAGCACCCAGCCAGGAGGGTCGCAGCTAGGACCCCCCACCCAGGAGGATTGCAGCATGTCTGCAGGCAGCTTGCCCACTGCGCACCAGCCACTGGCCTGGACATTGCAGCCTGTGGTACAGCCTCAGCTCCCCAGGGTGGCTGTAGCAAAGCACCGCAAATGAGGGTGCCCATGAGGACAGGAAGCTATCGTCTTCCCGTTGTGAGGCCAGAGTCTGGAATCAGGGTGTTGGCAGGGTGTGCTCTCCCCAGAGGCTCTGGGACACTCCTTCCTGTCTCTCTGCTGGCCCAGATGTTGCTTGGCTTACAGACACAGCTTCACGTGGCTGTCCTTCCTCTGTCTGTGTCTGTCTCTTTTCCTCTTTTTGTAAGACCACCACTTAGGTGTCATTAGGACCCACCTACTCCACTCTGACCCCATGTTAACCTAACTGATGGCATCCACAACGACCCTGCTTCCACGCAAAGTCATGTTCACAGAGTCAGGGTTAGGATCCAGCATATCTCTTGGGGGTCACCATTCTGTTCCTAACACCTGCCAGCCTCCAGCAGAGTTGGGGCTGGAACAGAGTCTGGCCATCAAGTGCTCAGCTGAGCCTGGGCCACCCTCCTGTTGGACCTCTGCCACGTCCGGCAAAATTGCACAGGTCACTAAAAGAAGCAACACGAAAGGATTAACGGTTTTTTAAAAGGAACGGGGCCCAGGCGGATGCCCTGCATATTCTGCAAGAGTGACCTCTGATGCCTTTGTTCTACTTTGTCTATATGTTTATACATGATTACATCATTAGTCTTGGAATCCGTACAATCAGCTTATTCTCTACAAAGTTTTACTCCTCTATGTGCTCAAGGACAACAGGTGGTCATTAAAATAATCACAAAAGCCTCCTCAGGAATAAGGAGTGTAAAATGATAAAATGATACATGTTTACTAGGGCACAATGACCCAAAGTATGAAACATCCCAATAAGATAAAAATATGGACTACTGGAATAACATCTACTTTTAATACTTGATGTTTTGCCAAGTAAGCATTTAACTGTGAGAGAGGCCTTGCCTTCTCTTGTCGCTGTTGGCTATGTGCCTTGCATTCATGTCCTTTGATGATGTCTCTGTTGGTCTCCAACAGACCTCCAAGCCTGAGGCTTTGGTAACTTTCTCAGCCTCCTGTTGCCCTCGTTCCCCAAAAGACAGGGTGCACATGGCATCCTCTCCCACCCCTCCCAATCTGTATGACCATATCCAACACACTTGGTTCTTAGTGGTGGGCAGGGCAAGTCTTTGCCTGCCTCCCCCTAACTCAGTGGCTGAGGGAGGCAACCTACCTGACCTTGGTCTCCAGCAGAACCTCAGTCCTGGCCCAGTGCTGACTGGACACTCGGTTCATAGATGCGGCCCCCATGGAATCCACCTTTTCATTATCTTAAATGTCCAGGAAAATCAGAGCCTAGAACTGCTTGTGGTCCCATCAGCCAGGTGGTGCCTTATTTGGACAAGTGGGGAATTCCCAAAAACAGCAAGTGCCTTCACATCCAGAGGATTACATAAAGATGTGCTGCAGATTCCGGGGAGAGTATCCAACTGCAGCATCACATAAAGTCACAGCTCCCAGAAGAACACACACACGGGACTCGTGAGGTCCTCCTGTGTGGCAGTCCGTTCTGCTGGATGGAGCCAGCACGGCCCCATTTCTAGAATGTCCGGGGGACACGAAACTTCTGTCAGCCTTACAGAAGCTATTCACCTACCATTAAATATAGCAACAATGGAGAAAATGTTATAGGACCAAACACGGGTCCCTGCCCAGGGCACAGTCAGGCCAAAATGGCTTACACACAGTGATTAAGAGGAGAGAAAATTATTTATTGCAAAGCGGCAATGCAAGGTAGGGGATGCCACCAAAATACAGTTTTTGTAGTGCGCCCGGAGGCAGATGAGTCACACTAGCTTCCTGTCATCAGTTGATAGGGGCTTGGGCAGAGGGGAGAGGGTCAGTTCCCATTTAACTTTTGTTCCTTTCTGCCCTATTGTGCATGTCTGTGGGTCAGAGTTAGTTTACAAGTTGTTTTCTAAGACACTTTTAGCTAGTCTATCATCTGCAGGAAAGAATGCTTTCCTTCCATTCAGTTCTTTAAGGAACTGAATACTCATCTGCCTGGGGTGGAGAAATAATTGGGGGTAATTTAGTTTACTTATCTATTCCCATCTGGGGTCCTATCTAACTATCTGTCTTAACCAGGGTGGGGGAAATAGTGGGGGGTGATTTAGTTTACTTATCTACTCCCATCAGGGTACCAGGGTGGAGGAAATAGTTTTTACTTTACTCGGTTTCAATTCCTATTTAGAATAGATACTATTCCATATTCTTGGAGAACACTTTACTCGGTTTCAAAAAGGGCCTGTTACTCCTCCAGGTAACCGACTCCCCAGTAACTGACTCCCCATGGTGTCTTCATTTTGAGCTCTAGGAAAAAACCCCAACTGACTGCTTTTTCTAGGTGAGGCCTGTGTGACTTGTGGGGGGACTGAACTGCCCCCTAAGGCCCTGCCTTTTGTGCACTGTGATGCCACAGAGAGGCCAGAGAGGCCCGGGAGACACCACACTGCAGAGCACCACGGACACCTTTGAGGAGAGCCGTCTTCTCAACATGAGGAAGGACGCGATTAGTAGCCGGTCTGCAGCAGCCCTGCATAAGGAAACCTGCAGGCTGACTGAGTGCATTCGTTTGGCAGCGCAATTTCTGCACATCCCCATGAAGCATGTCCTTTGGGTGCCCCCTCATATTGGTCGGCACTGCACTGTGTTTGATGGAATGGCTGTATTTCCAAGAGTTCAAACTCAATCTAGTTCTGAGCAATTACAAGTGAATTCTTTACAAAGCGAATGACCACATCACATCCACACTTCAGGGTTTCGATTTCAAATCTCATCAAATAGAGCCTCTGCAGAGGCATTGATTGGCGTTTACAAATGAGCCGTCCCAACGGCGCCTGCACTGCTTCCTCTGAGTCACAAGTATTCTCTCCCACACTTAGAAATTACTGTATTTTCCACACACAAAGCAGCCACGTAAATAAAGCACACACACATACAAGGCACAAAGCACTCATAGGAAACTAAGGCTCGAGAGGGCTGTGCAGTTTGCAAAAACTGCATAATGTGTACATTATTTGCATAAAATATGGTAATCACTTCTGAAAATGCAAATTAACTCCTCGTCCCCTCATTTCCTATTCAGGGGTCTGGGAAGTGTCTCTGGCTTTCAATGACGTTTTGCCAGGTGTATGGGTTTCCGACAGCTGCCATAACAAAGTACCACAACTGAGTGGCTTTAAGCCACAGACACTTACTGTCTGCCAGATCTGGAGGCCAGGAGTCTGAATTCAGGGAGTCAGAGGGCCTTGCTCCCTCCACAGCCTCTAAGGGAAGATCCTCCCTGGCCTCTTGAGGCTTCTGGAAGTCCAGGAGTCCTTGGCTGGCAGCTGTGCCTGCCTCCATTGCCACAAGGCTCTCTGCCCCTGTGTCTCTTTTCTTTCATAGGACAGCACTCAAAATGCACTAGGGTCCACCTTACTCTGCTATGACCTCATGTAAGTGTAACTGATAACAACCTCAAAGATCTTGTTTCCTCCTAAGGCCATACTCACAGCTTCTGAGAGTTAGAACTTCATCGTGTCTACCCAAACCAAACTAAACTCATGCCATGGAGTCAATTCCGACTGGGATTGCCCAGTCTTCCTTCTGCAGAGTGGCCAGTGGATTTGA
>NW_006921860.1:1298082-1302104 GCF_000298275.1 Orycteropus afer afer | reverse complement strand
GAGCACATGTAGGAGATGGTTAAAGACCTCAATGTGGAAGTGAATCCTTGGAGAAGAGAGCACACACCCCAAACGTGAGAGCCAGCACAAGGCCTGACCGTGCACTCAGCCCCCGGTCACGCACGTGGGCGGGTGAGACCTCTGGGTTTGGGAAGTTCTTCTCTAGCGGGGATCCATCAAATTCACGGGGAGGAGTGTGTGGAGTGCCTGGTGTGTTACATGTGATTGTGATACTTAGCTTTACAATCGAGGCGGCAGGTAACAAGTAACAAGATTAAAGTTCTTCTTAATAAGATCCCATGACACTCTTCACTTGCCTTGTGACAGGTTTTGCGCGTGTGTGTGTGTGGTGGGCAGAGTTGGGGAACGTGAGCAGGTGTTTACTCCTGGAGACACTAAAGGCCACTTTCCTTCTAATCTATTGATTCATTGAGGAAATGTGATCTATTCCAGAGGGAGGTTTCTGGGCATTGCAACATTTGGAGGTTGGCTGTTAACCTAAAAGTTGGTGGTTCAAACCAACCCTGTAGCTCCACGGAGGAAAGACTTGATGACAACAAGTCTACGTGAGCAGCTGTGCTGTGTAACACGTGGGGTCACCGTGGGTCTCAGTCGACTTGATGACAACAGGCTCGGTTGGTGTATTTGAAGGGGGGGGGGCGTGAACCAGGCTCCTTCATTTCTGACTTTGTCACCCTTGGCTCAATTTACCGTCACTCAAACCTGCTGGTTATGGAATGCTGGCCCCTGCTCCCGGCAGCACAGAAGCAAGCACAGAAAATAGACAAGCAGCTGTAAAGGGGAGGAAGCCCCCACAGGCATCCCTGTTTCGACTCTTGCTGGGCCTACCTTGAAATGCTCATCTGCAGGTAGGGCTTCTAGAAGGGCTGAGCTGGTTGAGGAAGTTCACTTTCTGATCCAGTGTGCGATGTGCTCTTACTTCAAACTACTCATTCATTTGGTCATTGATTCACTTCTTCCGTAAGCATTTACACACAAAGTGCCAAGTATGTTTTTTTTTTTTTCCCCATTTACTTAAACTTTCCAGACAAATAACATTTCAAATAAAAGGTTTATAAGCAACTTATAGTAACTCCCTGATTGGAAGACAGAAACTCTGTTTTGCCATCAAGTTCAAAATCTTCCGTGAAGGACTCTGGTTGGCCAACTTTGGCTGAGTTAGTCTACGCTTGATCAACCAGCCATGCACAGCGAGTTGGGCATAGGGTAGGAGCAGAGTACAGACAGGCCCCATAGGGAGATATGGTGAGGTGGTAGCCACCCTGAGCTCCCCAGACTTCTGCATGCGATCCAGGAGATAGGGACACTGGAGCAGTAGTGTCTTCCACTTGAGTGACTTCCTCAAAAACCAGAGTCCAAGGAGTGTTGAGGCAGAGGTGGGGCACAGAGATGGGGTGGGGATTGAAAGGATCAGCTGTTGGTAATAAGGACAAGAGAACATTCTTCTTGTTCTGTAGACATAGAGTGGGCTGCCCTCCTCCTCTAGTTCAGTTGCCAGGTGAAATGTAGGCCACATAGGTAAATTTGAACTTCAGATGTACAGTGAATAATTTTTTAGCTGTAAGTATATACTGAATATGATGTTGTTAGTATGTCAGTCTATAGTACATGCTTATTTAATCTGTATGCTACACAAATAATCCGAAAAGCTGGACTAAACAGAGGATTGGAGGAAGATGCATTAAGAACTTGTGATACACCACAGTTTCAGGGGACACTGTGCTCAACTGGCACAACATGGTATCTAAAAATCTTGATCTATAACCTACTCTGGTGAGTAGCGACTGGGGTCTTAAAAGCTCTCAAGTAGCCATCTAAGATGCAGCTATTGGTCTCCTCTCATCTGGAGCAAAGAGCAAGGAAAATGAAAGCCATCTGGAAGCGATTAGTCCAAGGATAAGATGGCCCACTAGGACCTCAGCCTTCATGAGCCCAAGACCTAAAGAACTAGGTGGTATCCAGCTACCAATGCCAACCACTCGGAAAGGGATCAAAACTCGAGATCCTGGGTAGAGTAGGTAGAAAACCATGGAACAAAATTTAAAAACACAGAACTGACCAGAATTACTGGTCAGATAGAGTCTGGTGGAACCCCAAGACTATGGCCCTGGGTTACACTTAGGGCCTAGAAATGGACTCACTTCCATGGATTGGCTCTCAGCCTCACAGCAGAAAGACCTACGTGCAGAACACCTACCCCAGGGTGATGCGCCCATATGCTCTAGGGAAATGCACCCCTTAGAGCAATTGGCCATGGGGCACCAGAGGAACATCATTCACATAGAGGGAAAGCTAGACAGACAGGAGTGCATGGTTAAGAAGGGCACAGAGAGTAGGTAGTCACAGGGAGGGAAGGGGAGAGTCTGTTATGGTCGGGGATAGTAATCAGGGCATAAAATCAAATGTGCATGAACTGTTGAATGGAAAACAAATTCGCACCCAAAGCACAGTAAAAATAAATAAATAAAAATTAAGAAAAACAACCTGTGATATGCAGATTAGTCAACTTTCCTTGCTGAAAGCAAAGAGAACTTGAAGCACTTCCTGATGACGATCAAAGACTACAGCCTTCAGTATGGATTGCACCTCAACATAGAAAAAACAAAAATCCTCACAACTAGACCAATAAGCAACATCATGATAAATGGAGAAAAGATTGAAGTTGTCAAGGATTTCATTTTACTTGGATCCACAGTCAATGCCCATGGAAGCAGCAGTCAAGAAATCAAAGGACATAGTGCATTGGGCAAACCTGCTGCAGAAGACCTCTCTGAAAATTTGAAAGGGAAAGATGTCACTTTGAGGACTAAGGTGTTAACATGCAGCTGATCCAAGCCATGGTGTTTTAATCACCTCATATGCATGTGAAAGCTGGACAACGACTAAGGAAAACCAAAGATGCAATGATACCTTTGATATGGTGTTGGTGGAGAGCACTGAACATACCACGGACTGCCAGGAGAACAGCCCTGTCTTGGAACAAGTACAGCCAGATGCTCCTTTGAAGCAAGAATGCTGAGACTTGGTCTCACATACTTGGGTCACATGATCTGGAGGGACCAGTACCTGGAGACAGACCTCATGCTTGGAAAAGTAGAGGGTCAGGGAGAAAGAGGAAGCCCGCAAGGAGATGGACTGACACAGTGGTTGCAACAGTGGACTCAAATATAGCATTGATTGTGAGGATGGCACCGGACCAGGCAGTGTTTTGCTCTGTCGTGCACAAGGCCACTATGTCAAAACCGACTCAGGGCACCTAACAAGGACAACACCATACCAAATATTGCCTGGGACCTAGTAATGCCAAAAATGTATTTGTTGTTCAAGTGAAATTCAAATGTAGCTGCCCAGCCTGGGTCTGCTCTTGCTGAATCTGGGATCCCTATCTCTGCTTTAGAGCTCTGGTGGCATAGTGCCTAAGACATTTGACCGCTAACCAGAAGGCTGACAGTTCAAACCCACCAGCCACTCCTCAGAAGGAAGACTGGGCAATCTACTTCCTTAGAGATACCACCTCAGAAACCCAAGGAGGGGTCGCTATGAGTTGGAACCTACTCCACAGCAGTGAGTTTGATGTTTTGGAGTTTATCTCTGCTTTAATATGGATTTCATGAGTGCAAAATTCAGGCATAGACTAGCTCTAGAAAGAGACAAAAATTGGGGTAGGGCACAGGACTGGGTAGCACACTAAGTCCCAGAGCAAGCCAGCTGCTGTTGAGTCAACTTCAACTCACGGTAACTCCCAGTGTGTCCAAGCAGAACTGCTCGCCATGGGGTTTCAAAGGCTGTTTTGGAAGTAGATCACCAGGCCTTTCTTCTGAGGCCCATCTGGGCGGACTCGAACCTCCAACTTCTTGGTTAGTAGCTGAGTGCCTAACCATTGGCACCACCCAAGGACTTCATCACATGGGTTTAGGTTGAATGTCTGATCTGATAGATTTATACTTGGGGCATCTGATTTATAAAGAATGTGGGCAGTTCATTTATGACCATTCTCACAG
>NW_006921860.1:1291089-1297707 GCF_000298275.1 Orycteropus afer afer | reverse complement strand
ACCAGAGTTCAGGCCGCCTCTGTCCTACTTGCCCAGTGGGGCCAGCACAGCCCTTGATGCTTCCTCCTCCTCCCCACTGCTTGCATAAGGAAATGCTTAACCAAGTCTGAGAAGGCAGCTCCATAAACACCTGCACGGTCAGTCTCACAGTGCATCCACAAGTGCATTCCCAAATGCGTCTTCTTCTCTCTGATGAGCTCTTACATAGGGTGCTTTATTTTTGAACTCACTATGAGAACTGGATAACATGGAGGGTCTCTATGGACAAGCTTTCAGGTCATTACTGAGTGTTGAGGACAGGAAGGTGTAGCGTCTGGTCCTGTGACATCCTTTATTCCCCCTTTACTCACCTGCTCTCTGTGCTGTCGATATCTTCTTGAAGTCAAAGGTGGTAAGCACTTATAGTCTCTGGCCTTCAGAGCTCGGGAAATGGGTTTCACTTCCTGTGGAGGCAGATTTGTCTTATTCAAACAAGTGCTGTACTTCAGGATCCCTGGCTGAGCTGGGTGAAGTCTTGAACAAGTAACCTTCTGATATGATCTGCAACACAAGGCCCTATTTCTTCAAGGAGGAGGTAGAGGTGGGTTAGAAGGGCACACAGACACAGATGTTGGTTGTTGGTGTTGTAGTTCTTGCGTTGGGCAGTAAGTCCTGGGTTTTCAGTGTATTACTGAAAATAAATACGTGAAGAGTGGAAGGGCAAGAGGGCCAATTCTAGACCAATGGCAAAAGAATGTTATGAACAGGGAGAACGATTCACTCCATGACAGGAACTTGAGTTCGGTTTAACAATATCCTAGTCAAAGTGAAATGAAGCCAAACACGTCGGGGCCAGGGTGGAGTGGCAGGCTACTCTTTGGAAGCTGCTCTAGATGTCTGAAGAGTCCAGCAAGTAGTGCCCAGTAAACCCTGAAGGAGGTCATGGCGGACGTGTGGCTTCCTTGTCCCACCTTCATGCAGCCTCCAGGCAGAGCGAGTGGTTAGAGGCAGGGGTCGGCCGTGGTGGACTGCTTTCTCCTTTGGTTTCCATGCTTGGGGGGAACCGGAAGTGAGAGATGCATCAGTGTGAAGCTTGGTGAGCAGCAGGGAGGATGTGAGTCCTGGCCCCTGGGGACCTTCGTGGTTCTGTGCACATGTCATTGTCTGAGACACAGAAACCTTGTGTCAACAAGTGGACAACCTCCACTTGCAGGGTCCTTGTGGGCCTTCACTGAGCTGGCAGTCTGGGAAGCTAAAGAAACGGCAACAATCTTAATACAAATGGAGGGAAGTCTAAACGGTAGGCTTTGGCTACATCAGCTTGTCACTCAGAACTTCCCCATCAGCTGCCCTTGCTCCATCCCTGGACCTAATTTTACTTGTCCTAAACTCACCACCTCCTGATGCAATTTCTTTATTGTATCTGTCACCTTATCCACTATCTGGTCCAATACAACAAGTGCTGTTATGGATTGAACTGGGTTCTAAAGAGACATTGAAGTCCTCACTCCTTACCTAGGAATAGGATCTTATTTGGACACTGGGTCTTGGCAGATGTAATTAGTTAACATGACGTCATACAGGAGGGGCCCTAATCTCATCTGAGTGGTGTCCTTATAAGAAGAGAAGAGACACAGACAGAGACAAAGAAGGAAGATGGTCACAAGAAGACAAAGGCAGAGACTGGAGTGATGCTGCCACAAGCCAAGGATGCCTGGTGCCACCAGAAGCTGGAGACACAAGGAAAGACCTCTCCTCGAAGGCTTGGAGAGGACATGGGTCTGCTGACACCTTGAATTCAGACTTCTGGCCTCTGGAACTGTGGTAAGCCTTCTGTTGTGGTAAGCCCGTCAGCATGAGGTATTTTATTGTGGCTGCCCTAGAAGACTGTGCGATGTCCAAGAGGGCAAGCATCATGTCTTCCTGTATTCATCGTGCCTACAACATGCTGGGCATATAGAAAGCCCTGCGAGTATAAGCTAGAAGAAAGGATGAATGAATGAGAAGAGGTGGTCTTGCCGGATAGGTACGACCCATCAAGCAGCCCCACCTTTGTCCTCAGACCTTCACCTTTAGCTGGGCATGTCCTCACTGTTTCCACCACAGCCACCCTGCAGGCCCCAGGGCATGTGGAACTTCCCTTGTAAGTCCTGATCCAAAGGTGGACAACATGCCTTCTCTTTGTTCCCTTTAAGGCAGGTGCTGTCATGAGCCTTTCAAAAATAATTACTGAAAAACAGAGATGAGCTCAAGGATCCAGCAAATAGAAAATGCATCAGCACTGGGTTCCCCAGACTCCATTCTCTGGTCTCAGGTGACTGGGCTCTTGTCCTCCATGTGCTCTGTGGGGATAACCTCCCTTTAGCCACAGAGGGCTGACACAGCCTTACAAGTACCCTGCCAGGGTCCCCACTTTTTCCTTCCATGGGCTGAAGTCCTCTCACTGCACATCACCAGAGAGCTCCCAAAGGTCCTGATGCCTTTGCTGATGAGATTGAGAGAGATGGTCACTTTGAAGGACATGTGGGACACTCTTCCAGTTCCCACTCCCCCTGGGAGAGCCCCCTTCCATGTGGTGGATGCTGGAATGGCCATCTCCTCTGAGGGTGATGCTACCAGTGAGCAACCTTTCAGTTCATTTCGTTATGGAGACTGTTTTCTGGCTTTAGCTCCAATTTCTTTTTTTAATTTTATTATGATTTGGGTGAAGTTTGCAGAGCAAATTCACTTTCCATACAGCAGCTCACATACACTTTGTCTCATGACATTGGCTACAATTTCCCACAACGCAACAGCTCCCCTCCCACTTCCTCCCCATAGTTACCTCTTCCCTGTGTCCTTCCCTCCATGCACTCCTGCCCCCTGAGCTGTCTCCCTGTGCATACACAGCCCTTCTATTCTCCCATGATTGATCTCTCCAAGGAGTTTATCTACCTAATGTAAATGTTCAGCTCATATGCCTGTCTTTTCTTTGGCTGGAAGCTATGGGAGTGGGTTCAATTCCAGAACTGAAGGGCAGCTAGGAGCCATAGTCTCAGGGGTTCCATCAGGCTCCATCAGACCAGCAAATCTGGTCCTTTTTTTTTTTATGATTTTGAGTTTTGTTCCACATTTTTCTCCCACTTTGTCCAGTATCTCCTACACAGAGAGTGGTTGACAGTGATAGCTGGGCACCATCTAGTTCTTCTGGTCTCATAGTTGTATAGGCTGAGGATTGCATGGCGTAGCAGTCACTAGGATTAATTGTTTCCATGTATCTTTGGTTTTCTCCATTCTTCCTTGCTCTGGACAAGGAAAGACCCATTGCTGCATCTAGATGGCCCCTTGCAAGCTTTTAAGATCCCAGTCGTTATTCACCAAAGTAGGATGTGGAACAATGTTTTTGTGTAGTATGTTATACCGATTGAGTTTAATGTCCTCTGTGACCATGGTCCGGTAGCTCCAATTTTTTGACTCATCTGAAACCTAATGGGGGGAGGGTCTAATGAAGAATCGGGTGGCTTCTGTGTCGTCAACAGCAAAGTGGAAGTCCTCAGGAAGGACTCGGTGCCTTGCCAAATGCTAGTCACCAGCTATGTGAGCCTCGAGTCCTTCTCAAGCTTGACATCCAGGGAGCTTTAACATCCTGATGCCTTAATCCTACTCTCATCAGGGAGCTCATGTAATTGACCTGGGTGTGGCCAATATTTCGAGATCTGTTTTGAAACCTTCCTGCGTGATTCTCCCGTGCCGCCCAACAGCATATTCCCCTGGTACAAACCGTGGCAGTGGGCGTCCCCCACCTCGCTGAGAAGGAAAGATGAAAGGCGGAGAACAACACACCCGCTGGTGTGTTCATACCCCATGGCAGTGTTGTGATGGGAACCAGGAGGGCCTTCAGGTTATGAAGTGAGTTCATAGCCATGGCTCGATTTGATCTTCCGCCACCCCTGCAAAGCAGGTGAGGGGTGTTATCTCCTTTCATGAGGACCACACTAAGGTCCTGAGGGACTCTGCCAAGGTCCCATGGCAGGAAGTGTCATATTTGGGATTTGAGCTGTGTGAGCACTTAAAACCAGAGGCACCTGCTGTGTGTAAACAGAGCAGCCTGAAGCCACAGCCTGACCTCCATTTTACAGTCTTGATGGATGTCTAGAGTCCACGTTGGATTCAAAGCTGCCTTTCCTGACAGCAGTTCCTGTAGCCTTGGTGCTGCCCATGTACCTTAGAGGACACATTCCTGTGCCCCGAGATCTGGCAGGTGCAGGACATCACAGTCTACTCCCAGAGGGCCTTTCCATTATGGTCAACCAGATGGCAGACGTGACACTTTGTGCCAAAGACCCTTGATGTGCAGCATCATTGATACACCTTTACGATGGACCCTTGGAAACAGACATGATTGAGAAAGACGTTTTTGTAGCAGGCTACCTGAAACACCTGTCCTGCGGTCGCTGTGTCGCCATTGTGTAACAACTGAAGAGCACATACACTCGCAAGCATGTTCCCTTAACCAGTCACCTCGTCCCACGTATGTGCCAACCCCCTCTCCCTGCTGAATCTCCGCTTTTAGATATCCCCCAATTGTCTCTGCCAATTACGATTTTGTGTCTTTTAATTCCTGCTCCAACTATACAGAAACGTTTTCTCCCTCATCGTCTGTTGGCTCAGCCATCTTTACTCTGTGAATGTGGACGTCTTCCCGTCTGGGCCAACTCAATACACGTCTTTGGCTTTTCCTTAAGCAGATGCCATGGCGCAGCCATAGGACAGAACCCAGGCCCTCCCATCCCGGGCCCCATTCTGTCCACTCCTCTGACCTCTGCTTATTTCCTGAGCCTGAGAGGGGCACAGAGCACAGAGCACAGAGGGAGGCTACAGAAGAGCAGGGCTGGGGGTTCTGGAGGCAAACGCCATCCATGTTCCTGTTCTGCTCCCGACCCCAAGGTGGGGGCCCTTGTGTCTGCTCCGTTGTTCCTGGACACGCTCTGGGAAGCAGAGCCCGGGAGCACCGGACCCCAGTTGGAAACTCGGCTGCTGGTGCCCTTCATCTCCCTCTTTCCCGGAGCACATCCTGGCCACAGACTGACCCCAGCTTCCAGGCTCATTCCGAACCAGCCTGCTTCCTGAGTGCTGCCTTTGGGTGAACACGCCCGGGCTGATGGGCACTGCGTCTGATGCTGGCAAGCACCTCCTTTCTCCTTAAGTGGGAGTTGATAGCCAGCCATCATTCCTCTTTTTATTTATTTACTTATTTTTATTTTTGCAGTGTTCCCTCCCCTCTCCGCCTTCGTTTCTCTTTCAAAGTAGAATTCCCAGTCTATAATCCCCTGTTCATCAGAGCTAATCAGGCTTGGCCATCTGTCTTCGAATTCCTTCTTTGCATGATCTCCCCTTTAAGGAAGCTGCTCCTTCAAAGGCCGCTGGGCAGGTCAGCTGCTGAAAGAGGCAGCAACCAGGAATCAAGGCTTGAACTGCTTTCCTGTCCATTCCTGTGCCGACAACACTTTGTTGTGAGGATGCCTGTGTAGGCCGCACTGGTTTGTCTGGAAAATATATTTGATGAAAGGTTTTTATTTAACCTAGCTGCGTTTATACCAGCTCAGATTATAAAATGCAGACATACCAGGTCTACAGTGATTTGGAAGTCCCCGGGCAATCCTACTTCTGTAGTGATACTGCCTCAGAAACCCAAGGAGGGGTCGCTATGAGTCGGGGCTGACTCGACGGCAAATAACAACAATAGTCTTGGAATACTGTATTGACTCTGACTGCCCTCCTTACGGACTTTAGTAACAGCCATATTTGCTCACAGAATCCTTCCCTTCACTGTAACCCCCCAGACCTCTGCCTCCTCCCGAGATTGCGTCCCCTCCCCTTTGGGCTTTATCACGTGAACCACAGCTGCCTGCAGAGACTCTGCGGCACATTTAAGAACAAGACTTCTGGGAGGTTATTGATGGGCGAGTACTTGATGCGTAAAGCACACTGTGTCTCAGTCCTGCGTGGGAGAGGGGAGCAGGGCGGTTCATTCCTTTCTGCCTGACTGGCCTCCCCTCCTCCTTCTCCCCACATTTTAGCTTCAGTCTTCCTTCCCCAGGCTTTGGCTTGGGGCTGCGATTTTGGGAAAAATAGCACTAAATCATTGAGATGTAAAAACAAGTCATATGAAGCCAACAATAGAAATTGATGGAAGTTTATTGAATATACAACTTGCAGATTGGGGTAACATTGAGACTAGAGTGTCACATGTGTTCCAAAGATGAGAGAACCTCAAAACATTCTGTTTGTTTGTTTTTTTTCTTTTGATTTGGGTGAAGATTTACAGAGCAAATTCACTTTCCATACAGAAGTTCACATATACTCTGTCTCATGTCATTGACCACAGTTTACCACAATGCAAGAGCTCCCCTCCCACTTCCTCCCCATAGTTACCTCTTCCCAGTGACCATCCCTCCATGCACTCCTGCGCCCTGAGCTGTCTCCCTGTGCATAAGCAGCCCTTCCTTCTCCCATGATTGTTCTCTCTTGGGGGTGTGTCTACTTGAGGTTAATGTTTAACTCACATGCCTGTTCATTGTTTGGCTGGAAACCACAGGTGTGGGTTCAGTTCCAGACATGATGGGCAGCTAGGTGCCATAGTCTCAGTGGTTCCACCAG
>NW_006921860.1:1273660-1284036 GCF_000298275.1 Orycteropus afer afer | reverse complement strand
GGACCGGCAAAAGTCCACAGCTCAGCCCACCTTTCTCTTCACCTTCTCCATTTGTTCCCCAGCCACTGTGCACAGTTCGTGCAGTCCCTGGCTAGCAGGGTGTGTTTTAGGTTAATTCTTAGGTCCTACCACCACTCAGGAATCTCCAAGCTGCCTGTACCGTCAGGGTCGCTCAGGGCGCTGTCAGACCACAGCTCTGTATGTCTCCTTTTTTTGGTATTTTCACACAAATTCTTCTGCTAGTTGGAGTTTATACCACTTCTGTATCCTTCCCTTCAAGGCTCAGGGGTCCAAGATTATCTTCTGTGTCTGTGTTAATTGATTTCCCTTTTCTTTGTTGAAGAGGGTCTGTGCAGTCCTTCTGCCTAGTCCACCATCTTGCTGGAACTCCCCTCAAAACATTCTTATACCAAACCTTACCAGCATAACTGTGGACAACGGGGTCTGAAAAGAACTGATAAACATGTATGTGGTCAGGAGGGATTTTCATACAACATTGTCTTAAAGAACAATTACAACAGTTACAATTTACCCTAAACGTCGTCTCCCATCTGATGCTTGGTGTATGTTTCCTGGAACTGATTGAATTCTTCAAAAGGACACAGTTCCCAGGGCAAATGGCCTTAATACTTTATCTGGACCACTGTTTGACTCATAAGTGGCTTTTAGGAGCCAGGTTGTTCAAGATTCAAGGTTCAAGAGAATACCTAAGGGCAACATTCTGTGTGGGTTACCCCCAACTTCCACGAAAGCCAGAAATCTGGATTCCAAGAGAATTAGAACAGTTCCTCAGGGGACACCAACCCATTACTGTCGACTTGACTCCAGCTCACGGTGAACCCAAGTGTGTTGGGGCAGAACAATGTTCCACAGGGTTTTCAACGGGCAAGCTCAAACTGCCAGCCTCTCAGTCAGCAGCGAGCGTTTCACTCTGGGTATCACCCAGGCACCCTTGGGGATGTTGGTTTGGAGTTCCAGCTGCAAAGAGGAGTCGGCAGCAGAGAGCAGTGGAAGCCAGAGTCTCTGCCAGCAGGTTACAGCCTTGCTTTTCTCTGCTCAGTGTCCATTCTGTCTTGTTTTGTCTAGAGTCCGTTTTGATGAGGAACTAACCTCCCCTGTGTAGTGAGCAACAAGATGTTAAAATAGGAGCTTTGAAAGTCACCCAGCTTCAATAGATGGCATATTTCAAAGTGAGATGTCAGCGCACAATGAAAGAAGTGGCCAGAAATCTGAAACATGACTTTCTTCATCCTCAGAGGGTGTCTCCCCTTCAGTTCGGCTGAATAGAAAGGAGCTTCAAAGAGAACATTAGGGGTCTTTGCATCACCCTTGGGGTTTGTGGGCACAGGGCAGCTGTGTCCCACCCCATCCAGAAAATGTAAAGGGCAAAGTCTGGGCAGACCAGTTATTTTGAATGAGTTGTTGTTGTTGTTATGTGCCGTTGAGTAGGCCCTGACTCATAGCGACCCCTCCTTGGGTTTCCGAGGCAGTATCACTATGGAAGTAGATTGCCCCATCTTCCTTCTGAGGAGTGGCTGGTGGGTTTGAACTTTGAATGAGTATCATCAAAATGAGTATCATCAAAAATAAAAATAAAAATCTAATTAACAAATCAATTGAGTTAACAGATTTTATTGAGTGGGGACCTGTTCAAGAATAAGAAGCCACCAAAATGGAAATATGAAGGGTTTCAAGTTTACAGTTACCGTGTTCTTTTAAAGTTTTGATGAGGGAGTGTCTCACATTTGCTTTGATTGGCTAATCACATCTGATTGTTCCTCTGTTTTGAGAGAGGAGGTCAGAGAGTGCTAACCTGGCTTATCTTGATTGGATGGATGTGAGTGGCTAACACATGCTGATAAGAACTGGGAACTCAGGCTGATGAGGATAATTTGTGTAGGTTTCCATTCACTTTCTTATAAACAGCCTTATGACTAATTTTTGTTTAGCTGCTGACCCAGGGGAGACATTTTAACTCTTGACTCTATAAACATTTTTACAGAACTAAGGAGAAGCGGGTCCAGTGGCCAGGAGTGGCCAGAATCATTCCTAGAATTAGTTGGAGCGAGGGTCCCTGAGGTCTTGTAGTACACATGCTTGGGTGTTAAGAAGGTTAGCGTGTACATACATGTACATGCAAACACACCCATGCATGTGAGTAAAGTCCTGCTATGTTAGGTGCTGTCACGTTGGTTCTGACTCATGGCAGCCCACCTACAACAGGACGGAACGCTGCCTGCTCCTGCACCAGCCTCACACTTCTTGCTGCCCTTGAACCCATGTGGCAGCCACTGTGTCGTCCACCTCAGTGAGAGTCTTCCCCTTCTTTGCTGACCCTCTACTTTCTCAAGTATGATAGTCTTCTCCAGGGAGTCGTCCCTTTTGACCACATGACCAAAGTATCAGGGACAAAGTCTGGCCATACCTGCTTCCAAGGCGCATTCTGGCTGCACTTCCTCCAGGACAGATCTGTTAGTCCTTTTAGCAGACCATGGTACCTTCAGCATTCTTCGCCAGCACCACAACTCAGAAGCATCAACTCTTCTTCCATCTTGCTTATTCATTGTCCAGCTCTCACATGCACATGAGGCGCGGGTCAGGCACACCTTAGACTTCAGAGTGACATCTTTGTTCTTTAATCTTTAAAGAGCTCTTTTGCAGCAGATTTGCCCAGTGCAATATGCCATCTGATGTCTTGACTCCTGCATCCATGGGCATTGATTGTGGTCCCAAGTGAAATGAAATCTTCGACAACTTCAATCTTTACTCCACTTACCATGATGTTGCTATTGGTCCAGTTGTAAGGATTTGGCTTTTCTTTATGTTAAGGTGTAATCCATACTGAAGTGTTTGATCTTCATCAGTAAGGGATTCAAGTCATCTTCACTTTCAGCAAGCAAAGTCCAGAAGGCTGGCAGTTCAAACCCACCAGCCACTCCTCAGAAGGAAGACTGGGCAATACCTCCATAGAGATACCACCTTGGAAACCCCAGGAGGGGTAGCTATGAGTAGAAAACGACTCAATGACAGGGACTTTGTTTATATATATATACAGATTGAATAAGGAGTTCTGGTGGCATAGTGAATAGGGCATTTGTCTGCTAACCAGAAAGTCAGCAGTTCAAAGCTACCAGCTGCTTCACAGGAGGAAGATAGGACAATCTACTTCTATAAAGATTTACCACTTTGGAAACCCAGTGGGGGTCACTATGAGCTGGAATTGACTTGATGGCACTGGGTTTGGTTTGGTTTGGTATACAGATTGGATAAGTATGGTTGAGAGGATACAACCCTGACGCACGCCTTTTCTGATTTTCAACTACGTAATACGCCCTTGTTCTGTTTGAAGGACTGCCTTTTGTTCTTTGTACAGGGTCCTCAGGAGCACAATTAAATATTCTGGAATTTCCATTCTTCGCCATGTTAGCCATAACTTGCTATGGTCCACACAGTCAAATGCTTTTCAGTCAATAAGACACAGGTAAACATCTTTCTGGTGTTCTTTTCTTAAAGCCAAGATCCACGTGACATCAGCAATGGCAGTCCTTGCTCCACGTCCTCTTCTGAATCCAGCTGGAATTTCTGGCCATTCCCTGTTGATGTACTGCTGCAACCATTTTTTTTTTTTTTTAATTATTTTCAGCAAAGTTTTACTGGTGTGTGATATTAATGATATAGTTCGGTAATTTCTGCATTCCGTGGGATCACCTTTCTTTGGAATAGGCCTAAATATAGATCTCTTCCAGTTGGTTGGCCAGGTAGCTGTCTTCCACGATTCTTAGCATGAATGAGCAAGCACTTCCAGCACTGCATCAGTTTGTTGAAACATCTCGGGGGGCATCCATCAATTCCTGGAGCCTTGTTTTTTGTCAGTGTCTTAAGTGCAGCTTGGACTTCTTCTTGCAAGACCATTGGTTCTTAATCATATGCTGTTTCCTGAAATGGTTGACTATTGACCAATTCTTTTTGGTCCAGTGACTCTGTGTATTCCTTCCATCTTCTATTGATGCTTCCTGAATTATTCAATCTTTTTTTGCCCATAGAATCCTTCAGTATTGCAACTCGAGGCTTGAATTTTTTTCACCCATTTATTCAGGTTGAGAAATGCCAAGCTTTTTTTTTTTTTTTTTTAACTCTGGAGTCTTTGCCCGTTTCATTTTAATACTTCACTTTGTCTTCTTGAGCTGCCGGTTGAAATCTTCTGTTCAGCTCTTTTATTTCATTATTTCTCCCATTCACTTTAGCTGCTCTCCATTCAAGAACAAGTTTCAGAGTCTCTCTGACATCCATTTTGGTCTTTTCTTCTGTCCTGTCTTTTTAATGACCTTTTGTGTTTCTCACATGTGATGTCCTTGATATCATCCCACAACTCATCTGGTCTTCGGTCATTGGGTTCAATACATCAAATCTATTCTTCAGATGGTCTCTAAATTCAGGTGGGATATACTCCAGGTCATATTTTGGCTCTCTTGCACTTATTTTAATTTTCTTCCACTTCCACTTAAACTCAATTGATGATCTCTTCCATAGTTGACCTGTGGCCTTGTTCTTATCAATAATGTTGAGCTTCTCTGTCATCTCTTTCCACAGATAAAGTTGATTTGATTCCTGCGTATTCTATCTGGCAAAGTCCACGTGTATAGCTGCTGTTTATATTGTTGAAAATGGTATTTGCAATGAAGAAGTCATTGGTCTTGCAAAACTCAATCATGTGATCTCCAATATCATTTCTATCACCAAGGCCATATCCCCCAATGGATGCTAAAATCTTAGGAAGTGGAAGAAGAGAAAACCATAGACTAGATGTGAACCATGTGCTTATGGAGCCAGTGTGGGTCTTGTTAGATCTTGTGCCTTCTTGGACCCCTAGGGCTGAGGTAGGGGTGGCAGGAATTCACAGGTAGAATCTCACCTCAAATGCACGACACCCAGGTCCAGCTCCTGGTCAGTGCATGTCACGGGCGGCCCCGCCCATCTGTCAGGAGCCGTGTGTGTTGCTGGGGTGCTGAACTGGGTTCAGTGGAGCTTCTAAACTGAGACAGACCAGGAGGAACGGCCTGGTGATTTAAGATCAGCCTCTGCAAACCTCATGGATCCCAAGGGTGTGGTGCCCAGCTCATCGCATGGATGGAGCAGGACTGGCATTGTTTCACTCTGTGGGCAGGGGGTCACTCTGAGCTGAGGACTGACTCCACGGCAGCCAACAACAACAGGGCTGAGGAAGGGGAAGCAGATGAGAGACCCCAGGGTCTGAGGGAACAGGAGAGGCCTCCAAAGCACCCAAGAGTGCTCCCATGGGAGAAAGGGTAAGTCCAAAATGCCCACCAAGCCCAGGTCACAACGGTGCCAGTCAAGTCAGAGCATTCTTGCTCCTTGTACTACCTCCCCCCTTGTACATCGACTCTGCAGGCCTGGTGACCGTGGTTTGCAAGATGGGGAGGAAAGGGAGAGAATGCTTCCCACTGGTGACAGGTAAAGCTCAAACTTTAACTCAAGCGTGACATGTTGACTGTTACTCTTTTCCTCTATTAATCACGGTGATGCAGGTGTACTTCTCTCAAAGTAGTTTCCCACAGATGCAAATAGTTTACGTGTTTGCCTACTACCAAAAGGTCAGAGGTTCAAGCCCACAGGGCCATCCCAGAATCCAGGCCTGGTAATGTACTTACAAAAAGTCCGTCCTTGAAAATGCCATGGAGCATGGGTCTGCTCTAACACGCACAGTAGACAGCTGGATGGCACCTGGTGGGTCAGCCCCCAATAATTTTTAATAATCTGCTGACTTAGGTAGAGCTGATGTTGTTGCTGTTGTTATGTGCCGTCGAGTCAGCCCTGACTCATAGCGACCCCTCCTTGGGTTTCCGAGGCAGTATCACTACGGAAGTAGGATTGTCCAACCTTCCTTCCGAGGAGTGGCTGGTGGGTTTGAACCGCCAGCCTTCTGGTTAGCAGTCAAGTGCCTTAGCCACTATGCTACCAGAGCTCCCAGGTAGAGCTGATGGTGTCCTTATTTAGTGATTAATAAATAGGTATCTTTAAGAGTAGCTTGAACGTACACAGAAACAGTCCCGGTGGGACCAGAATCTGGGTGTATTTGTTTCTGAAGAATACAAGAGACTCACGTTTCCTTCTCTCCATCTGCACACGGAGGGCCGTTTACGGTGAGCATGGCCACGTAGCTCCACCGCCAGCAGAAGTGGCCTCTTACTGCACACAGACTAGGCTGGCAGGGCCTCTTCTCACAGGTCTGCAGAGACTTTGGCTGAGGAGCTGAGCAGAGCATGCGATGTGATCAGAACAGAGCCCTGGAGTTTCCGACGGAGCAACAGGGAGCGCGGATTCTGGCCCGCCACGGCCCTGTTCCACGCGTCCTGGGCACCGAGTGCTGTTCATGCTCTCCTCCTGCGAGTACACATCAACAAGTGCACGTGTGCGTCTGTGTGGCCATATGTGTGTGTGAGCACACATCTGTGTTTGCATGTGTGCATGGATTGTACGCATGCATGGCGCGTGTGTGTATAAATACGCTCACACGTCTGGATGTGTATGGATGTGTGCACCTACATGTGTATGCGTGTGCATACTTACACACGAGCGTGCATATACACATACACCTGTATTACCTTTACTCAGCTTTATAACCTCCCACGTTTTTCCTATAAAAATTTTAAGTCTCTTCTTCTCAATCATGAAAATTTTATTATACAATCTGAAATGCCCTGTGCGTGGATACACACGTTAATTGGAAGCAGCCACTTTACTGGATGAGCTTCAGTTTATAACAACACTCGAGGCGCAGACCGCCCCAGGACACCCTCCTGTTTCCGAGAGGATGGAAGGCCAGTGCTCGGGACTGGCTGGACGGCCCCGATCTCCTTTCTTGGGCAGAACAAGCTTCAGTGCCCACTGCCACCGGCACTCTGCAAAGGCAGCTGGGAGAGGAGGCGTGGCCAAGCTGGGCTCCTCCCCTACACTCGCACCTCCCACCGGGGAGATCCCCCACTTCCTTCCTTATTGCTGGTTCCACCCTCTTTCTGGCAGTTCCCTGAGTCCCCTGAGTCACCGGTGGTACAGCTCCATGAGATAATGAAGAAAGGTGTAAAACTGTCTGTCAGGCTCCGCCCACCCTGGGCTCCAGGCGCGAGGGCTGCGCAGCTCTGGCAGGTGAAGCTAATGGGCTTGACCATGGCTCCTTTTCTCCCGGCCCACAGTCCCGGTGCCCACCTCTCAGCATGCCCTCAATGACCACCATCAACAGCAGGAGGCCCACCACCTCTGAGACGTTCATAAAATCCCGGAGATGTGATGGGAAGCTCTGTGAATTGATGACCTGTGTGGGAGGAAAAAAAGGCTGGGGTCAACGGTCAAGGGCTCTGAGGGGGGTTGCGCGGAAGCAGAAAGGGCGTTTGTAGACTGCAGGAGGACCCTGGCTCCTGGCTGTTGCATGGGGAGTTGTGAACTGTGCAAACAAGAAACCCACGTACAGGATCCTGTGGACGACCTAACGCTCTAGGTCAACAGCCCGGCAGATCCACCCTGTGTCAAAAAGCCCAGCCAAGGCCAAGGCCATCTTTCACGTGATGAGCTACAAACCAGCAAGCCAGACAGAGCGCATCACCCTCCACGGCTGCACAGGGTGAAACGCACAGCATTCCTTCCTTCAACCGACAAGTGCGTAATGATGCGTCTTATGTTCAAACCCTGTGGTCGCGCTCCTGCTAAATCTGTCATCCAAAGCAGACAGGGTGTTTGTCCTGGGGAATCGCACAGCCCGGTGATGGATCGAATGGGGCACACGTGCAGTGCAGGGGACCCCACACTATGCTTGGGGGGGGGGGCAGCGGCCAGAGCAGGGAGCCGCCTGGAGCTGGGATGTGAGGGGGTAAGAGGCCAGTTCCAGGTCGAGGGAGCGGTGTGTGGGCACAGCCTTAACACAGCTGTTGGTCTCGCCTGACTCAGCTGACTTGTGGCGACCCCCGTACGACAGAGGGGAACACCAACAGTCCTGAGCCTCTTCTCCCTCAGTGGTCCCCCAGGCGTTTTGCGTGCCCTCCGACCCCGGGACTCATCTTCCGTCTGTGTGCCTGACGACATTGAGCTACGACCCACTGGGCTCTCACTGGCTACATTCTGGAGGGAGATCGCCAGGCCTGGCCCCATCTGTCTTAGTCTGGAAGCTCCACTGAGACCTGTTCCCCATGGCGACCCTGCTGGTGCTTGAAACACCCGTGGCTTAGCCTCCAGCCTCACACTAGCACGTAGCCACCACAGCTGACAAAGTGACAGATGAGGGGTGACAAGCTCTTAAATGAATATAACTGGGTGAGAGCAACTGAAAGGTTAGAGAGGTACTTCCTCCATGCAGACGGAGTCACAGGGACCCACAGTCACCAGGACAGAGGGTGGCCCCAGAAGCAGGGCAAGGTCGGGTAAGCAGAGCACCCCCCTTTAAAAACAGAAAAACATGAGACAATTCCCACTCAAAGGCGTTCCTGAGAGCACCGTCCCATCTTTTGCCCTCAGCAAATCTCTGGGATCGAACAGCTGAGCACTGACACACATTCAGGACGGACTCAGATGAATGCTCAGCCCTCGGTCTGTAAGAAGCCGTTAGTGATAGCTGGTGATGGGCTGGCGGAGGCTCCCAACCAAATGACGCACCAGGCCTCTCTTCCATTAAGGTGAGGAAAGACGCGATACACGTCCTGAACCCCTTACCAGCAAGGACGGCCCCGTTCTCTGGTGCGTGCTTCTGCAAGCACACCGACCGAGGCCGTGCCCCAGCCATTTGCAGATTTCATCTGTTGTTTCCTCTGCCCTGAAAACACCCTCTCCCCCCACCCTTGTGCCTTCACCCTGCCACTGGCGCAGCAGGGTCTCCCAGCTGGGCAGGAAATAATTCATCCGTCTTGTAGCTCGAAGCCGCACTAACCTGAAACACGACTTCTTTTCAAATACCTATTCATCACCTGTCAGGAATAGCTGTGCTTTTTGAAACGGGCTGTCTGCAAAGGGGACACAGCCATTCCAGGCGGAATCTGGTGTCTGAACACCAAGTGATAATGCAGAAAGGCGGAGGCAGCACCCTGGCCCACGGGGTGGGCTGGGGCACAGGGACCCCGATGGCTCAGCTCTGTGTTCTAATGTCAGTAAGTTCGCTGCTCACTGGCTGGTGTCACTGCACTCGCCTCCCCCACGGCTGCATGTCAGTTGCAGTGATTGGCTTCCCGGTCCACACAGCCCCTGAACCACTGTGACTCAGCCTTTTCAGTTAAGGCCTTCAGTCCGCCAGCGCTTAGAAAAAGGAAGGCGACACAGCCCTGTCCCTGAGGAGTCTGCCCACTGTCACCGCAGCCTCTCCCCAGTCGGTTTTGCAGAAGGGAGGGTTCTGCATCTTTCAGCAGAAAATTATCAGGCACCACATTTTACAGAACAGCCTCACTGCACGGCCTGTCAAGTATCCTTTTTATCGTATCCAACTCCTAGCTCTCTTCTGATATCTCGTTCTCTCCAGCTTTCCTGTTGCCTAGGAAATTAAATAGGGCATTGTTTCAAACAACTCGAGCTGCAGGGCTGGGCTCTCCCCAGGGGGAGGGGCTGCCCCTTTATCAGGCAGGGATTTCTGCCCGCGGTGGGGATGGGGTGGCGGTGGGGAAGGCTCACTAAGATTTTCCCACACTACTCCACAAAACAGGGCTGGAGAAAACAAAAGGCGGGTGGGGAACGGGCCCTGCAGCCCCCTGCAGCCCTCCTCTCTGGGGCCACCCTTTCTCTCCGGGAAGGCAGATGAGCCAAAGAGCTGCGCCAAGTTATGCAGGGCCTGTGGGAGGGAGGGGGCTGGGCTCTCCCAGACAACGGAGTCTGGGGGCTCTACTGGGTATGCCCGCTTGTCCCCAATATTTACTGGTGCACACCGACAGCGGCCTCAGATTGTCCGGAAGGACGGAGAGTAAGAACCGAGTCTCTCAGAACAAAGTGTCAGTGGTGGGGAAGGCCTTTCCTCCAGGCCCTCGAGGACCGCCACCCTGGAGTTGCTGTCGGCACGCGGCATCAGAGCCCAGCCTGGCGAGCCTGTCCCTCTCACCACCACGTGGGGCGCTGTCTTTCACTCCATGCAGAGCTTTTCCTCAAAGGTGCAGCGCAGGCCTTTGATCCCGGCAGGGCCTTATGGGTAAGCTGCCTGCAGCTGGCCCTGACCCAGGGCCACACCTTGCACAGTAGAGCTAACACTGCCCGGCCCTGTGCCCTCCCCGGAACTGGGCTCAGAAGGACCCTTGTGTCCATGGGACTTTCACTGGTTGGTTTTTAGGGAGGAGGGCACCAGGCCTTTCTCCCTGGTGTGTCTTGAGTCTGGAAGGTCTGCTGACACCTCTCAG
>NW_006921860.1:1271663-1273020 GCF_000298275.1 Orycteropus afer afer | reverse complement strand
GAGCAGAGATGAGGTGAGGCAGAGGCACATGGAGAGCTCCAAGCAACCAGGAAGCAGGAGCTGAGCAGACAAGGACCTTCCTCCAGAGCCACAGAGAAAGACAGCCCTCCCCTAGAGCTGAACCCCTGAATCTGGGCCTCGTTTCCTATACTGTGAGAAAGTAAATTTGTTTGTTAAAGCCAAAAAAAAATTACCTCAGTTTCTGATTGGGTATCTCCAGGGTTCTCCAAGTTTCCCCAGTGACCCTTCTCAGTCAATGCCTACCCATCCCCCAGGCCCAGGAGGCCACAGTCTATCAGTGGGAGTAATCTCACCCCCTCCAGGATTTCACATAGGAGAATCCCACTGTGTGTCCTCTTCTGCTCTGGCTTCTGTCACTTGCCAGGACATCTTGGATGTTCATCCATGAGGCTGAGAGTATCAGCAGTTCATTCCTTTTTATTCTGTTTTTCTAAGGACTGCGTCCATCTGTCCTCTTGTTGATGGACATGAGGGTTGCTGTCAGTCATTGCTGGTATCAATAGAAGCTGACATGAACATTTTTGTACAAGTCTTTGTGTGAACTTACATTTTCATTGCTTTTAGGTAAATATCTAGAAACAAAGCTGGGTCATCTTGTTGTCGTTGCTACCGAGTTGATTCCAACTCACAGTGACACTCTGAGCAGAGTCCAAGGCTGCAATCTCTGTGGAAGCAGACCATCAGGGTTTCTCTCCTATGGAGCCTCTGGCGGGGTTTAAACTGTGGACCTTTCTGTTAGCAGCCAAGTGCTTAACCTGTGTCACCAGGCCTCCAAGGGGTTTTGAAGCTAGCCTTAATCTCTTGCTCATTAGGGCCAGACTTCCTTCCACCCATCGACATGAAGTCAAACATGTGAGGAGTTTGCTGTGGACCCCTGCACCTTAGAGCTAATGAGCTGTTTCTCAAATAATATTAGCACGCAGATAGTCAAAGGGTTTGTGACTTGGGAAAACTGTGGTATTATGGATTGAATTATATCTCCCCCTCCCTGTACTGTGAAGGTGACCTTGTGTGGAAATAAGGTTTTGAAGAAGCTGTCAGCTGACATGAGGTCATGCTGGAGTAGGGTGAGTCCTATTCCCGTCTGAGTGGAGGCCTATAAAAGAGAAGAGGCCCAGACTGCCAGAGGGGAACTGCATCTACACACCAGGGAGCTGGTGGTTTCTGGACAATTGAAATTATGTTTTTGTTTTCTGTCTGTAGGTTTGTTTCAGCTGCAAGACCCTGACAAGTGTGTACAGTGAATCTCCAACAAGGTTCTCCATTGTCTTGACCATCACACCCTGTTGTTGAAAGCACTTTGCAGGACCACGGCCTGTGGGAAACAGGAAGCTCC
>NW_006921860.1:1269576-1270423 GCF_000298275.1 Orycteropus afer afer | reverse complement strand
GTGTAAGGTCTGGGCCTGCACATTATTGCTGCCTAGTTGCTGGGGACTCTTATGGACTGAACTGTGCCCCCCAAAACATATGCTGGCCTCCTGACTTCTTTGCCTGGGCATGCCATCCCATTCTCAGTAGTTGTCATTGTCGTCAGGTGATGTTGAGGCAGCTCTGAGTCATGATGGCTCCACATACGACGGAAGGAAACACTGCCTGTTCCTTTGCTGTCCTCATGATTGGTGGGGTGCTCAGGTTCATTGTGGCAGCTCTGTGTCAATCCATCTCTTTGAGGGTGACCAATATGGTGTCTTTTTCTGATGACTGGTCTTTGCTGAGGACATGTCCAAAGTGAGTAAGGCACAGGCATGCCATGCATGCCTCTAAGGAGCATTCTGTTCTGCTAATCAGATCACACCCGAGGAAGGTGGGTTCAAACCCTAATCACTTCTGACTCATGAAAAGAGCAAACAGACACACGCAGGGGAAGACCAAGGCCACGGGAGGAGTTCCCGAGGAACTCTGGAGCATCTACTAGGACGACGTGGCTGAGACCTTGATTTGGACTTTCCTCCTCCAGAACTGAGAAGATAAATTTCTGTTCTTTAAAGTCAATCACTTGTGATATTTCTGTCCCAGCAGCACCAGGCAACTGAGACACCAAGTGTGGGGTTTCTGCCCAACATTTAGAAGGGACTTTGTTGCTGTCGTTAAATTTAAGAATCATTTGCCACCCCTCTGCCTGGGGGCCTTGCATTTCACCATGAATGGTGCTCATACAAGGAGCTCTGGTGGTGTAGTGGATAAGGCTGCTAACCAGAAGGTCAGCTGCTCAAACCCACCAGCCACTCTACGGAA
>NW_006921860.1:1266005-1268481 GCF_000298275.1 Orycteropus afer afer | reverse complement strand
CTTCATTTGCTGATGGGGCATGACTCAAAATGGGAAGAAACAGCTGCAAACATTCATTAATGATCAGAACATAGAATGTACAAAGTATGAATCTAGATAGATTGGAAGTTGTCAAAAATGAAATGGAATGCATAAAGGCATTAGTGACTTGAAATGGACCGTATTGGCTATTTTGAATCAGACAATCATATGAACTACTATGCCAGGAATGACAGATTGAAGATGAATGTGTCATATACATCATCAAAAAGAATGTTTCAAGGTCTATCCTGAAGTAGAATGCGGTCATTGATAGAATAATATCCATACGCCTACAAGGAAGACCGACTCGATGGCACATAACAACAACAACAACAACAACAAGGAAGACCAGTTAACATTACTATTATTCGATTTTGTGCACTAACCATTAAAGCCAAAGATGAAGAAATTGAAGATTTTACCAACTTCTGCAGTCCGAAATTGACCCAACATGTAATCAAGACATATTGATAATTACTGATTATTGGAATGTGTAAGTTGGAAACAAAGAAGAAGCTTAAGTAGTTGGAAAATATGGCCTTGGTGATAGACATGATGCCAGCATTTCTCAAGCTGAAAGATGAAGGAAAAATTCAAGCCTCTAGTTGCAACAGTGAAGGATTCTATGGACAAATTATTGAATGATTCAGGAAGCATCAAGAGAAGATAGAAGAAATACAGTCACTGTACCAGAAGGAATTAGACGATATTCAAATATTTCAGAAGGCAGTATGTGATCAAGAACCAATGGTATTGAAGGAAAACATCCAAGCTGCACTGAAGGAATTGGTGAAAAAAAGTCTACAGGAATTGATGGAAACCCATTGAGATATTTCAACACAGGCATGCAGATCCTGAGATGCTCACTTGTTTTGCCAAGAAATTTGGAAGACAGCTATCTGGCCAACCAACTAGAAGAGATCCACATTTGTATCCACTCCAAAGAAAAGTGCTCCAACAGAATGTGGAAATTGTCCAACTATATCATGTGTAAGTAAAATTTTGCTGAAGATAATTAAAAACAGTCGCACAAGTATATTCACAGGGAACTGCCAGAAATGCAAGCTGGGTTCAAAAGACGATATGGAAGGGGGGTAGATATCATTGCTGATGTCAGATGGACCTTGGCTGAAAGCAAAGCATACCAGAAAGAGGTTTACTTGTGTTTTATGGACTATGCAAAGATGTTGGATTGTGTGGATCATAACAAATTATGGATAACATTGAGAAGAATGGGAATTTGAGAACACTTAATTGTGCTCCTAAGGAAACTACACATAGACCAGGAGGCTGCATGGTTTAAAATCAGGAAAGGTGTGTGTGGGGTTCTATCCTTCTACCATACTTATTCAATCTGTATGCTGAGCAAATAATCTGAGAAGCTGGACTATACGAAGAAAGGTGGCATCAGGATTGGAAGAAGACACATTAATACCCTGCAGTATGCAGATGACACAATCTTGCTTGCTGAAAGTGAAGATGACTTGAAGCACTTACTCATGAAGATCAAAGACTGTATACCTCAGTATGGATTACACTCCACATTTAGAGAAAAAAAAAATCCTCAAATCTGGACCAATCAGCAACATTGTGATAAATGGAGAAAACATTGAAGTCGTTTAGGATTTTATTTTACTTGAATCCACAATTAATGTCCATGGAAGCAACACTCAAGAAACCAGATGTCATATTGCAGTGGGCAAACCTGCTGCAAAAGACCTCTTTAAAGTGTTAAAGAGCAAAGATGTCACTTTGAAGACTGAGGTGCACCTGCCACAAGCCATGGTGTTTTCAATAGCCTCATATGCATGGGAAAGCTAGACAATGAATAAGGAAGACTAAAGAAGAATTAATGCATTTGAATTGTGGAGTTGGTGAAGCATATTGAAAATACCAAGAACTGCCTGAAGAACCAACAAATCTATGTTGGAAGAACACAGCTGGAATGCTCCTTAGAAGCAAGAATGGTGAGACTTTGTCTCACATACTTTGGCCATGTTGTCAGAAGGGACCAGTCTTGGAGAAGGACAACATATTTGATCAGAGAAAAAAGGAAAGACCCTCAATGAGATGGATTGACACAGTGGCTGCAATGACGGGCTCAAGCATAGCAAAGATTGTGAGAATGGTACAGGACTGGGCAGTGTTCTGTTCTGTTGTCCGCGGGGTCACTATGAGTCAGAACTGACTCGAGGAACCTAACAACAACAACAACAACATAACATACTACGACTGTGATGGTTAAGATTGTGAGTCAACTTGGCTGGTCCATGGTTCTCAGTGACATGGCAGTTATGATGTAATCATCCCCCATGATGAGATCTGATACAATGTAATCGCTTCCATGATGAGATCTGCTATGAGCAGCTGATCAGTTGGGAGGGAGTTTCCTTGGTGGTGTAGCCTGGTTCCAATATAGATGAACATGCTGGCAAAGCTCTCTTGCTTTTCAACT
>NW_006921860.1:1263980-1264712 GCF_000298275.1 Orycteropus afer afer | reverse complement strand
ACTCGAGCAACTCCATGGACAACAGAATGAAACACTGCATGGTCCTGTGCCAGCCTCATAATCCTTGCTATACCTGAGCCCATCATTGCAGCCACTGTGTCAGTCCATCTTGTTGAGGGCCTTCTGCTTTTTTGCTGAGCCTCAACTTTACCAAACATGATATCCTTCTCCAGGAAATGGTCCCTTCTGAACACATGACCAAAGTGAGACAAAGTCTGGTCATTCTAGCTTCCAAGGAGCATTCTGGCTGCACTTCTTCCAGGATAGATTTGTTCCTTCTGACAGTCCATGGTACTTCTGGTATTTTTTGTCAACACTGCAACTCAAAAGCATCAACTCTCCTTTGGTCTTCCTTGTTCATTGCTCAGCTCTCACATGCATATGAGGTGATTGAAAATACTATGGCTTGGGTTAGGTGCACCTTAGTCTTCAAGGAGGCATCTTTGCTCCTCATCACTTGAAAGAGGTCTTGCAGCAAATTTGCCCAATGAACTGTCATCTGATGTCTTGACTGAGGATTCTGTTGGTGTTGATTGTGGAACCAAGTAATGTGAAATCTTTAACAACCTCAATCTTTTCTCCATTTATTGTTATGCTACTTATTGTTCCAATTGTGAAGATTTTTATTTTCTTTATGTTGAGGTGTAGTCCATAATGCAGACTGTAATTTTTAATCTTCACCAGTAAGTGCTTCAAGTCATCCTCATTTTCAGCAAGCAAAGTTGTGTCATC
>NW_006921860.1:1258859-1259611 GCF_000298275.1 Orycteropus afer afer | reverse complement strand
GAGAGCAGACCTACTTTATCTCACGGGGTCGGAGGGTCAGGTCATCTTGTTGCACGGGGTCAGGGCTGACCCACTCTGTAACACAGGGATGCTATGAGCTGAAAATCGACTCGACGACATCTGGCCACAACCACCTCCACACCTGCCATATCATTGTCACAGTGATGCTCTGTAACAAGCCACCCCAAAGCCAGAGGTGTGAGCCGGCCCTGCTCCGGGTGGGTGCTGCCCCACTGTGGTCGGCTGTGGTCAGCTGCAGTCAGTCTGCTCCACGGACTTGGTTTCCTCTGCAAGAGCCGCTGCCCAGTGTCCCGCTTGAGGGCAGGGAAGACATTCAGGAGAGGTGAGTGGGAACGAGAAGAGTTTTCAGGGCCTCCTTCACAACTGCTATGCTCACTTGCATCTGCGTCTAACTGACCAAAGCCAGTATCTTGGGCCCAACAGATGTCTGAGCCACTGGGCAGCTCAAGCAGTTAACACACTTGGCTGCTCCCCTGAAAGTTGGAGCCCGTGCACAGGTGTCTCGGAAGGAAGGCCTGCCACATCCTTCTGAAAAAACAGCCCTGGAAGTCCTGCACAGCCCGGCTCTCTGAGACACGCAGGGTGGCCACGAGTCAGAAGCAACTGGATGGAAACTGCCTGATTGACTTGGAAAAACCCCAACTCCCACAGCGAGGGGTGTGGGCACAGGAAGGGTGAGGAGCTGGGAGCGGCCCCCAGCCTGCCGTGCACTGCTGGGTTTCCTGGGCAAC
>NW_006921860.1:1254745-1256947 GCF_000298275.1 Orycteropus afer afer | reverse complement strand
GAAGGAAGGTTGGGCAATCTACTTCTGCAGTAATACTGTCTCAGAAACCCAAGGAGGAGTCACTATGAGTCGGATCCGACTTGACAGCAGTGCATTGTGTTGCGTTTTGTATGTACCATGGTTTGGTTATCCATTCTTCTGTTGATGGACACCTAGGTTGTTTCCATCTATTTGCTATTGTAAATAGTGTTGCAATGAACATGGGTGTGCATATATCTGTTCTTGTCCTGGCTTTCACTTCTTTAGGATATATACCTAATAATGTAATGGCTGGGGCAAATGATATTTTTAATTCCAACTTTTAAAGGAATCACCATACTGCTTTCCACAGTGGTTGCATCATTTGCCAGTCCCGCCAGCAGTGTATGAGTGTCTTAATCTCTTCACATCCTCACCAGCATTTGTTATTTTCTGTCTTATTGAACTTTGTTATTAGTGCTGGGGTGAGATGGTATCTCACTGTTGTTTGGATTTGCATCTCTCTGATGGCTAATGCCACCACTTGTCTGTCAGTTGATAATCACATTGACAGACTAGAATTTCTGGGAGATGAGTATGTGTTCTAACCTCCTAACCTAAAGCTCCATATTACTCCAGTTCAATTTAAACACTGCCTGATCCCACTACTTGTAGCCATAATCACATAAGAATCCTGCCCCTGTAACCACAGTCCTACGATCTTAAAACCAAGACAGGAACAGCTCACAGGCCAGGGTAATTGCATTCCTCAGATCCTGAGACTGAGGAAGAGACGCTGCCAAAGAAATGACACAAACGTAAATTTACTAGTTAGACGGCATCTCCTGGTAACAGGCCATTTTTTCCTCTCTCTTTCTTTTTTTTTCTGGTCTTTTTAATTTTTTATTTATTTATTTATTTTATTAATTGTGATTTGGGTGAAGATTTACAGAGCAAATTCACCTTCCATACAGCAGTTCACATATACTTTGTCTCATGTCATTGATAACAGGCCATTTTTGAGGTGTCTTCCAGCCCATTACCCATGGTCAGCGTTAACCAGTTTTGGAGCCTGCACACTCCTCCTGCCCTCCTTGACCTCCTGATGAACTAAGATGGATGATTCAAGACGAGACCAAGACTCGAACCAAGAGCAAGCAGCGGAACACACCTGAGCAGAAGAAGTCGTGGCATCTGGGTTGGAACACACAAACTCCATCTTAGAAAGAGACTGCACATGCACCTAGCCTGGAAGAAGTTGAGGTCTATCTTAGGAGATTATCACAGTCTTGTTCTGCTTCCCGATTTCAGGATTTTATGAATGCCTGCATAAGGTCTTTTGAAATCACAGACCCCACGGCCTTAAAAACTACTATAAAAACCCCTAGCCTGTAAGGTTTGGGGAGACACACTGGCGTTGCTTCTGGCCCCGTGTGTCTCCGCCTAGCAAGGTCACTGTTCTCTTGTAAAATTTCTCTCTGAGCTACAGCTGACTTTCTAGGCATTATTCTGGAACTCAGCCTGTGAGAAGTTTGTCATACTCTGGTGGCTTGCACGTTGCTATGAGGCTAGAGGATATGCCACTGGTATTTCAAATATTCATCCATTTCAGGAGGTGGCATATGGTCAAGAACCAATGGCACAGAAGGAAGAAGTCAAAGCTGCATTGAAGGAACTGGTGAAGAACAAGGCTCCAGGAGTTGATGGAATACTCTTTAAGATGTTCAACAAACAGGTGCCATGCTAGAGGCACTCATTTGTCTCTGCCAAGAAGACAGCTACCTGGCCAGCTGACTGGAAGAAATCCATATTTGTACCCATTCCAAAGAAAGGTGATCTCACAGAATATGGAAATTATCAAACAATATCATTAATATCTCATGCAAGTAAAATCTTGCTGAAGATAATTGAAAAATGGTTGCAGCAGTGCATTCACAGGGAACTTCCAGAAATGCAAGCTGGATCCATAAGAGGACATGGAACAAGGAATATCATTGCTGATGTCAGATGGATCTTGACTGAAAGCAGCGAAAGATGTTTACTTGTGTTTTATAGACTATGCTAAAGCATACAACTGTATGGATCATAACAAATTGCGGATAACATTGAGAAGAATGGGAATTACAGAACACTTATTATGCTCACGGGGAACCTATACATAGATCAGGAGGAAGTCATTCGAAGAGAACAAAGGGATATTGCATGGTTTAAAATCAGGAAGAGAGTGTATCAAGGTTGTATCCT
>NW_006921860.1:1250215-1253550 GCF_000298275.1 Orycteropus afer afer | reverse complement strand
TCAGTCCCGACTTCACCTCTCTCTGCCCCGCTTCTCTCTTTCTGTCCCTCTCTCCAATTCTCTGTGTCCATCCCTCTCTCTCCTGTCTCTCCCTCTTTCCCTCTCTCTCACCAGCTCTCCATCTCTCTTTCCTTCCTGATCTCTTCCTTTCTACTCTTCAGTCTGAGTGAATTATACATCATAGTCTTCTAATTCTGAAATAAACATATTAACCAGGGAGAACCTTTCAGATTCAGGAAAAGTCAGCGAGGTGCAGTGACAGAATGAAACTGTCCACGTGGCCAGAGTTTTGGAGGTTGCTCTTGCTCACGACTGAGGCTCCTCGGACTCTGACCCTGATCTTGTGACTTTTCTCCCAGCTAACTGTGCTGGGTGCTGAACAACTTTCCAGTCCTTCACATTTCATACCAAAGCTGAGCCATCCAATATGGTGGCCACTGAGAACAGGAAGCATGGCTCGTCTGGAGTGAGTTGGGCTGCACTTCAAAGGCTCGGCAAAGGCCACAGGGCCAATGTTAACATTTTGCAGGGATTACACGACCAGAGTTTCTTTTTTGGTTTTTTGGTTCCCACATTGAAATGGTAACAGTTTTGATATTTGGGCTCAAATAAAATATTCTTTTAAAATTAATTTTATCTGCTTCTTGTTACTTTTTTAAATGAGATTACTAGGGCTGGCACAGGCCTGTTGTACACAGGGTCTGTTGTACACAGGGTCACTACAAATCAAGCCGACTCAACAGCACTTACTAACAACAACAACGACACTTGAAAATTTTAAATTACTCTGTGACTTTCCCTCTGTCTCCCTTGACATTTTCCAGTTTCTTTCAGTGTTTTAGTGGGAGAAAGGCCACTTGGCCTGTGTTTTGTTTTTAACTAATGAAAAAATTGTATTTCGCTTAGCTATTTGACCTGTTATTGTATTTTATGTTTTTTCTTTTTTTTTTCTTTAACAATGTTGAGTTTATTTTTTCCCTTTGCTGAATTTATTTTAAATGGAAAACAGGAAATTACAGTGTAAGGAAAATATCATGTGCATCAAACAAGAGATGCAAGACAGTTTTAAAATCTTCTTGAAATGGTTCCCATCAGGGGCCTCACCTCTGCCCATGGAGGGAGGGAAGGGTCAGCCTCAGGGTCCCAGCAGCTCCATTAAAACTTCTGAATTCTCCCAGTCTCATGGGAAGGGAAGACTTTACAATGCCTGAGTCCCTGCCAAGAGATCTGATTCTGTTCAGAACTGTTTGTGGCTGGTGAACGCCTTCACGTTCATTCCAACTCCTGGCCATCCCATGTGGCAGAACCCCCCACAGAGTGTTCGAGGCTGTGATCTTGACAGGAGCAGACTGGCAGGTCTTTCTCCCTGGGCAGAGTCCCTGGGTGAGTTCAAACTGCCAGCCTCTCACTTGGCAGCCAAGCACTTAACTATTGAGCCACCTTTCAGGAGACTTGAAACGAACCCAACGCTCAGCTTCAGGTCACACGAAGGAGCTTCCTGAGGCCAGGGGCCGAGAAGGAAGACCCCCACACTCCCTATCAGCTTGAAGAACAATGGCGGAGCACCCGGCCGAGGGTGGGGATGGCGTCACTGTGAGCCAGGTGGACACCTCAGTAGTCCAGCCCTGCAGCTTCCCAGTAGGTCTGTGCCCTGGGGGTTCTCACTCAGTTGAACCCTGGCCCATCAAGGCCTCATGGGTGATCCTTGCGGTCAGCAGTGCAGGTCCAGGTGACCCCACCGCCCCTGGTCCTGGTGGGAGCCACCCCGGGACTGAGGGCCAGCACCGCTGTTGTCACAGGCATGTAGGACTGTCCTTGCCCCTGGCTCGCTCTCCTCGTGGTCACAGGCATGTAGGACTGTCCTTGCCCCTGGCTCGCTCTCCTCGTGTTCCTGTCTCTTAGGGCCTGGCCTGGGGCGTTCTCGGATCACCCTGCTCCCTGCCAAGTCAGCAACTGAGGCTGGGGGGCCTGGTGCTGGGGGCCAGTGGGGCTCAGTGGAGAATTCTCGCCTTCCTTGCAGGGGACCTGGGCTTGACTTCCAGCCGACCCAGCTCATACCTTGTTTTGACTTGTTGCATGTGGCTGTGATGTTGACCGGTGTCAGCAGAGCTTCTGGACTAAGATCAGGAAGCGAGGCCTGGTGAATGCCTTCTGAAAAGCACCCGCGGAAGCCTGTGGGTCACCGTGACACAGTCTGCAGCCGACTGATCTGGAGGCACTCCGCCCTGTAGTGTTTGGGGCGGCCAGAAGCCAGGGCCGGCTGGTCGGCAGCTAGCAGCGACAAGGAGAAGGCTAACCAAGGGACATGAGGCCCAGCTTCCAAAGGCAAGCGGCCACATTTCTAACCATGCACAGGCCGTGGAACGCATCCTCGTGGCTCACACTTCCCAGGGATGTGATGGAAAATGGGGAACGAAGAACAATATCCCAGTTTTACCCAACTTGGCCTTTTAAGGAGCCCTGGTGGCACAGCTGCTAACCAAAAGGTTGGCAGTTCCAACCCAGCAGTGGGTCCACTGGAGAAAGATGAGGCAGTCTGCTTCTGTAAAGACTGACAGCCTTGGGAACGCCATGGGCAGACCTATTCTGTCCTTAGGGGCTCTGTGTGTGGGAATCGACTCCACAGCAGTGGGTTTGGGTTACCTTGAAGGAAGCCCTGGTGACTCAACGATTAAGCGCTGACCTACTAACTGCAAGGTGGTGTTTCAGACTCATTCAGTGTCTCCAAGGGAGACAGACCTGGTGATCTATGGCCATAAAGATGACGGCTTGGGAAAACCTACGGTGCCGTTCTGCGCTGCCACATGGGGTGTGAGGACTCAGAAGGGACTCAATGACCCTAACAGCAACACAAAGCCTGAAGTTTAAAGCTGCGGTGAGAAAGCGGTGTTTCCATTGGCTTTAACACAAGCTCGGAGAGGACAACCAGCAACTTTCCTCAGCCTGGCGGTTACCCTACAGGAACGGATGGGCTGCCCGAAGGCACGCAGTCAACAGTGACAATAATAATTGAACAGTGGCCGTGGAGTCAGCGGTGACTCACAGCCACCCAGTGTGTCCGAGTGGAGCTGCGCCCACACTGTTTTCAACAGCCGGCTTTTCAGAAGGGGGTGGCCAGGGCTTCTTTCCAAGGCCCTTCTGGGGGTCTCGAACCTCCTACCTCCCAGTTAGTGACCAGCACTTAACTGAACCACCCACAGAGTCCATTCAATCAATAAAAGTCAAGGAAAAAAATGATCCCTGGACACTGCTATAAGGAGCTCTGGTGGCGCAGTGGTTAAAGTATTTGGGCTGCTAACCCAAAGGTCAGCAATTTGAACTCACCAGCTACATCT
>NW_006921860.1:1245618-1247035 GCF_000298275.1 Orycteropus afer afer | reverse complement strand
GGATCGGGCAGTGTTTCTTTCTGCTGTGCATGGGGTCGCTATGAGTTGGAAACGACTCGACGGCACTTAACAACAACAACAACAAACTCTGTTACAGTAACAACTTGGGACCTGCATGAAGACTGGTCATCTCAATTACTCTCCTTAAATTATGTGCGGGATCCTGAAATCTGCCCTTTGGTAGAAGAGTCCTTCTGTGTCCGGGAATAGAAACGCTTAGTCTCCACATTTACGTTCTGCATAGGATGGGAAAAATTGTGCGTGGTGACTCCCCCCAGCTCGCCTCCTATCCACACGGTTCCTCCTCCGTGGCACCGGTGGTCCCGCCCCTCACTCGCCTGCCGCTGGGTATCTGTCTGCTTCCTGCCGCATCTCTCAGCATCTCCCCTGTAATCTGATCAACTAACTGGGAGGAGGGAGGGCCCTTCCTGGCTTCCTCCGCTGCCCACAAGCAGTTGGGAGTGTACATCTCAACAGGAGGAATAGCTGGAGAAGGATGGTCAAGGTCAGTTTTTAAATGAGCAGTTTTACCAAGTCTCTTTTCAACATCTAAGCATGAACGCAGTAGCCAGGCATCTGTCTAAGAACGAAGCTTTCCTTCCGGCACCTCATACCCTAATGTGCACTGGGGTCAGCCTGGGAGTCTACATTTCCAGCCAGCTCACAGACTAAGCCGATGCTGTGTGTGGACCATTTGAGCACTGAGGGGCTAGTCTATGTTGTCAGAGCAACACCTCTCAAGGTCTGGTCAACTGCTACCAGGTGTCAGGAAGTGCTGCTTTCTAAACCCTCTCATGAGCCATGGGACATATAGTGCCCACCTACATTTCCCACCTCTGGGGATAGTGGGGAGCTATCCTATTTTTAGAGCAGCAGTCATCTAGTGAGGTCCTGTGTGATCACAGGAATCTGAAGAAATGGACTCATCCCACCAACCCAACACCAGAGACCTCTCAGGACATATAATCAAAAACCAAACCAAACCCACTGCCATCAAGTCGATTCCAACTCATAGTGACCTCCATTGTGTTTCCAAGGCAGTAGATCTTTACAGAAGTAGATTGGCTCATTTTCCTTCTGCAGAGTGGCTGGTGGGTTTGAACTGCTAATCTATTGGTTAGCAGTCAAGTGCCTTAGCCACTGCACCACCAAAGCTCCTGTTTTGGGACATACATGTCCCACTAATTGTATCAAAATTCATATTATTTGTAAAAAAAAAAAAACCAAACAAACATTTTTTTCATTTATTCAAAATGTTTTCCATTACTACTGAAGTTAACTCTCCCACGACTCTACCAGCAGCCAAGAGATAGATGGATGAGGTGAACAGTAGTATCAGGTGGGTGTGCACTTCTTACAACAATCACGCTGTGAGATCAAGACAACAGCATTTGCCCAGGGACAGAGCCAAGAAGGT
>NW_006921860.1:1243486-1245161 GCF_000298275.1 Orycteropus afer afer | reverse complement strand
TTCTGCTTGCTGACTCATTTCAATGAAGTGATTAGCCTGTAGAATTCACGTCTGTAATCAGGGTCATCTGTCCTGTGAGGGTCATGATAAAAATAAAGTGCTGCACACAGTTCCCGACACAGAGGACAAGGTCACTAAACGCCATTGTTGGTAGCTGCTCTTGAGTCAGCTCTGATTCATGGTGACCCCGTGGACAACAGAAGGAAACGTTGCTGGGTGCACACCATCCCACCATCACCAGCATGGTGAGGCCAACATTGTGGCCATTGCTCCAGTCCATCTCTGCATGTCACCAAACATGATGTGCTCTGTGAGTAACTGATCCCTCCTGATGGCATGTCCAAAGAAAGTGAGTTAGACAGTGTCCTGTTGAGATCCGTAGGGTTTCGTGGGCTGACTTTTGGAGGTAGATCACCAGACTTCCCCCTCAGTCTGTCTTAGTCTGGAGGTGCCGCTGAAATCGGTCCACCCTGGTGACCCTGCCGGCAGCTGAACATCAGAGTGGCCTAGCTTCTAGTGTCACAGCAACATGCAGTCACCACAGTGTGACAGACTGGCACACGGGCGGTTGTTTATTGTCATCAGTACTAATATTCACGTTCAAATTATTTGACTGTGTCCAAAACAAGAAATACAGCCCCATGACCCAGGATTCATCAAAATGTATTCCCTTTTTAGGGTTCCACTGACAAAGTAAGAGAGTTGGTCCAAACGTAACTCCACAATGAAAGTCTTACGAGTGTTAAGACATATTATGTGTCTTTGCCAATGTCATGGACATGGAGCAGACAGTGCCTAGTAGGTAACTAATTCAGTCTTTCAGGAGGTGCAGAAAGTAAACATCACATTGAAGAGATGTGGCCTTGTTCTTGGCCGGAATGGTAAACCCTTATTGGCTTAGCGTATGCACGTAATACATTGAAAGGCACAGCTTTCCGTAGTGCCCCAAGCACCATCTGTACATTACCCAGTCTGTCCTCTGCAATACTTCTGTCCGGTGGCTTTCTGACCCCTGAAGATGAGGGAGCTGGGACTTGGGGAAAGGGCCTGTCTTCTGTAAGACTCCCAGCTGGTGGACCAGGCTGAACAGGGGTCTTCACGACCACTAAGTGATTATTGACTATCTCCCATTGAGGTTGTGGTCTTCTGAAGATGCGTCGGCAAAGCCCTCTTTCTGATTCATTTCTGTGTCAGCTTGCCTAGGCTATGGTTTCCAGTGGTTTGGCCAGACGCTGCTCCATGATATAAAGCAAGGTCTGTTTGATGGAGTCGGAGTCGTCTTCCCTGATGCAACCAAGTGGATGTGAGCCACCACCTGCTGAGAGGGGAGTCCCTCCAGTGGGAGCTGCTAGACACAGACATTTGGGCAGAACATCTACTCCCTCTCAACTCTGCGCTCTTCCTGTTACCTGACCTATAGGCCTTGGGACTCAAGCCTGCAGGAGTCTCCAGCCTGCAGCCAGACCTGTGGATTTGGGCTTTGCCAGCAATTGTGTTAGCCAATCCTTTGATGTAAATCTGTGAGTGGCTCTCTCTCTCTGCTTACACACACACATACACATACACACACATTGTACCAAAAAGGATTGGCCGATGTTGAAAGTTGTGACACAACCTTGCTTGCTGAAAGTGAAGATGACTTGAATATCAAAGATTACAGCCTTCTGTATGAACA
>NW_006921860.1:1237372-1239831 GCF_000298275.1 Orycteropus afer afer | reverse complement strand
TAAGCATTCATACTGCATTTGGGTGCGGCTCTGTGTGTGTGCTCTACGACGGAGATGTGTGGCAGCAGGAGGCTGGTATCAGTAAATCCCCACAGCTTTCTGTCTGCGGTCTGTCACACCATGCACGGACCAATCAGGAAAGGCTGTTTCTTAGATGCCCACTCATCTGCTCCGGGCCCTGCAGACTTCTGCAATCCCTCCCGGTGGCCACCGTGTAGCAGGACTGGCACCCATGCTCAGTACCTAGCACAACAGTCCTCTGATGAAACGCCATGTCCCACAGAATTAGTCGTTTATGCTCCTTGAGGGGAGGGTGTAACAGAAATTAGTGATTTAACCCCAAGGGAACATTGTATATGTTAGAAGTTCCAAGGTTGACACTCATATATTTTATTCCGTCCATCTACCCTTCCTGACTCCCTTCCTTCTCTCCTTCCTCCGGCCCTTCCTTCTTACTTCCCTTCCTCCCTCCCTCCCTCCTTCCTTCCTTCCATTCATCTCTTCATCCATCCATCCACCCACCCACGCTTCCATCCATCTATCTACCCACCCTTCCTTCCATCCATCCATCCATCCATTCATCCACCCACCCTTCCTTCCATCCACCCATCCACCCACCCTTCCTTCCATCCATGTATTAAGTCATCCATCCATCTACCCACCCACCCTTCCTTCCATCCATCCATCCATTCATCCTTCCATCCACCCATCTATCCATCCACCCACCCTTCCTTCTTTCCATTCATCTCTTCATCCATCCATCCACCCACCCTTCCATCCATCTATCCATCTACCCACCCTTCCTTCCATCCATGTATTAAGTCATCCATCCATCTACCCACCCACCCTTCCTTCCATCCATCCATCCATCCATCCATTCATCCACCCACCCTTCCATCCACCCATCCACCCACCCTTCCTTCCATCCATCCATCCATTCATCCTTCCATCCACCCACCCTTCCTTCCATCCACTCATCCACCAATTCAATTAATACTGTACGTGTTGGGTTGTTTATGGTTCTGTGTCAGAAACTCTTCTAGATGCAGTTTCTGCCCTTACAGAACTTTCATGCCAGATGGTCATCTTTCTGTTTAAAGACATTGACCAAGTGTTTTCACATTCAATGTTTTATGAGAAGCTCACAGCAAGTCTATGAAGGGTCTGGCATATCAGTGAGCGGTTGTCACAATAAAGCTCTGGGACAAGCTGTCCCCAAAGCCCATGGTTCACAAGGGCAGACGTCCACTTCACTCTCCTGGTCTCTGGGGTGATGTCGGCCTGCTGATCTCACCGGGCCTCCCTCAAGGTATCTTTGTGAACCACCCACCATGTGCTACAGGCTATGGAGGGAGCAAGGGACTCGGAGCCTGGGTAGGAGTGCAGGTTTGTGACAGACCATGGCTCCACTTCACCGCAGATCAGTATGGAGGAAACGGAAGTGCAAATCGGAGAGCAACCGTTCCAATGTTTCTGCTCATGAAAGGGCACAAACTGGCGTCCAATGAGTGTTGCTTGCTTTGCTGACAGTCTGCCTGGTGCCCCATGTCACTTCAGGCTGTAGTTCTTTATGACAGCGCCCAGCGCATCTGTGGGGAGACGTTGACTGAAAACCACAGCAGCCTTGACGGAGTTACAGCTGTTTCATCTTCTCATCAAATGTTTGTCTCCCAGGGCCACTGGGTACCTTAGGTTCCCGCCCCTCATCCTCTGCTCTAGGACTCCAAACCCCCGTGTGTTCTCCTTGCTCTGAGTGAGAGAGGAGAGCGCGTGTCCTGATTGTGTGGACATCCCCATCTGTGACACTGCCATCAACCTGCCCAGTGATTGCCTTGAGCTAAGTCTTCCTCCCTCCCTCTCCCACCCCTGTTTCTCGCCTTTACCTTCTGAGTCTCTCAGGCTGAACCCAGCCTATTTGTCAAGGGCGTTTTCTGTTGTGTTGCTAATTACAAGCAGCCTTAAAAATGTCTTCTATGTAAGTATATCTTGGATAATGAGTGAGACCTAACTCATCCTGTCTCCAGGCGAATGTTCAGCTTCAGAGAGGAAGCCAAGAAAACCACCTTAGAGGAAATGGGAGCGAGCCCCTGAGGCATGATTGGGTGCCTATTTTGGAGGCGATGGGCTTCAGCGCGTGAGCTAAGCGGGGTAACTTCCTGGACACCCGCGGGTGGGGACGGTGCGTTCAACATCACCTCTCGGGCTAGTGGTCTCCACACAGAGCCGGAAGACACTTGCTCAGTTTCTCAGTGTGACACTGTGGTAGTAGTGCCAGAACCTGTCTAACTTCAGAAGGGACAGTGAAAATCAAGAGCGGCCCCAAACTGATTTATGAGGTGGAGGTCAGACATGCATCCACTTCCCACCTTTCCCCAGTTCTAACAGCAGCCATCCCCCACCACACTCTCAGTAACTTGTTCCAGTGGCCATGCAGAACTCAAAGACCAAACATGCAGTGA
>NW_006921860.1:1230714-1236807 GCF_000298275.1 Orycteropus afer afer | reverse complement strand
TTGGTGACCAGTCCTCTATTTGTAGGCCACAATCACTTCATTGGCATAAGTATATTGACCCATCCTTGCAAGGTGTGTAAAATAGACCAGTCACAGGCAGGCTGCAACCCAGAGCCAGACAAAAGTATCAAACCACAAGTTGTTTAAAACTTACCCACTAAACTTCAGTCAACTCAGACAAAAGCAGCAAACCCTCTGGGATCAAAAACTAGGGCAAGGGTAACTTCCAGGACTTGAGGGGAAAACCTCCCAGCTGTTTTTCCAAAGAAGCGGGGCAAAGGGCTGCGCAAAGGAAGTCATGTGAGCACATCCAGTGTTGCCCCGTTCATCCTGGTCTGCTCCCACACTGGTGTCCATCTCTAAGTGGTGTGAACTGTTGAACAGTCTACTTCGGACCCATGACCCTTTGAACCCAGTCGGCAGTGTCAGGGGGGCAAGGCCTGGGGACCTGCTTCTGAAGGGCCTCGGCCAAGAAGAGCGCAGACCCGCTCTGCTCTGTGCGCGCGGGCCCCCGTGAGTCTGAGGTGACTGGAGGACAAATGGGTCACCAGTTTGTTTTCTTAGGGACAACTCCAGCGGACACTTCGCTTATGTACAGAAGCTCTGACAGTGAACCAGTCCCTTCTCAGGCCTAAGCAGGCTTTCTGGGACACAGGTGTGAACTTCACTAGAGAGGAACGGCTGACGTCTTTAAATAGAAATATGACTGGATTCTCTGTAGGAACTCAGGGCCTGGGTGGGCCTCCCCCGGCCTCTTCATGGCGTTGAGAAACAGGAGCTCCTCAGAGACCCTAAGCCTGTGCTCCCCTTTGGCTCTGCCTGGGTGAGAAAGACAGCAGGCCCGACCCTACTTCACGTTGGGGGGGTGCCACGGAGTCGGCCAACTACAGCAGAACAGGGCACCGCAGGTTGGACACCAGCCTCACGATCGGTGCTGTGTTTGAGCACATCGGCACAGCCGCTGTGTCAGCCCGTGTCACTGAGGGCCTTCCCCTTTTTCATCCACCCCCTCCTTTACCAAGCACGTCCGGGGACGGGCCCTCCTGGTAACGCGTCCAGAGCATGGAGGTGACATCTTGCCACCCCCACCTCTACGGAGCATTGTGGCTGACCTCCTTCCAGGACAGAGTGGTTCCTTCTTCGAGCAGTAGGGAAGCATTGCCCTGTGCTTGTTGCAAGAGCTCAGTGATGGTCCCCGGGCCTGTTCCTTGCGTTGAGGGCACCGATGAAGCACAAACCCCCACTGCTTCTTCCCTGCAAAACGTCCACGGCTGAAGTGGACCGAGTGTCTGCCTGGGCACAGAACTTTATTTTGCGTGCCTAAGTTTCTCCTTTCTCAGAAGGAAGGTTGGGCAATCTACTTCCGTAGTGATACTGCCTCGGAAACCCAAGGACGGGTCAATATGAGTCGGGTCTGACTTGACAGCACATAACAACAACAACAACACGTTTCTCCTTTAGCCTCGTTAAATGGGGAGCAGCTCTAGAGAGAAGCCCTGGGCACCAGCCCCTGTCTGCCACCGGGAGTGGGCACGGTGGGCTCACTGCAGGGCGAGCTGTGTGCCTCAGGGGGAGTTACTGGCCCTCTCTGATCCTGAGGAAAGTGGACGCCACACCTTCCCTTCCTCCCAGAGAGAGGTGGGACAGCTGCTGGCGACTGTGTGCATGGGGTGCCTCGTACAGGTGCCCTCCGTTTTTCAGAAGTTTGCTTTAAGCCACTTCCCTTTGACAAGCAACCCACAGTGAGTACCTGCTTTCGCTAACTGGGAGAAATCTGAAAAGGATTATCACTGTTACTAAAAACAAGGGAAAGCAGCCCTGGCCTCAGCAAAAGGGATAGCGGTGCCACCCCAAGCAGCGAGAGTGGCGTCACCAGGCTCCTCTTCCAGGAGCTAAGCTTTGAGCTGGGCCTGCGAACACTGTGGGCGTTATTTTAGGGTGTATGTGCTATTTGGTGTCATTCGGTAGGTTATTTCGGGGGTCTGGGAACTCTCGGAAAAGTTTCCCATGGGAATAAGTGGTACTCACCTCTTACAAAAGCCGTTGGGTAGTGGGGAAGCACCGAGTCAATGTTTAGTCAGTCCCACGAGAGCCTGGGCGGTGCGGACATCGGGCCTGGGTGTTGCGGACGTTGGGTGCTCAGCCGCTCGCTGAAAGGTGGGAGGTTACAGGCCATCCAGGAGTGGCTTGGCCGAAGGCCTGCTGGTGTACTTCTGAGAGCCCACAGCCCTGGAAGCCCCACGGGCTCAGTCCTACGCCAACACACAGCCCACTGGACAGCAACTGTTTCCCTGCATTGCTGGCGTTTGGAAGTCGGGGATCTCCAAAGCCCTTTCCAGCCATAAAGTTCCACTAGGTTTTGCGAAGATGGAGCTAATAACCCTGTGGGCCTCCCTCCAGATGTTTCTGACCTGACTCAGACTGAAGACAGGAGGGAGACCTGAATAGGGCTCCCCTAAGGTTCAAAAGCAGGCTGCCAGGACCCTGACACACCTGGGACACCGTGAGTCAGAGCTAACAGCATGGCAGCTGGTTTCTCACATAAAACTTAGGGCTTTATAGTGCTTTCATCAAAGGTGATATTATCTACGAATTTCACCCTAAGACCATAAGGAATATTACAGGATATTTGTTATAAGGGGTATTGCTGGTGCAAACTTCATTATAACACTTGACTTGGTCTTCAGAAGCTGGAAAATATGGCCTTGGTGACAAAGATTACACCAGAGATCACATGATGGGATTTTGCAAGACCAACGACTTATTCACTGCAAATACCTTTGTTCAACAGCCTGAATGGTGACCACACACGGGGTCCAATGGAGGACACGGGAATCAGATTGATCACATCTGTGTGGAGAGATGACAGAGAAGCTGAGCATTATCCGTCAGAACACGCCGGGGCCGACTGCTGAACACACCCATCAACTGGTCGTGGGGAAGTTCACGTATCCCACCTGGCGAGGTCCACACGGATGGTCACCGTATGTTCCAACTACCGATTTTCTTTGTTTCCAATTTTTGCATAATCACCGGCAATAATCGATGCATTCTGATTGCAGGCAATAATCAATACAACCTAATGGCATGTTTGGTCAATTTCAGACTGCAGAATCTGGTAAAAATCTTCCATGTCTTCATCTGTAGCATTAGTGCTTGGTGCATAAATTTGAGTAATAGTAGCATTAACTGGGCTTCCCTGTAGGCATATGGATATTTCCCTGTCACTGACAGCATTGTACTTCAGGATAGATCTTGAAACATCCTTTTTGATGATGAATGTGACACCATTCCTCTTTAATTTGTCATTCCCAGTGTAGTAGATCATATGCCTGTCTGATTCAAAATGGCCCAAACCAGTCCATTTCAGCTCACCGATGCCCAGGGTGTTGGTCTTTACACGTTCCAGTTCATTTTTGGTAACTTCCAGCTTTCCTAGATTTGTACTTGGTACATTCCATGTTCCCATTATTAATGGCTGTTTGCAGCCACTCCCTCCCATTTTGAGTTGTACTCCATCAGCAATGGAGGTCCCAAAGGCTTAAGTCCCCCCACATTATTAAGGTCATCTCCACTCTGAGGAGTCAGCTCTTCCCCAGTCGTATTTTGAGTGTCTTCTGACCTGAGGGGCTCATCTTCTGGCACCATATTGGACAATGCCTCAGGGCCATTCATAATGTTTTCTGTGGCCATGTTGGATAACGCTTCAGGGCTGTCCACATTTTCAGTGGCCATTGTTTTGGGAAGTAGCCTACCAGGTCCTTCTCCCTAGTTTGTAGACGGACAATGATCTGGTAAAATCGAAGTTGTGTTTATCAATATCAGCTTATGGTGCGACCATTGTCAGGGGTGATGGTATTTTTTCAGACGTCCTAAAGTCCTAAATGCCTAATGGGATCTGTTTCTCACGGAGGGATTTCAGAAAACGGGGATGGATTCCAGGCTGAGTGGAGCCTTTCCATGCACCTGTGCAACCATCCATGCAGGTGGTTATGAGAGCCCACCTTTCCCACCAACGGTGCTGTGCTTCACACACTGGGTCCAGACTTACTAAGTCTGAAGTAGTGATTGTGCTTGAGCCAAGCATGAGATTAAAGCATTGCCTATCACGGCCACTGAGGTAATTAAGCCAGTCTCAGTTCTGAGACAGAGGGGAATTTTGAGTCCCTAACCACGGGCCTAGGCAGCCCCTGGGGTGCAGACTTCAAGTGCTCGGCTGCTAACGGAAGGGCCAGAGGTTCACCCAAATGCACCTTGGAAGACCCGGTAACGTACTCTTGTAAAATACCAGCCACTAAACAGCTTGGGAGCTCTGGTAGCATAGTGGCTAAGACACTTGCCTGCTAACCGGACGGCTGGCGGTTCAAACCCACCAGCCACTCCTCAGAAGGAAGGTTGGGCTATCCTACTTCCGTAGTGATACTGCCTCAGAAACCCAAGGAGGGGTCGCTATGAGTCGGGGCCGACTCGACGGCACATAACAACAACAACAAACAGCTTGCAGAGTACTTACAGTTCCGCTCAGACACACATGGGGGCGTCCTGAGCTATAGGTGACTGTGTGGACACTGGCTTCCTTACCACCCATGGCTGCCCCTCACATTGAGGCTGGCATGGTCTTGCCTTCAAAGCCAGCTCTCTCCCAGCCCATACAAGCCCTGTCATGACCGTGTGGCCTGCAGGTTCTTGGCTTCCTCCCCACCCCCCCACAGTCTCCATCCTGACTCTAGACCCTCCCATCACTCTACCCGGCTGCTCGGCCCGACAGCCTCACGCTGGGAGTCAGACCCTCATGGAGACGGTGCAGGTTCCCAGCTGCTCACACCACCCTCCCCCCCACACACACACACGGACCGTGGTTTCCTGGGGGCACGGGAAGGAGAGGGGTGAGACTCAGACCTCCTTCTCCATTCTCCACGAAGGCAGGAGACAAAGAGGCAAAGCCCGTCTCCACCTCATCAGCCGGTGAACCGCCTGGTCACACACTTGCTCACAAGCTTCCCCATTCTTTTCTGGGCATTTCACAGGGAGGAATATGAACTGAAATGCTCAAATCTACAACCAGCCGCTTCTGAGTCTCGTGTGAGAGCTAGAACCTTCTGAACAAGCTGACACATGGTCTGCAGGCTGAGCGAACACTAAAGGCCCTGAGGGGAAGGGAAGTTGCGGATATGTGTGATCCCAAGACCAAAGGAAGACACGCACGCACACGCACGCGCACACACACACACACACACACGCACACCCTGGTATCTTATTTGTGGAAAACGCTGCTCTGAACATGTGTTGCCTTTCCCATTGTTCTCCCAAGGCAAGCGTGCATCTCTTCTCTCTGTGATCTCTGCCAAGTTAGTAAACTTGGGTTGAAGTTACTCCACCTCACATCCTGCCCTGGGGTTTCAGACTGTGCCTCTCAGCAATTTGCTTCTGACCTGTGTTCAATCCCACGCAGCTTCTGGAGGGCTCATGTCAAGTCAGGGGTGGGCATGAGAGAGGCGCCAGGCCACTCACCTGGCTAGCTGTCCCAGGAGCGGCGGGAGCTACTTCCGTTTGATGATGCTCCCGGCCCCCAGCTGAGAACAGGAAGGGATACCGACCCCTGCCTATTTTCCTACTGTCCCCACCACTTGTCCCAGCGGCCCTGGCCGACCTGCAGCCGGTCCCAGCGGCCCTGGCCGACCTGCAGCCGGTCCCAGCGGCCCTGGCCGACCTGCAGCCGGTCCCAGCGGCCGTGAAGCATCAGCACACGGCTCTTTGTGACGCACCACCTGGGCCGTTCACGCTGCGCCAGCCCCCTCTCATCCAGTGAGGCCCACAGGGAGGACACAGGCTCAGATACTGAAGGCTGAGGAAGAGCTGGCTGGGGCTCAAGGAGGCCGCCCTGTCTTTACATCTTAGCCCATTGCTGCAAGCTGTGTCGCTGTGAGTGTGGTGGCAGCCAGTGTGTGTCCAGCCAACCTGTCTCCTTCCATCTTGGATGCTCCCCCAGACCTTTGCTGCCTGGCACCGCCGCACCATGCTCCAGGCCATGGAAGTCCAAAGACGTGTGGCCCTCCTGCAGGCCAAGGGGAGACTATCTCCTTCTCAGTGTCG
>NW_006921860.1:1216942-1228509 GCF_000298275.1 Orycteropus afer afer | reverse complement strand
TGCCCTTCCCTTGTGTTTTCCTGATTCCAGGCCTCGGCATGGTCGCAGCACAGGAAAAGCCCCACTTGTTTTCCCAGATCGACGTGGATGTCAGCGTCACCCGGGACATAGCAAACCGCCTTCAAGTGTGGACTTGAACCAAGCAAATGTCTGTGACGTGGCCGTGGGGATCCCCACATGAAACGTGGGAGGCGGCCCTGTGGACCAGCATTAAGGAGCTAAGAGGTGAGTAAGCCTGAACATCGGAGAAAGAAAAGACAGTGGCGGGGAGTGGCCGCTGGAGAGCAGCTCGCAGGAGGGGGCAGGAGGACAGTGCAGTGACGTGTGTGGGTGTGGACAGAGCGACCTATCTGCTCAGCCAGTCAGAGCTCAGTGCACAGTGAACTCAGACCTCAGAGACAACAAAGGCCTTGCTCTCTCTACAGGAGCAGAGACAGTGGCAGGGAGGGAAGGGGGCACGCAGAGGGAGGGTCCCTGACTAGCGTGGCCTGGGCTGGAGAGAGGACAGGACCAGCCACAGGGCTGTGTGGCCCGTGCCACTGTATAGTGCCTTGGAAGGGTCCCCCACCTGCTCAAACGCTCTGCTGTTACCAGCCTGACGTTTCTAGTCGTTTTGTCTTTGAACTTGTCTCCCGTGTGTGAGGAATCCTGGGTAGTCCAGTTAGCACACTCTGCTGCTGACCAAGAAGTCAGCAGTCGGGTCCACCCAGAGGCACCTCGGGAGAAAGGTCTGGTGGTTTCCTTCTGGAAGGCTGAGCCGTTGACAACACACACGCGCACATACACACGCACACACACGCACAAGGAGCCCTGCTGCTGCACTGGTTAAGGGCTCAGCTGCTGATGAAAGACCAGCAGTTCGAATCCACCAGCATCTGCAGGACAAAGAGCTGGCGGCCTGCTCCCGGGAGACAACAGCCTCAGAAACTGTGGCGCGGTTCTGCTGTGCCCTACAGGGTTGCTAGGAGTTGGGCTCGACCCAACGGCAGTGGGTACGGAGGTATATGTATACACAACAGGATATGCACACACACACACACACACACAGACGTGTACATATCCTATTATACATTGTTGTTGTCCGGTGCCCCCGAGTCAGCTCTGACTCCTAGAAAACGTTCGTACAACAGAAGAAAACACTGCACAGTCCAGCACCAGGCTCAGTCATTGCTGGACCTGAGCTCATTGTCGTAACCACCGTGACTTCATCTTGTTGACAGTCTTTCTTTTTTCACTGACCCTTCACTTTACCTGGGGAGCTCTGGTGGCATAGTGCCTGGGGCATTTGACTGCTAACCAGAAGGCTGGCGGTTCAAACCCACCAGCCACTCCTCAGAAGGAAGACTGGGCAGTCTACTTCCGTAGTGATACCGCCTCGGAAACCCAAGGAGGGGTCACTGTGAGTCAGGTCCCACTCGACGGCGCACACAGCAACAACAACCATTTATCCAGCAAGATGCCCTTTCCAGGGACTGGTCCTGACAACTTGACCAAAGGATCGGAGACAGAGTCTGGCAGAGTTGTTCGTTCCCCTGCAGCCCACAGCACCTTCAGTGTCTTTGCCAATAGCACCGTTCAGAGGCAGCAGCTCTTCGTGGTCTTATTCACTGTTCAGCTCGCACATGCATGTGAGGCTACTGAAAACACCATGGCTTGAGTCAGACGCACCTCAGTCTTCAAAGTGACATCTTTGCTCTTACGCACTTTAAGTAGGTCTTTTGCAGCAGATTTGCCCAATGCAGCACGGTGTTTTATTTCCTAACTGCTGTTTCCATGGGTGTTAATTGTGGATCCAGGTAAACTGAAATCCTTGACAACTTCTGTCTTTTCTTCATTTATCAAGATGTTGCTTATTGGTCCAGTTGTGCGGATTTTTGTTTTCTTTATGTGAAGGTGCAATCCACGCTGAAGGCTGTAGTCTCAGCTCGTCACTTTGAGCAAGCAAGGTTGTGTCGTCTGCACATTGCAGGTTGTTAATGAGTCTTCCTCCAATCCCGATGCCACATTCTTCTTCACATAGTCCACCTTTTCTGGTTCTTTACTCAGCATTACAGACTGAATACGTATGATGAAAGGATACAACTCTGAGGCACCCCTTTCCTGATTTTAAACCATGCAGCGTTCCCTTGTTCTGTTCGAATGACAGTCTGTCTCCTGGTCTATGTACAAGTTCCTCATGAGCACAATTAAGTGTTCTGGAATTCCTATTCTTCTCAGTGTTATCCACAATTTGTTATGTTCCACACTGTTGAATGTCTTTGCATAGTCAATAAAACACAAGTAAACATCTTTCTGATATTCTTTGCTTTCAGCCAAGATCCATCTGGGAGCTCTGGTAATGTAGTGTCTAAGGCGCTTGACTGCTAACCAGAAGGCTGGTGGTTCAAACCCGCCAGCCACTCCTTGGAAGTAAGCTTGGGCAATCTACTTTCATAGTGATACCGCCTCAGAAACCCAAGGAGGGATCGCCATGAGTCGGGTCCACATAACAACAACAACAAAAAAAAAAAAACAAGATCCATCTGACATCAGCAATGATATCCCTCCATGTCTTCTTCTGAATCCAGCTTACATTTCTGGAAGCTCTCTGTCAATATATTGCTGCAACTATTTTTGAATGATCTTCAGCAATATTTTACTTGTGTGTGATATTAATGGTATAGTTCGATAATTTCCACATTCTGTGGGATCACCTTTCTTTGGAATGGGTACAAATACTGATCTCTTCCAGTCAGTTGGCCAGGTAGCTGTCTTCCACATTTCTTGGCATAGATGACTAAGTGCCTCTAGTGGGGCATCCATTTGTTGAAACATATCAATGGGTTTCTGTCAGTTCCTGGAGCCTTGTTTTCTGCCAGTTCCTTCAGTGCAGCTTGGACTTCTTCCTTCAATAAATCTACAAAGAAGAAAACAAACCCACTGCCATCAAGTCCTTTCCAACTCAGGGCACACCCCCTGGGTTTGCAGAGCTGTAAATCTTTATGGAGGTAGATTGCCTCATCTTCTTCTTGTGGAGCAGCTGGTGGGTTTGAACCACTGACCAAATGCCTTACCCACTCTGCCACCAGAGCTCCTTGTGTGTGTATGTGTATGTATATATATACACATATATATGCATACATATAGCATGCATACACACATGCTAGAGGATGTGTACACACACATATACGCGTGCATTATATTGGTTCTGCTTCATAAACTCACACATGTTGTGATTATATATGAATGTGTGTGTGTGTGTGTGTGTATGTACATATATATGGGGACCTCTGGTGGTATAGTGCCTAAGGCATTTGACTGCTAACCAGAAGGCTGGCAGTTCAAATTCACCAGCCACTCCTCTGAAGGAAGGTTGGGCAATCTACTTTGGTAGAGATACCACCTTGGAAACCCAAGGAGGGGTCACCATGAGTCGGATCAACTCGACGGCAGTGAGTTTGGTTTTTTGGTTTTGATGGCATAGTGCCTAAGGCAATTTGACTTCCAACCAGAAGATTGGAAGTTCAAACCCACCAGCCATTCTGCAGAAAGAAGGTGGGGCAATCTACTGTGGTAAAGATTTTCTGCCTCAGAAACCCAATGGGGTCACTGAGTTGGAATCGACTCGATGGCAGTGAGTTTGGTTTGGGTATGCATATACACAATAGCACACAGGTATGTATTGGTTGTGCTTCATATACATATGCATCATACATACTGTAGTATGTACACACACATATGTGCACATCCCGGTGGTTTGTCTTCTCTGGAGACCCCTGACTTGTACAGACTGCTCTGAGCCCAGCTCTGTGTGTTTGCACAAGTTCTCCAGGTAATGCAACTAAGGTTTGGGGACCTCGGTGAGGGAACAACTGTTGCCCAGTGTTTGTAAAACTGAGCAATAGTTAGGAATTATGTTGTGAGGACAGATGAGAAGCCAAGCTTGGAGATCCTAACCTAATGAAGGAATTAATAGCCACATGATGGGGAATAGCAGATGAGAATAGCAGTGACTGGAAACAGCAAGAGGCCCAGGTTTTCCAGGGGCATGTGGTTGAAGGTGTCAGAGGATTGGGATAAGGCAGGGCCAGCATTTGGCAGAGAAGGTGGGGGTGGCATATTGGGGCATTATCAGATGGAGGCATGCACTGGCCACCTGGGACCACTGTAACAAAGTACCACAAAACAGGCGGTTTGTAAGAACAGAACTTTGTCCCACAGTCTGGAGGCTAGGAGTCCAAGATTAGGGTATCGGCTGTGTTGATTCCTTCTCAGGGCTCTGGGGGAGAATCTGTTCTGTGCTTCTCTCCTAATTGCTGGAAGTCCCAGGCATTCCTTGACTTGTAGATGGATCTTCACATGGCTGTCCTTCCTCTGACCCTCTGTGTTTCCTCTATTCCATAAAGGCACTACTCAGATGGGATCAGGGCCCATACTCCAGCGTGACCTCATGTGCACCTAACTGATAACATCTTCACAGACTCTGTTTCCTGACAAGGTCATGCTCACAAGTACCGGGGGTCAGGATGTCGACATATCAAGAACACAGTTCAACCCGTAGCAGGATCACAGCTGAGAATGGTGGCGCTGCCAGGTGCAGTAGGAGCAGCAGGCCTGCGAAGGGCGATGATGTGTCCCCACTCTCTGTGTCACGGGGCATGCACACAGGAGTCAAGTGTCTTACTGTGGCTGCTGACTCCCTTGTGCAGCAGAAGAATGACCCCTTCACTCAAGGCACAAGCCATCCTGAGCTCTGGGTCAGTCCTACCCTGCCTCAGAGGTGTGGGCCAGCAGTAACCCCACACCTTCTCAGGCAGCGTCATCCAGCTGACACCTGGTTCTAGCACCAACACTTGGAATGACCAAAGGCAACCAAGAACCCTTTGGGTGCAATGCCTAAGATATAGACCCACGCCAGGTAACCCTCCTGGGCCCGGTGATGCAGCCTTAGACTAAGAGAAGAGTGAGACCTTTCCATTGCTGGTCCTGATGCCTGGCGCCCCATGAGTGTCACAGCAGAGCTGCCCCGCAGGGTTTTCAGTGGGTGAGTTTTCAGAAGCAGGTCACCAGGTCTTCCGCTGTGCCTCTGGGTGGGTTTGAACCTCCAACGCTAAGTTCACAATGCTTAAGTCACTTACCTCTGGTAGCATAGTGGCTAAGACACATGCCTGCTAACCAGACGGCTGGCGGTTCAAACCCACCAGCCACTCCTTGGAAGGAAAGTTGGGCAATCCTACTTCCCTAGTGATACTGCCTCGGAAACCCAAGGAGGGGTCGCTATGAGTCGGGTTTGACTCGACAGCACATAACAACAACAACAAGTCACTTACAATGGCCCCAAATCAGAGTAGCTGAACCCGTGTGTGCAATCCTCTCTAAGAGATTTCAGAATCATCCTGTTTGGGGATCTCTTCTGTTCTGAGGTCATTCCTGTCCCCCCACATGCTCAGGAAGATTTCAAGGGGAGCCATTACTATTTTTTCTCTTCCTATTCTCATGTTTAAGCAAAAACTCCCATGAAGACATGTTCCAGCACTTAGAATTGTCACTGAGCAGGAAGAATTTGGACTTTGTCTTCTCATAGAAGGTTACAGAACCCACACAACTTCCCAGGGTTTTCTGAGAGTGAGGAAACCAACGGGTAACACAAGTTCTTCAGATGCTTCCCACAAGAGCTGCCACTTAGCTAAATCCTTCCACAGGTCAGTGCTAGGAACACCTTGGACTGACTCCTCCCAGACAAGATGCCTGCCTGTGCTGTTGACATTTCATTGTTGTTAGTGGCAGTCCAGTGAGCTCTACCTCATGGCAACCTGATGTGCAAGTGAATCGTTTCATCGTCACGCTGCCCCGTGTGTCGGTAGGATTCTGAGCAGACACTGGATCTGTGTGAGTACTGACCTGGCTCTGTAGTCACCGGTGGTGGCCCTGGGGACAATCTCTTTCTGTTTTTTATAAACAGACCTCAGGACCAGCCACGCCCTTGTTAGCCTAAGAGCTGTTCTTTGCCAGAGAAGCAGTCACCCAGGTTACGGGCAAAACTCAGCTCCCTTGATTTGTTTATAATACTGGTTTTTAATCAATTCTAGTGAAAATCTCATAAAGAAAATCTTGAAAGTGTACACACTTTCAGCCGGTATCATAGAATGAATAAAAGGAGTTTAAAAATTACCCGAGAGCTGTGTGAATTAGTCAGAGAGTCAGTTTTCTGGTGCTGCTGTAACACAAGCACCACAAGGGGGTGGCTTTGAAAAACAGAAATGTATTTTCTCACAGCTCTGGAGGCTAAAAGTCTAAATCAGGGTCTCAGCTGTCAATTCTTTCCTTGTAGGGAGCTCTGGGCATCCTTAACCCTTGGCAACCTTGACATGGTGCCTGTCTTCCTCCCGTGTGTGTATCTTCTTTTAAATTTTAATTTTACACAAGTATTCTGCACACTGTATGCTTGTTTTGCAAGCTGCATAAGCCCTTGCCTATCGATTGTATGTGTGTTGCATGGAAACAATACAGTGACATAGTAGTGATGACTGTCAAACCCACCCTACTGGGCACAATCTGGTTGACACAGCCCAGAAAACCTGTGTGCAACATGATCACATTCACAGATACAGGGGCTGGGCTTTCAACATGTGTTTTTGGGGACAAAATTTAACCCATAACAGCTCATAAATAAATAATTACTAGATATGAAGAGAAAGAGGAGCCCTGGTAACACAGCAGTTAAAGTGCTTGACAGCGAATGAAAAAGTCAGTGATCTGAACCCATCAGCTGCTCTGCAGGAAAAAGATGAGACAGCCTGGTTCCGTAAAACACGCAGCTGTGGAAACCCAATGGGACGGCTCCACTCTGTTCAAGAGCTCTTCAGACGTCTCATTTGGTCTTTTCTTTCTTTCCTGTCTTTAATGACCTTTTGCTTTCTTCATGTATGATCTCCTGATGTCATCCCACAATTTGTCTGGTTTTCAATCATTAGTGTTCAATACATCAAATCTATTCTTTAAGGTCTGTAGATTCTGGTGGGATGTACTCAAAGTTGGATGTTTGTTCTCATAGATTTGTTTTCATTTCCTTCAGCTTCAACTTGAACTTGCATATGAGCCATTGATGGTCTCTTTTGTAGTCGGCCCCTGGCCCTGTTCTAACTGATGACCTTGAACTCCTCCACTGTCTCTTTCCACAGATGTAAGCAGTTTGATTCCTTTGTATTTTGTCTGGCAGATCTATGTGTATAGTTCACATTTGTTATTGAAAAAAGGTATCTGCAATGAGTATGGCATTGGTCTTGTAGAATTCATCCTGCCATCTTCAGCACCATTTCTGTTACCAAGGCCATATTTTCCAAGTATGGATCCATCTTCTTCATTTCTAATTTTTGAATTCCAATCACCAGTAATTATCAATGCATCTTGATTGCATGTTTGGTCAATTTCAGACTGCAGAAGTTGGTAAAAATCTTCAATTTCTTCATCTTTGGCTTTAGTGGTTGTACATAGATTTGAGTCATAGTCATATTAACTGGTCTTCCTTGTACGCATATGGATATTGTCTCATCACTGACAGCATTGTACTTCAGGGTAGATCTTGAAATGTCCTTTTTGACAATGAATGTGACACCATTCCTCTTCAAATATGTTACAATAATATCACAGAGAATTGTGACAGCTAATGATCTTGTACATGTCAAACTTTGTTGGAGGTGGCCTGTAACCTTTGCTCAGTAAGGGGAGAGCCATGTAAATGAATAATCACCTGACAGTGTAACCTGACTCCACGGCACATAACAACAACAACAACAAAGTGTAACCAACCAGAGAACAGACACACTGTTGAACCAACATGCTGGGAGCACAGGGCTCACACTACCTATCATGGAGGGAGGAACTGGAGAAGAATCAGGAAACAAATTCTCTGCTAGGTCTGAAATGACAAAGGAGGGTTGGTCAGGCAGAGCAGAGGTAGGAGTGGGGAAGGGTTTCCAGGTAGGGCAGAGAGTGTGAACATGCTAACAGAGTAAGGGCAGAACTGGAGAAGTTGGCTTGAGCAGAGCATTGGGTTGTTGAAGAACAAGGTGGGGTGAAGGGATTAGTGAAATGGTGGAAGATGAATCTACGAAGGTGAAGAATGTACCACACCCTGCTGAGGAATGTGGACTTGACCCTGTAGGCAACAGGGAGCCACTGGAGGTTTCTAAGCCTTTACCTCTAGATCACTGATGGACGGCCTCTTCCTTCTTCCTAGTCTGTCTCAGTCTATAAACTGGGCTGTTACCTATGCACCAGGTGCATCTCGCCGGGTTTTAAACACCAGAGGCTCAGCCTCAAAACTCACGTCTACATGTCACCACAGTAGGACAAACTGACAGACAAGTTTGTCCTGCTGTTGGAGACCTCTCATATCCCCCTCACCTGGGTCCCTGTGGCTGACTGTTCCTCTGTCTGGCTTCCTGTGTTTTAATCCCCTTTCTCCTGCTCTTCCGGCCTGCTACTCTGGGCGTCCCTGAGTTTCCCCTCCTCACCTAATCCCTTTGGCTGATTGCTCTTCTCTTTGGCTTCCTGGATTTTATCCCCTTTCTCCTGCTCTTCTGGCCTGCTTCTTTGGGCGTCCCTGAGTTTCCCCTCCTCACCTAATCCCTTTGGCTGATTGCTCTTCTCTTTGGCTTCCTGGATTTTATCCCCTTTCTCCTGCTCTTCCGGCCTGCTACTCTGTGCTACACCCGTGCCTACCCTGCTCCCGGAGACCCAGTCCCTCTCGGGAGGGTAACAAGGGAAAGTGTTCAGTGCAGATCAGTGAGCAAGCACAAGCCCGCCCGTGCCTACCTCGCTCCCGGCCACCAAGCACAAGCCCGCCCGCGCCCACCTCGCTCCCGGGGACCAAGTACAAGCCCACCCATGCTTACCTTGCTCCCGGAGACCCGGTCCCTCTCAGGAGGGTAACAAGGGAAAGTGTTCAGTGCAGATCAGTGAGTAAGCACAAGCCTGTAGGGTGGAGGGTCGACGAAAGAGGGGGAGGCCTTCAACGAGATGGATTGACACAGTGGCTGCGATGATGGGCTCGAGTATAGCAGGGATTGTGGGGCTGGCGCGGGATCAGGCAGTGTTTCGTTCTGCTGTGCATGGGGTCGCTATGAGTCGGAAACAACTCGACGGCACTTAACAACAACAACAACTCTGCATGCTGAGAATGACCAAAGATAAAAGCCACACAAGGAGGAGAAGCAACCTAGAGACACTTGCTTTAAGCCAAGATTTCCAAGAAAGACCAAGTAGTACACTGTGCCCACTACTCATGGAGAGAAGCAAAGACAAATCCTTTCTGGAGAAGCCTTCCTGTTCTAGTGGATTGATGCTTATCAATGAATTAGGAGACCACAATCAAAGATCACTGGATGCATAATTAAAACATCACCATGAGTGAGAATGACCAAAACAATAAGCAGGAGATTTAGTCCCCAAGCACATCTGGTTTTAGAATGATCAGATACAGAATATGAATTAAGGGGCTCTGGTGGCACAGTGGATAATGTATTTGGCTGCTAACCAGAAGGTCAGCAGTTCAAACCCACCAGCCAAGAATTAGCAAAAACAGTAAGAGACTTAACCCCCAAGACCATCTGGTATTAGAATGATCAAATACCAAATATGAGTTATCTACATCAAAAATGTTTAAAAATAAAAGCTGGAAGAAAAAACTAAGCAGAGACAAAGAAACTATACAAAAGCTCATAAATATTATATTCTTATATAATAAGAAATTATTAACAATTTTAGAAATAATAAATTTACTTAAACTGTAGGTTAGATGGGAGCTCAGGTGGTGTAGTGCCTAAGGCATTTGACTGCTAACCAGAAGGCTGGCGGTTCAAACTCACCAGGCACTCCTTGGAAGGAAGGTTGGGCAATCTACTTCCGTAGTGATACTGCCTCGGAACCCCAAGGAGGGGTTGCTGTTGAGTCAAATCGTCTCGAAGGCAGTGAGTTTGGCTTTTTGTTTTTTTTTTTTTTTTTAGGTTAGATAGAGCCAGAAGGACAATAAGGGAACTGGAAAGTAGATCTGAAGAGATTATCTAGATGGCGATTACAAAGGGGAAGGAAAGAGGTTTAACACAGCTCCAGAAAGGGGTTCACAGAAGAAGCCAGAATAGAAGAAAGAGGGAGAAATATGGCTGATCCAGATGGGTGAGAAATATGAATCCACAGACTGAGGAAACAGAACCTGAGTCAGGCTGGATGGAGAAAGCCACACTTGGATACCTTGCAGTGCTGAACAGAAGAGCAAAGGTCGAAAGAAGATCTTAGTATCATCCTGAGAGAAACCTCAGGCCACCTACAAATGGGTGGCAGCTAGAGTGCTGTGAGCTTCTGAACAATTACGGAATCTAGAATATCTTCAGAGTTCTTAGAGAAAAAAATGACTGCACTAGAATTATGTGCTCAGTAAAACAACAGTGAAATTAAGACAGTTAAAATTAAAGCCAAAACAAGCAATCAAACAAAGAGTACCAGGAAGTTTTACCACCTGAGCACCCACTGAAGGGAATGCTAAAGAATAAACGTCATTAAAGGGAAGGTTATCCCAGTAAGGAAGTCTGCGATGTCTGCGATGTGTGTAACAGAACAATGAGCAGGCGAGTGGGCCAGCACAGAGGAGAAAGGAAGCGCCTAGAAATCACAGTAAGGAAGTTCAACTGGCAGGTCAGTAACAAGAACCAGGGTACTGCCAAATAAGATGCGCCTGAGCTCCTGTGGTGTCCGGGAGGGAAGCTTACGCTAGCCACAGACTTGAGCTTTGTTACAGCTTTGTTACATGTGCGTGGTTAATGTCAAGGGCCATCATGACAAAAATAGGAATCAAATGGAAACAGGAAAAGTATGTAAATTCAAGTAAATTTTTAAAATTGCAGGACAGAACAAAAGAGTAGAAAAGTGGGACAAAGAAAAAACACAGATAATACTGAAAAACTAAGTCTAAATATTTCAGTAGTCATAAACTGACCAGGCTACATCCCAAGTGAAGAGTTCTTCAGATAAGATAGTTTAAAGTTCGGTTACATTCTCTTCCAGGAAGAACCACTAAATTATAAGCATATGAAAAGGTTGAAAATAAAGACGTGGGAACATACATATAAGCAACAGTAGGCTTTAGAAATTTGTTAGCATGATTGGATCAGAAATTGCTTACAACAGAAAAAAGCACTGTTAAAAATAAATAGGTCTATATGGCCTTTAAGGAGCTCTGGTGGCATAGTGCCTAAGGCATTAGACTGCTAACCAGAAGGCTGGTGGTTCAAACCCACCAGCCACTCCTCAGAAAGCAGGTTGGGCAATCTACTTCCGTAGTGATATCGCCTTGGAAACCCAAGGAGAGGTCGCTATGAGTCAGATCTGACTTAATGGCAGTGAATTTGGTTTGGTTTTTGGTATATGGCCTTCAAGAAGCCCAGACGGGATAGTGCCTAAGGCATCTGACAGCTAACCAGAAGATAGGCAGTTCAAACCCACCAGCTACTCTGCAGAAGTGCAATCTACTTCCAAAAAGAATTACTGTCTTGGAAACCCAAAGGGGATCACTATGAGTTGGAGTAGACTCC
>NW_006921860.1:1210139-1211472 GCF_000298275.1 Orycteropus afer afer | reverse complement strand
CAACAGGGGTCGTGAGGCTGAGATAGGGCCGGGCAGTGTTTCTCCAGGAGTTAGAATGGACTTGACAGCACTGAACGGTAAGCAGCAGGTGTCTGAGCAATGAAAACACAGCCCTTGGAAGAAGCTGTCTGCTGCAGTCAGGGTGAAGCAGCAGCCATTGCCTGGAAACTCCAACATCCTAGGGACTGTATATGTTACTTCCAGTGCTTAGAACACCACCTCTGTTTCACAGATGAGGAAAATGAGCCCCAAAGGAGGGGTCACTTAAGAGCTTGGTGTCTGGAGGTGGCCAGGCTTCCCTTTGAACCGTGGCCTTGTGTGTGACTTTGGGTGGGTTGTCTCAGTTAAACTACTTCCTCTGCTCGGTGGGGAGACACATCGCTTCTTCTTGGAGAAGTGGTCTGCAGATCTTCTGAGAAACAGTCACTGGCACCATGTGGAGCACAGATCCGCTCCGACCCTCGTAGGTTTCCACCAGTCAGACTCCATCCCCGGGCCTTTCTTTGGAAGCATGTTGGGTGGACTTGAACCTTCAACCTTGTGGTTAGCGGAGGAGCGTGTTCACTGTGTGTGCCACCCAGCGGCTCCTCTGCAGCTGTAGAACTCTTCCTCCTTGGCCTTTGCCTCCGAAAGACTGCATTTCCACGTCTCAGGGGCAGACTCGGCCGTGCCCGACGGCGAAGAAGTAGGGCTGCCTTCTCCCACGGCGTCTTGCTGCTGGCTTGCTGGGTGGCTGGTGGCTCTGACACAGTTTCGACAGTGATGTGTGCGCTGCCAGGGGGTGGGAAGCCCTGAGACCAGGCGCTGGGCCCCTCATGACCTCAGAGTGCCTCTGTGGAAGACCTTTTTCACAAAAACCAGTTGCTGTGGGGTCACCTCTGAGCCGCGCAGCCCCACCCATGTCGGACGAGAACTATATCCATCCAGTTTTCAGCGGCTAATGTTTTGGGAGGAGGATGCCCGGCCCTTCTTCCAAGGCGCTCCTGGGTAGGCTCAAACCCCCAGGCTTCCAGTTAGCAGCTGAGTGGGTCTCCACTTTCACCCCCAGGAGAGGAGAGGAGCGCTCCTATGCGTGAGTCACTGCTCACTTGGGGTCCACACCCTGTGAGCCGAGCTAATCTTGACCAGTGGTGTGGAGGAGCGGCCCGGGGAGCAGAGTTCCGCTGGGATGACAAGGAGTGCTGCCCGGGTTCTCGCCAACGGGCCCGGAACCTGCCTCACCGTGAGCAATTGGAGCAGTCAGATGCTGTTTCAGTCAACAGCTAACTGCTGCGATGCCACCGTTCGCACCAGGGACCAGTCGGGCCTCTCTGCTTACCGCCAGCCCCCATCT
>NW_006921860.1:1203816-1209818 GCF_000298275.1 Orycteropus afer afer | reverse complement strand
TGGGCCTTGGAGGAATTGCCCAGGGCTGAGGAATGCTGCCTCTCCCTACCCCCAGGGGCAGCCTTCATGGAAGAAATGGTTGCTGAGGGAGACAGAGGCCCTGACCTGCTGGCCCCAACCTAGTCACTCCCAAGGGCCATGCCAGCTTCTGAGCCCTGAGGCAGCAGTCCATGTTATGGACGGTTAGCGTGATAACAGTAATCTAGAATTGCAGCCTGACCTCACATGGACCTTCCAGGGAACGTTGAATCAACCGTGAAGGAAAAGGCGAGTGAGTTAAACCTCTGAGTCCCTCACTTTACCGTGGAGGGTGACATGTGGAAAGGCAAAAGGAAGTTTCTAGAAACTTCTATGTGTTTCACAGTGACTTGATTTGAATGTGCTTTATGAGAAAAGTGCCTGAGAAGATCCCAAACACAAACAAAGTGTCTGAGTGACCTCGCCCAGCCCCCTGGCCATAGCCCATGCCCAGTCCTGCCACGATTTCTGCCTTCTGAGTATAAAACTTGACTCTGCTGACCTCCAGCAAAACAGATGAAAACACGGGAGGAGGAGGAAGGCTGAGGAATGTGGTTTCCTGGCCCGGCTCCAGCTGCTCTCCGCCGTCCTGCGTCCTGCGTTCGTGCCCTCTCCGCCTCTGCCTTCCCCTCCCTTCCCTCTCCTCACGGGTGTTCATCCGGAGAGCCTCCCTTTACCGCTTTCCACACACGGCTCTGTCGCAAAGGCAGCTTCCCAGCACATCTGCAAACTCTGGAAAAGAAGGACAAGAGGAACCCGTCCAACCGGATTCTCAAATGCACCATGAAGCTTCAGGGATTTAAATAGTCTGGCGCCACTTGGGAAACAGACAGACAGTGGGACACAGGAAGTTCTGACATAGACACTAGCACATGCGTACAAACGTGGCATATCATAAAGACACCACCACAAAGTGACGTGAAAAACAGATTCTCCTGCAAAGCTTGAGGCAGAAGTTTCCTGGCTTGGAAAGAAGTAAGCTAGTCCCTACCTTACTGCTTTCATCTCCATCAGTTCCAAGGGAATCAGTGACTTAAATGTAAACAAATAAGAACAGAAAGTAGGAAAGGGAAGTCTGGTTTTTAAAAATCTAATCAGAATGGTTTGCCAAAGACAAACACACTACTCCATGTTTTAACAAATTAACTTTAAAATGTTATGTACTGCCACATATACCGTAAACAAATGAATGAGTAGTTTCTTAACACACGACAAACACAAACTACTAAGAAAGGCCTAACAAAACAACAGGTGGGTGATACGGAAGTGAGTTTACAGGCAAAGCAGTACTGACGGCTGAGAAACATGAAATGAGGTTCTGTCTCACATGTCCCCAGAGGAACACACAGAAGAGCCCAATGTCGCTCAATGGAACTGATGGCGAGGTCCAGTCCACCAACAGCGACAGTGCGGCTGAGGCTGAGGGATGCTCTCTCTGCACGTTGGACTGTGTCTGTTGCAAGAACATCTGGACAGGCTTTTGGGAGCATCTGGTGAAGACCGGGAGCTCTGGTAGCATAGTGGCTAAGACACTTGCCTGCTAACCAGACAGCTGGCGGTTCAAACCCACCAGCCACTCCTCGGAAGGAAGGTTGGGCAATCCTACTTCTGTAGTGATACTGCCTCGGAAACCCAAGGAGGGGTCGCTATGAGTCGGGGCCGACTCGACGGCACATAACAACAACAACAACAACAACTGGTGAAGACCACATTTTGATATGTGCACATTCAGTAATTTTGCTTCTACAAATTTCTCCTATGAGTATGTGCACATGTGTTCAAAGCTAGCTGTGGAGGTCTGGCCGCTGCAGCTGTGTGTAGAGTGGCAGGAAACCAGAAATGGGGAAGAGTTGATCTAAGGGACTGGCCACCAGAGAAATCGTGACACTGCATGCCACGGGATGTTCATGCAACTCTTACAAAGAAGGGGGTAGATCTATGCACCTGTGGCATCAAAGGACGGACGAGACTTCTGTTAAACTAAAGATGTGAATGGCAGAGGTCTACACAGAGGGTAATTCCATCTGCATGGCAGATCGGCACATGAGGTAAGATGAGTTCGGGTTGAAAGAGAAGGCAGTGAAGTTCAGTGTCGGAGGACGCAGACTCACCCTTCTCCTGCTCAAATGTTAATGAAGTCCAAACTATTTCCTGTGGTTCACACAGTCTTTCATGACATGGCTCTGGCTACTTTTCCAGTTGCAAATTTAACCAGTCAACCAATATGCCAATCCACCAACCAGTCAACCTACAAATTCCCCAACCATTCCCAATAAAGAAACTCCCACCCAGCCAAACCGAGCTGGTTTCATTTAGTGTCACAAGCCCTGAATTCTCTTGCCTCTTGGCTATTTCAGTCCAGTTCCCTCTGGTTGGAGCTCTTGTCCCACTCCACTGCCCGTGCTCAGATCTTTAACTGAGATGTCGCCCACATCCTCCTACCCTTACATCTAGGTTACAGTCCGGTGTCTGTTGCCATGGCGCCTGCTCACCCCATCACAGCACTTCTCACAGCCCTAATGCCTGTCTGTTTGTCTTCGTCTCCCCGTCGGCTGTGAGGCTGTGAGGCCAAGGATCACGAACGTAATGCTCACAGCTTTACCTCTGGTTCCTCACAATCCCTGGCACCTCACTGACACCCAGAAAACACTCGCTGCTGAATGAGCCAGTGACGTGCAGTGAAGTGTGATGAACCACCAAGAGGGCCAAGGAAGAAAGCCAGGTGGGGAGGAGCTCAGACGGCCTCTCAAACTGGCCGCCAGCGGTGCAAGAGGAGCAGGAAGGGGTTTGCGTCCTGGCTACATGGAAAGACGTGGTTGCAGACAGGGCTCCAGGCAGCACCGGAACACACACACCCCTTCCGGTGAAAGCCTCCACTGAGTGAACATGTGGGCTCCGTGGGCCACTGAGTGTGATGGGGATAAGGAACGTGAGCCCATGAGAGCCAGAGTCATTGCAGATAAGCTGATACTGATTTCAGTGTCAAAAATGATCGAAGCACAAAGAAATCAAAGTGTGTAGGGTTTATCCCAACTCCCTGGGTTGGCAGCTGCAGAGCACCCCAGAAAGAAGGCCTGGTGGCCTGCCTCCCAAAGGTCACAGCCTTGAAGACCCCATGGAGCGGTTCACTCTGCACACACAGGATGGCCAGAGTCGGGGCAGTTTGTCAACAACAACACAAACAGAGACCTCTCCTAAGACCCAGAGGACCTCGTTTGGGGCCAGTTACAATGACCTTTGAAGAAGGAAAGAATCAGGGTAGAAATTAAGCACAGGTTAACCTCACTGAGGGCTCTCTGGGGGTGCAGTGCCTAAGGCACTTGACTCCTAACCAGAAGGCTGGCAATTCAAACCACCAGCCACCCCTCGGCAGGAAGACTACGCAATCTACTTCCATAGTGATACCACCTCGGAAAACCAAGGAGGAGTTGCTATGAGTCAGATCGACTTAACAGCAGTGAGTTATTTTGTTGGGTTTTTTTAACCTTACTGATTGCATCATGCCCCCTGCTATGGTAAGCAGATGGTGCTTGCGGCCCGGCTAGCCCCCCATTCATTTGTACAAACCCTCAGATGGAGTCCAGGGGTCCTTAAAAAATAGAGGGGTAGAAACTGCTAAGGAGAGTCTAACATTCTAAGATTCTCTACCAGGAAGCAAGGGGAGTCACCCCAGTTCAAGTCGTTGCATGAAATGGTCTCCGAGCTAGTTTATAGTTAACAGATGGCTTTGTCACCCAGGGAACCTGCACACCTTCATCGTCACTGTGTCTGCTCTCAATTTCCTGTGACCTGCTTCCTGGGTCAGTTCCAGGGCTGTCAGCCACCTCTGAGAACCTCCTTGTGAGCCATTAATCTGGCACCTGGGCTGCAGTTTCTTTTTTCTAACAAGAGTTTTAGAATATCCTCCGCACTGCCCAGCACTCACTGTCACAGGCCTGTGAGAGCCCCGTGGAGAAAGAACTGGTGTGGGGAAGGACCCCTCGTGGGGAAGGACCCCTCCACAGAGCCCCTGTGTGCATCCTGGCAGCAGGTCTCCAGGCGGAAAGCTGGTGCCTGCAGCCTCGCTCACTCACAAAGGCGAGGGTCCGAAGCTTCCCAAGGTCCCTTTGTAGAGTTGCCATCTGGAGGGACCTCTGGCCCTGGGACAAGGTACCCTCCTCTCTTTCTGTAAGCAATTCCTGCCCCCTTGGCATAATGGGTGTGGTCGCCATGTTGTACCCCCCAGCATCCCCTCCCATGGATGAGCTGGACTAGGAGTGGGTCCCATCTACGTCTTCTTTCCAAAGAATTGGCTTCAGGACTGTCAGAGAGCAGAGGCAGGAAGTGAGTGGATGGAAAATATGTGTGCTCCCATGTTAAGGAAACACAGGTGGTGATGGTCTCCACCAAAGCAGGTGACCGTCACAGCCTCCAGCTTGCTGTTGGCAATGGAAGGACGGCAAACTTAGCTCCGCTTGCAGTGAGTCCTGCCCGGCCGTGAACGTGAGCCCCAGGCAGACTAGCAACCAGCACTCTGTTCTCAAGAGGCCACTGCACCAGGTGAAGTGGGAGTCCCAGAGGGCATCTTAGCAAGTTGTCTAACCAGCTCGAGGTGCTGTATCCTCTGAGGTCACACCGGCAGCTGGGGCCAAGGGTGTGCAGGACAAGATAAGTGAGCGGGGCGCATTTGGGATAAGAGGTGACCCAGGACCTAGGACCACATGCGCTGACGCCCGGCCTGGAGAAAATCCTGGGGGAGGTAAGCCTCACCTGGAGGAATTGCAGCTCTGAGCCGCAGGCCAGCCCTGGTGGCAGGCATATCGTTCCCTGTGTGTCTTTCAGAGACTGTTGGTCACAGGGGATGGTTTACAGGCCCGTATCTAGACCCCGGTTGGGTCAAGGAGTGGCTGAAAGAGTTGGCCAAGGCCGCTGCGGTGCAGGCCCAGCGGGCTGGTGCCTTACATTGTGTCCCACTGGCCAGCGGCGGTCAGGGGTTACAGCACAGGCGGTTCAGCCAAACGGTGGGCTCTTGGGAGCCTACAGGGCCCCCCGTAGGCAGATGTGGGTTGGGACCGGTGCTGCAGACTGCCCTTGTAGACTGCTTTCTTTGACCCTCAGGGCTCACCCTTCAAAGTCCTTCAGAGGAGACGTGGCTTTAGTAAAAGAACATGTTGAAGTACCAGTTGGCTCTGAGGCGACCGTGACCTCCAGAAGCTCCGTGTGCCTCGGAGGACAGCTGTGCTTCCCAGCTTCTCCAGGTGGAATTTTCAGAAGTAAATCACACGTCCTTCCACCACAGGGCCACTGGGCAGACTCGACCCTCCGACCTTTCAGTAGCAGCCAAGTGAGTTGACACTCGCACCCTAGGAACTGCAGAGTAAACTGCTGTGTCGGTCGAGTTGCTTCTGATTCACAGGCCTGCATGACAGAGTCAACCTGCCCCAGTGGCTTCTCTAAAGATGAGGACTCTGGAGGGAGGAGGGGCGGGGCAGCGTGCTGAGCAGGTGATGACAGGTCGGAGCTGCGGGAGACCATCGACAGTCAGGAGTCCAGTCTGATCCGCGGGCCTGAGTGCCTCGGTAGCAGGAATCTCCCGTCTCCTCCACTTGACGCTGTGATTGCAGTGGGACTGTGGTGGCCCAGTGGTGGCCCAGTGGTGGAATAATGGGGGACCCCTGCCTGCACGGGAGCTGTTCTAGGCTCTGCAGAGTCGGCTCTGACTCACAGTGACTCATGTGCAACAGAACCAAACACTGCTGGGTCCTGCGCCAGCCCCCCACTCACTGCTATGCGTGAGCCCGTTGTTGCAGCCACTGGGCCAGTCTGTCTGGTGAAGGGTTTTCCTCTTTTGCTGACCCTCCACATGTTACCAAGCATGAGGTCATGCTCTTGATGATGTGTCCAAAGTACGTAAGGTGAAGCCTCGTCATCCTCACTTCTAAAGAGCGTGCTGGCTGCACGGAGCTGCTTGTTCTTCTGGCCAAAACCAAACCAAACTCACTGCC
>NW_006921860.1:1197318-1202745 GCF_000298275.1 Orycteropus afer afer | reverse complement strand
GACCTTCTGTAGGTCATGGGAACACAGTTTTGGGAGCTCCATGGAGACCCCAACACAGTGGACGACACCTGTTAAGTGTTCAATTCATAGCTATTCAAGAAACGAATTCAAATCCCAACTCTTAGAAAACAGGAGAAACGCGGTGTGGATGCAGTGCAAAGCAGAGCCTTGCAAACAACTTCCAACCCTCCGGGCTGGGGAGGGGGTGACAGGAAGGAAACAGAGCACCCCAAGGATGGCAAGAAAACGAGCGTCTCCCAGAGACGCACCCCTTCCTCCTGAGTGCTTGTCTTCTATTCCACACAGAGAAGAGAAGAAAACTCATGGTGACCCCACGTGTGTGAGAGTAGAGCTGTGCTCCGTGGGTTTCCAGTGTTGTTGTTGCTGTTGCGAGATGCTGTTGAGTTGGCCCTGACTCATAGCGATCCTGTGTACCACAGAACGAAACCCTGCCCGGTCCTGTGCCAGCCTCACAATCCTTGCCATCCCTGAGCCCATCGCTGCAGCCACTGTGTCAGACCATCTCCTTGAGGGTCTTCCCTTGTTTCACTGACCCTCCACTTCACCAGCCATGACATCCTTCTCCAGGGAATGGTCCCTTCTGACCACATGACCAAAGTAAGTCAAACGAAGTCTGGTCATTCTCACTTCCAAGGAGCATTCCGGCTGCACTTCTTCCAGGACAGATCTGTTAGTCCTTTTAGCAGTCCATGGTACTCTTAGCATTCTCCTCCAGCACCACAACTCAAAAGCATCGACTCTTCTTCTGTCTTCCTTATTCACTGTCCAGCTCTAACATGCATATGAGGCGATTGAAAGTACCATTGCTTAGATTAGCCACACCTTAGTCTTCAAAGAGACATCTTTGCTCTTCAGTACTTCCAAGAGGGTTTTTGGAGCAGATTTGCCCAGGGCAATACATTGTCTGATGCCTTGACCACTGCTCCCATGGCTGTTGATTGCAGAAATAAGTAATATGAAATCTTTGACAACTTCAATCTTTTCTCTATTTATCCTGATACTGCTTATTGGCCTAGTTGTGAGGATTTTCATTTTCTTTATATTGCGGTGTAGTCCATACTGCAGACTGTAGTCTTTAATCTTCATTAGTAAGTACTTCAAGTCATCCTCACTTTCATCAAGCAAAGTTGTGTCGTCAGGGTATCGCAGGTTGTTAATGAACCTTCCTCCAATCCTGATGCCACATTCTTCATCATATAGTCCAGCTTCTCGGATTATTAGCTCAGCATACAGATTGAATAAGTATGGTGAAATGATACAACCCTGATGCACTCCCTTCCTGATTTTAAACCCCTTGTTCTGTTCAAACAGCCTCCTGGTCTATGTACAAGTTCCTCATGAGCACAATTGTGTCTGGAATTCCCATTCTTCTCAATGTTGTCCATAATTTGTTATGATCCACACAATCAAATTCCTTTGCATAGTCAATAAAACACAAGTAAACATCTTTCTGGTATTCTTTGCTTTGAGCCAAGATCCATCAGTCATCAACAATGATATTTCCCATTCCATGTCCTCTTCTGAATCCATCTTACATTTCCAGAAGTTCTCTGTCACTATACTGTTGCAACCATTTTTTGAATTGTCTTCAGCAAGATTCTACTTGCATGTGATATTAATGATATTGTTTGATAATTTCCACATTCTTTGAGATCACCGCTCTTCAGAATGGGTATAAATATGGATCTCTTCCAGCCAATTGGCCAGGCAGCTATCTTCCAAATTTCTTGGCATAGCTGAGTGGGTGCCTCCAGCACGGCATTCGTTTGTTAAAACATCTCAATGGGTATTCCATCAATTCCTGGAGCCTTGTTTTTCACCAATTCATTCAGTGCAGCTTCGACTTCTTCCTTCAGTACCATTGGTTCTTGATCGTATGCCACCTCCTGAAATGGATGAACATCGACCAATTCTTTTTGGTACAGTGACTCTGTGTCTTCCTTCCATCTTCTTTTGGTGTTTCCTGCATCATTCAATATTTTCCCCATAGAATCTTTCAGTATTGCAACTCAAGGCTTAAAATTTTTCTTCAGTTCTTTCAGCTTGAGAAATGCTGAGCGTGTTCTTCCCTTTTGGCATTCTAACTCCAGGTCTTTGCACATTTCATTATAATAGTTGGCTCTGTCTTCTCAAGCTGCTATTTGAATTCTTCTGTTCAGCTCTTTTATCTTGTCATTTCTTGCATTCATTTTAGCTACTTTCTGTTCAAGATCAAGTTTCAGAGTGTCTTCTGACATCCGTTTTGGTCTTTTCTTCCTTTCCTGTCTTTTTAATGACCTTTTGCTTTCTCCATGGATGTTGTTCTTGATGTCATCCCACAGTAAGTCTGGTTTTCTCAGTCACTGGTGTTCAATGCATCAAATCTATTCTTTCTTTATTATTTTTTTAAATTTTTTCTTTTAAGAGTTTTGTTTTTTACATTCAACATTACATGTACATTTAGTTTCACTCCAGAGGGGCCACATTCCCGTGGAAGAAGTCTATTCTTTAGATGGTCTCTAAATTCAGAAGGGATATAGTCAAGGTCATATTTTGGCTCTTGTGGCTCTTGTCTTCAGCTTTAACTTGAACTTACATATGAGTAGTTGATGGTCTGTTCCACAGTCAGCTCCTGGCCTTGTTTTGGCTGAATATATTTAACTTCTCCATTGCCTCTTGCCACAAGTGTAGTCAATCTTATTCCTGTGTACTCTGGCAAAATCCATGTGTATAGCCACCATTTATGTTGTTGCAAATGGTATTTGCAATGAGTAAGTCATTGGTCTTCCAAAATTCTGTCCTGTGATTGATCTCCAGCATTATTTCTATCACCAAGGCCTTATTTTCCTACAACTGATGGTGATTTGTCTTTGTTTCTGACTTTTTCATTCTAGTCACCAGTGACAGTCAGCACATCTTGATTGCACGTTTGGTCCATGTCAGGCTGCAGAAGCTGGTAGAGCCCTTCCATTTCCATTTGGGGTTCTCAGTGGCTGGTTTTCTGTAAGTAGTCACCAGGCCTGTCTTCCAAGGTGCCTCTGTGTGGGCTTGCACTTCCAGTCTTCCACTCAGCAGTCAAGCGTGTTAACCATTTGCATCCTCCAGGGACTCCGGTCTTAGAGAATAGGGTCCAGTTTTCCAGACTGAGTAGGTCCGACTGCTCTTCTGGCCGCTGGCAGTTGGATATTGTATCACTGACTGAGCACGTGGGGTAAGACTCGGAGACGTTAGGGATGACTTTGAAAAATATCGTGCTGCTTCTAAGTGCCCAGCACAGCTTTTCCCAAGAAAGGAGCTAGGCCAGCTCGTAGGGTGCAGACACACCAGTGCCGCAGCACCGTACGAGCCCCCACCGCAGACGAGGGGCAGCAGGAGGTGCACCGGCCGGGACTCGAACCTGCGTCTTCCACGTGGGAAGCAAGGATTCTAGCCCTGAGCACTGCTGCCCCCAAGACAAACATGTACTTGCCCCCCGTTGTCCAAAGAGCGGCTCCCTCGCCGTGGCTGGCTGGCTTCAAGCAGAGCTGCGTGTTCCAGTCGGCTGGGCCTCGTGGCTGTGGGAGTCGCAGGGCTGGCATTTCCAGTGTCTGTCTAGAGAAAGCCTGTGCGGCCTCTGGGTGGATGTTCTTCTAACACCCTTGCGGAGAGGGGGGTGTGTGCCTGTGAGTGTGTGCGTGTGAGCACCCAGTGTTGCACCCCGTCCCCGCTCTCCACCAGCACCTGCGTGGAGTGGGGTTCAGCACTGATCCAGCTGAGAAGTTGTGTTTATTGCTTACTGTTTATCGTCTGTGAGAACAGGGCTCTGGCTTCATCCTATCAGTGGGTATCCTCAGCCCTGGAACAATCTCTGCCATACGATGCAACAAAACAGAACAGTGTGGTCAAGTGGATTCCTACACATGGCGCCCCTGTGGGTCAGAGTGGAGCCGTGCCCACAGGGCTTGCCATGGCTGTGAGCTGGAGCAGTATCTGCCATAACATAAAACGTAACATACTGCCATCGAGTCGGATCCGACTCGTAGCGACCCCTCCTATGGAAGTAGATTGACCCATCTTCCTTCCAAGGAGTTCCTTAGGCACTGAGCCACCAGAGCTCCTATATCTGCCATGCGATGCAACGAAACAAAACACTGTAGTCAAGTGGATTCCAACACATGGCGCCCCAGTGGTCAGAGCGGAGCCACGCCTGCATGGCCTGCGATGGGTCACAGGGAGCAGTGCCGCGGGCAGCACCCCCAGGGGTCAGAGTGGAGCAGCACCTGCAGGGCCCACCGTACCTGGACCTGAGACCCTCTGGAACAGGTTACCAAGCGTTTCTTCGGGGTGCCTCTGGGCAGATTTGGACCTCCAACCTTTTGTTTAGCAGCCAAGTGCTTAACAACTTGTGTCATCTGGGACTCATCGGACATCTGGTGGCCCCCCCACGAGGCTGTGGCATGACTGTGGAAGCAGAATCTACAGTGGAGGCAGCAGGCTAATCATAGAAAGCAAAGATGCGTGTGTGTGTGGTGCACATGTGTGCATGTGTGTATACAAGTGTGCATGTTTGCATATGGGCATGAGTGTGCATGTGCATGTGTGCATGCACACACATCACACATGCTCACGTGTGTCTGTGTGTAAGCATGTGCATGCATATGTGCCTGTGTGCATGAATGCATTTGTCACACCTGTGCCTGTGTGCCTGTGTGTGTGGTGTGTATGTGCACATGCGCACACATGCATGTGCATCACATGTGCATATGTGCGTGTGTGCCTGCATGTGCATTGTGTGTGTGTGCATGTGTGCACACCCGTGTATTCAGAGCCGTGAACCTCCGTGGCTGGGCTGCACATGCATGTGAGCTGCAGGAAGGTTTGCTGGTTCCCAGGCTTGTCTAACTCTGTGAAGCTGCCAGGAAGACCAGAGGCAACATCAAGAGCCAGGAGCTCCAGACCCAGTGGGCGGGCATTCCCAGGTCCAGGCGGGCAGTGCCCGGCCTTGTCAGATGCCACTGGAGGGGAGGGCTCCCGAGTCCTTAGAGGAGATCCAGGTGGTCAGGCCACACAAGGCCTCTCAGGGAAGGAGGTCAAGATCCTCTGAGAGGCCTTTCGGGACACAGGAATGTGGTCCCCAGGAATGTAACGGAGGCCCAGGATGAAGAGTCCACGTCTTCCCCCGAGCACCATCAGCGGAAACGCAGAGCACATGCCTGGCTCTCTGAGGTCAAGGAGATGAGCTAAGGGTCTCAGCGGGGACCTCACAGTCAGTCAACTCTGTGCTCATAGAGTTTCTCTGAGACCTTCTGGGCTTGCCTCTGCTGGGAGAAGCTCAGGGAGCTCTGGTGGTGCAGTGGTAAAAGCACTCAGCTGCAAAGCAAAATGTGGGCAGCTGGGACCCACCGGCCACTATAGGGAGAAAGATGAGGCCCTCAGCTTCCTTGAAGA
>NW_006921860.1:1192137-1197088 GCF_000298275.1 Orycteropus afer afer | reverse complement strand
AGTGGGTGTGGTTTGGGCTTTGCTTCTGTGAAGATTGACAGCCTTGGAGACCCTGGGGTGCAGTTCCACTCTGTCCTCTAGGGGCGCTGTGGGTCAGACTAGACTTCAGGGCAGTGGGTTTGGCTGGCAGCACCGCTGGTCGGGACCCCAGAGACCCAGGAGCGCAGCGTCCCAGCCCAGCCGCAGTGTCCACCGCACCCGCTGCTGGAGGGTTTGGAGTATTTGCTGAAAGTGTGTTCTCCCTTCTCCAGCCAGAGCTGTGCTCACAGAAATCGCTTCTCCTTTTTATTTTATTTTTTAGCAAAGCGCTGAGTGCCTTCATTCTAAAGTGTAAGGATTCCTATGTAGAAAACAAAAGCGTCACTAAGGAAGGGAGCAAATTTGAATTGACATGGTACTGTTTTATTAGCAAAGTGCCAGATTGAAAAGTCAAGAAAATTGATAGCAGTCTGCTCCCACGAGAGCTCTCTTTCAAAAAGCGAACTGTTGACCGACTGCCCTTAAGCTGAGAGCCACCTTTAGTCCAGAGCTAAATGATTCCGTGATTGTGAGAAGATCCTGGACACAAAACCCGGGGGCCCTTGGTGAGCTCAGTGCTGGGGCACAGCGACATCTAGTGGCTGCTAACAGCACTCCCTTTAGTAAACGTCCCGTGGGCTCCAGGATTCTCTTTCTGGCAGGCCAGGCTGTGTGACATCCGTGTGACCAACAGAATTCGAGCAGAGCTACAGAATCGCCTCTTCTCTCTCGGTGGCCAGTGTCACTTCCGACTCCCTTTAGCCCTCTGGAGATCAGTTCTGGCTTCCAGCTCATGGGCCCTGGGGGCGTTCAGCTAGAACACTGCCGTCTGCCGTAGTCACGCTTGGGGACCTCCGGAACCGCCCATCCTGCCGTTCTCCCTCCGCACCCCAGACGTGTCTCCAGGAATGTGATTTCTCGGTGAATCAGGTGGATCTTGGGAAGACAACTGCCTTCCTCTGTTCGTGATTCCAGAGAGCACGGCCACGGCCCGGTGTCCGGAGGGTGGAGCCGTAGCAGTGGACCCCAGAGAACAGATGGCTTTCCACTGGCCTTTGCCCTGCTGGCCTTGGGACGCGCGTGGTGCCCGCGGCTCCTCCTTCCCCTCTAGCTTCCCTCCTTTGGAATGGGACTGCCTGCTCTATGCCTCTGCAGATGTGCTTTGGAAGTGGGTACCATGTCTTCTAGGTCTCGTGGGCCCACGGACGGAGAGGAATTTTGCCCCAGGACGGAGTAGGCCCAGAGTCTCCCCCATCTCTGATATTTGAGTCAGAAGATGATTTTGGACTTAAAGTGGAGGCTGGACTGGGCTAGGGTCATGAGGTCGGGTGAATGCGTCTTTGCAGCTGGGGACAGCGGGGACTTGGAGAGAAAGAAACAAGCCTGCAGGGTGTTCTCTGTGCCCCATAAAGTCCTGAGCAGAGGCATCTGACTGTGGAGAGCTGGAAATGGCAGCTGCTGGAAGATGCCCCCCAGAGCCAGGCCACAAACCCGGAGAGAAAGTACCGGGGCCAGCAGTGTGGGACGGAGGGTAGAGAGCCACAGAGGAGGATATTAGAAAAGCCTGGAACCAAAGTGCAGATAACCCGCGGACCGTTGCAGACAGGCCAGGTCAGCGGGCAGTGTGCCTGGTTTGCACTTGGCTACCAGCCTGAAGGTTGGCGATTGAAACGCAGCCAGTGGCACCGCAGAAGGTCCTGGTTGTCTGGCCCTCTAGGAGCACGGCCTCCAGAGCCCTGGGGAACCAGTTTTACCTTGCGACACGTGAGGTCATCGTGAGTCAGAATCTACCTGACGTCAGGTTTGGTCTGGCTTTACACATAGGGCAGAAGTGAAGTTAAATTAAAGGTTTACCTGAAAAGGAAGAAAATTTTAAAAAGGGCTACCTAATCATGAGTTGTTGTTGTTATGTGCCATCGAGTCGGCCCCGACTCATAGCGACCCCTCCTTGGGTTTCCGAGGCAGTATCACTACGGAAGTAGGATTGCCCAACCTTCCTTCCGGGGAGTGGCTGGTGGGTTTGAACCGCCAGCCGTCTGGTTAGCAGGCAAGTGTCTTAGCCACTATGCTACCAGAGCTCCCTAATCATGAGTAGGAACTCATTAATTAATAATTAACTGAAGCTCCTTGATAATAAGTTTAGTGTAAAACAACAACAAACAGTCCACGTGTGCCAGGTTCTGCATTTCTTCAATGACTGGTCCAGTTGGCATTTCCTCTCAAAGCCAACCTGTCCCCTTAAGTCAGTTAGCACTGGCTGGCAACTGCTGGGCTCCCAGCTGTTCCAGCGGCTTCTGTCTGTTTTAGTTTGTTGAACTCTGGCCACCGTCCTTCCCAAGAGAAACCGTGTCCAGCAAGTACCATGCCCTGGCTGCCACTGACCAGCTCCCTGTTCCAGGACTGGGATGCGAATCTAGGCCTCGTATCTCTGTGTGCTAAGCGTCCTTGTACCAGACTATTGCTCTCATGTCTGCAGAAACAGGATAATTCACGTTTAGTCAATAGTTCAGGGAGACTGTTACTTCCATAATGATTCTGTTTTCATAGGAATAGGTCAGGCTGAAGAGCGCGTGCTTTCTCACACAGTGGGGCCCTGACTCCTGAAACTGTGTGGCCAGGCACTACCCTCACCAACGTCGCAAGGCCTGCCTGAAAAATCACAGCCAGACAGAAACGACCACCCACACAGAACTCTGGGAACCGTCTGCGGACGTCCAGCTTCCCTGACAATCAAAGGAAAGCTTCATTTCTCCTGCTTATTCGCTCGAGATTCTGGTGAAGCCTCTCCAAGCTCTCGCCAGGCGTCGCCCAGTAGAGTAGCCCTATGTGGCCACTGGGTCTAGTTAATTAAATGACGTGCAGTTTTGAATTGGGTTTCTCAGGTGCCCAGCCACGTACCCAGGGCTGCATAGCCGCAGACGGCTAGTGGCCGCCGTGCAGGGCGGCGCGGAGGCCTCTGTTGGGTGGTTCTAGGCCCGAGTCAGCGCTTTCCTGAAGTCCGTTGCCCGTCCCAGGATGAGTTCTCCCGACATGATGACAGCTCCATTGTGGGGTCAAATAGAACGATGCGTGCACAGGGGCTTTGCAAACTGAGAGGTACTAGGGGAGGCCCTCATCAGGAAGGACTGACGCACTGGCTGCAAGGATGGGCTCAGGTACGGTGAGGGTCGTGAGGCTGGCGCCGCACCGGGCGGTGTTCCGATCTGCTGTGCACAGGGTCGCAGTGAGTCAGAGCCAACTCCACAGCACCTAATAACAACACACTCACAGGCACTTCTTTTTTATCTTTTTACTTTATGACTGCAGTGCTGTAAACTCCTATGCCTTCAAGGTGTTAAGACTTTGGCCCCTGCCTCTTGCAATCACGTTCACTGTTTTTCCCGAAGCTGAACTATGCGTCTTGAAGCTGACTTAGCTCTTTAAGACTGAAGTACGTCTCAGGTTCTGCACCATTGACAGTTCATCTGGTGGAAGGTACCACTGTGTGTGTGTGTGAAATTCAGCATGTTCCAATAAGCACCGTGTCTACTAGGAATTCACAGGAGCAGGTGCAGTCCCACACACGCCCATCAGATCCCTCATCTCCTGGCCTTAATGAAGCAGGGGTCGCTGTGGATCACAGCCGGGAGAATGGGTCCCGGCCCTTGGCCAGCCTTGTGCCTGTCCGAGGTCACCAGGTTCACTCACTGACAAAAGCACTGATACTAAGTCACCTTTGACTCAGGAGAGAGGGAGAGAGGCAGGGAGGGAGGGAGTGCCGCGCCTCGGCCCAGCCTGCTTTTTCTGCCCCCCCCCCGGTTCCCTCAGGGTGCCACCGAGCTCCTCATCTGCCGAGGTTCGCCCTTGCAGCCCCCCCATGGACCAAAGCCTGAAAAACGTGCTGGTGGTTTCCTTCGGGTTCCTGCTGCTGTTCACGGCCTACGGAGGCCTGCAGAACCTGCAGGTGGGTGTGTGGGCCGTCGAGTTCTCTGCCCCAGGAATGTCTCACAGGGGGGTGAGCGAGCGGGACACCTCTTTCTGTCCAGTTCACCCTCGTGTTTCTTCCCCCAAAATCAGCCTCTGATGGGAGCAGGTTTTGCGTAAGCATTCCTACGATGCATGGGACTCCAGTGTCCCATCAGACACCCAGGGGACTCAAGTGGCAGAAGGGAGAGATTCTAACAGGCTGTCCTCATGGGTCCTGCACAGGCACAGTTCCAGCTCAGCCTTGAACTCCAGACTCCAGCCAGGTCCCAGGAGAGCCATGACAGCCAGCAGTGACTGACGGGAACATGGGGAGGAGGGGAGGTCGCCTCTCTCACCTCTCCAGGCCATAGCTCAGAAGCTGTTCCTGCCCAGACGCTGTCAGGGTCTCTGGGACCCCGTCCCCTGCTCGCTGAACTGAGCAGTGGGCTCGCCGTCTGTGCACGTGGCCGGTCCTCCCCGTTCAGGAAGCATGCTAAGCATCGAGGCAGGCGGGATGGGGCGCCCGCCATGACAGTAGGGAGGGGGTCCCACGAAGTCGCTGCCACGTGGCCCGCAGGTGCTCTGCAGACTGGGAACGGCTCTCAGGATTTGGAGGCCAGAGGAGGGCCAGGCTCAGAGGCCACCCCGTCCCCCTCAGACAGTGAGTGATCCACGATGCCACGAATATGGACGAGTGTGTGCAGACAGCACGTGCAGCCGGCCTGGCCTGCCCAGGCAAACACCTAGAAAAGACAGGGACTCTTCAAACTCGGTTCCCACTTTGGATTTAAAACATCTTCCTTGTCAGTGCTTCGGAATCAAATGCAATTACCAGGGGCCAATACACCTGCCCAGGCCGCAGTGCTCTGTGTGGGGGGTGCTGCAGTGGTGTGTGCAGGGGGTGCTGTGTGCAGGGGGTGCGGCTGCAGCGCTGTGTGCAGGGGGCGCTGTGTGCAGGGGGCGCTGTGTGCAGGGGCGCTGTGTGCAG
>NW_006921860.1:1189210-1192012 GCF_000298275.1 Orycteropus afer afer | reverse complement strand
GTGCAGGGGCGCTGTGTGCAGGGGGCGCTGTGTGCAGGGCGTGCTGTGTGCAGGGGGCGCTGTGTGCAGGGGCGCTGTGTGCAGGGGGCGCTGTGAGCATTCGACGAACGCACAAAGCAGTAAGCTCTTGGCTACGCGAGTGTTCCAAGGCCTGCTGAGCCGCCTGACCCCCACACTCCTGGCCATCAAGTTGTTCTTAGGAATTCCCAGGTGACCCAGCTTAGGAGAATGCCATCAGTCCCCCTCCAACCAGATTCCATCCTTGTGGCAAGGGCCACTCCTGCTTTCAGTTTTAACTAATGCACAGATGTCGTTAAGTCCCTGAGCTGGACCACATGCTGGGAGTTTTGGTAAAAGCAGGGTCCTTTCCCTGCCTTCAAAGGGATGTAACCCTGCCGCTGTGACACGGAGGGTGACCAGGGGCAGGCACTAGGGGTCCAGCGGCCACGGAGAGACGGACTCCCTAACAAGCTCTGAGAGCTATTCTCCAACAGGGTTAGTCGGGGAGACCCTCAGCCAAGAGGCGGTCCTCAGTCTGTGCTTGGAGAGTGGGCCCCTTTGGAAGGGGAAGCTAGAACAGACGGGTGGGGGCCCAGGGGCTTCCTGGGAAAGGGTGGGGAGCGGTGCCAGTGCAGGGAGCCAGGGAGCTGGGGCTTCCCAGAGGGAGGGGGCGTGGTGAGGGGAGAGGGCCGTTGGGGACCCGGAGTCTGAGCGCGGTGCAGAGACTGTCCGTGGACCGTACTCGGTCTCGTCAGGCCGCTGGGTGGGAAGGCATCTGAACGGTGCCGGCACTGAGGTTGTGGCTCGGAACCATGGAGCCGTGGGCCCTGCTCTCTGTGCGACCATGCACTCTGTGTGCCCGGGTCTCTCTCTTCATCTGTAACGCCTGTCTCCCGGCCCGCGCCTCTGTCGCCGCGCCTCTGCGTGCAGTCCCCTCTTCTTGTACGTCACCAGTCGTATTGGATCAGTGCCCGCCCCATGTGAGCCCTGGGGCCGCAGTGCCCAGCGGCTAACCACGAAGGCTGCAGTTGGACCCCGCCAGCTACTCCACGGGAAAAAGGTGTAGCGGTCTGCTCCCGTAAAGTTCCAGCCAGGAAGCGCTCTGGGGCCCTTCTGCTCTGTCTTACACAGTTGCTGTGAGTCAGACTCAATGGCAGTGGGTTCAGCCAGAGAGGCAGCCAGGTGATGCAAACGGTTAACAAGCTTGACTGTTGACCGAAAGGTTGGCGGCTCGAACCCATCCTGAGGTGCCTTGGCAGATGGGCCCGTGCTCTGCTTTGAAAGCTCACATCTGAAAACCCTCTGGAGTTGTGCTCTGTGCACATGGGTCACCCACAGAATGGGCAGCGGGAACCCAGGAATGAAAGGACAGTGCCGGGCACGCTGTGGACACGCAGTGGACATGCTATGGACATGCTGTGGGCACGCTGTGGACACGCTGTGGGCACGCTGTGGACACACTGTGGACACGCAGGGAACAGAGTGTCTCAGACACACTGTGTCTCGAGTTCTCAGGAGAGAGGGCCCTGTCAGAGCCCTTGCTGTTCCTCTGGGATCTGGATGGTGCACGCCAGGGGCTTTGGGCATTGGGGCTGAGCTAAGCTGGAGGCAGGAGCGTGGAAAGACGTGAGGAGGCGGCGGGAGGATGGTCGTGAGGGACAGCTGGCTGGGCTGGTGCGGGGGTCACCCTCCTCCTCCTCTCCCTCCTCCTCCTCTCGTCCTCTCCTCCCCGTTTCCTCTCACAGGTATAAGTAGGGGACAGTGATGCTGGTCCCCCTCTCGCTGCACAAGTCACACTGCACCCCAGGGCTGGTTTTGCTGTCCTGGCTCTGGCTACCGTCTGGCCTTGGGACCCAGCCACGCCAAGTGGCCTGGGCACTCAGTGAGACATAACATGAGGAAGAGGCGACTTCTTTACAGGGCTGGACAGGCCAGCGTTCTGCCTCAGCCTCAGAATCTTGCTCTCCTGGAGGCATCTGGGAAGCCTTGCTTCGCTCCCCACTCCCGAATCTGGAGGCCTCTCTGCCCCCCAGGCCCCTGTGCCCCTCCAGCGTGAGCCCTCCTCTCCTCCCTGGACGGCACAAACGGTAGCATTGGACGAGTAACCCGAAGGTTGGCAGGTCACCCCCGCCCTGCAGTGCTGCACGGAACGTTCTGCGGATGGGTGTCCACTAAGATTACAGCCAAGACAACACCACGGAGCCTTCCCACACCACCACACGGGGTCGCCACGAGTGAAAGTGACCGGCAACAATGGGCAAGGACGTAGAAGCAGCAGACTCTCTTAGCTAAGGCTGGGGTCTGCGCCCCCGTCACCACACATTCCAGGGAGCTGAGGCCTGTCACCAGAGACTTCAGGGCCACAGCAGTGGCCTTGAGCGGAGGTGGCGCCCAGAGCCGCCGGCCCCTTCTCCCCTGGCTGTGTGCTGGGCCCTCTCTCACGGGCTGCCTTGTTCCCACAGAGCAGCCTCAACAGCCAGGCCGGCCTGGGCGTGGCGGCGCTCAGCACTCTCTACGGGGCCATCCTCCTCTCCTCCATGTTCCTGCCCCCTCTGCTCATCAAGAAATTCGGCTGCAAGTGGACCATCACCGGTTCCATGTGCTGCTACGTGGCCTTCTCCCTGGGCAACTTCTACGCCAGCTGGTAAACCTGCCCCAGCCTCGCCGCCCTCGGGGCTGTGCCTTAAGTGAGCTGCATGGGGCCCTGCCACCTGCTCGGCACTGACACTCACAGCCTGGCCATTGTCCTGCTTGTGTGTCACCAAGGCAGTGGGTGTGGTTTGGGCTTTGCTTCTGTGAAGA
>NW_006921860.1:1187750-1189014 GCF_000298275.1 Orycteropus afer afer | reverse complement strand
TGACAGCCTTGGAGACCCTGTGGGCAGTTCCACTCTGTCCTCTAGGGGCGCTGTGGGTCGGAATGGACTCCATTGCAGTGGGTACAGTTTGGGCTTTGCTTCTGTGAAGATTAACAACCTTGGAGGGCAGCTCCACTCTGTCCTCTAGGGGCGCTGTGGGTCAGAATCCACTCCACAGCAGTGGGTAATGGTGAACACACCAAGCCAGGCAGGTGGTAGACATAGGGCACCTGCAGTGGGCTGGGAATAGGGTTTCCTCCTCACCCAAGTGTCTGGGGGAGTGCATGGGGAAGCCGTATGACCTACTGAGGAGGTCTGAATGTTCACAGGTACACCCTGATCCCCACCTCCATACTGCTGGGGCTGGGAGGCGCCCCACTCTGGTCTTCCCAGTGCACCTACATCACCATTTTGGGGAACACACAGGCCAAGAAGTCGGGGAGAGCCAGCAAAGACGTGGTGAACCAGTACTTTGGCATCTTCTTCCTCATCTTCCAGTCGTCAGGCGTATGGGGCAACTTGATCTCCTCTCTGGTGTTTGGCCAGACTCCCGCTCAAGGTAAATGACAGAGGAGCACATGGTGGCTCAGAGCGCAGCTGGGGCTGCAGTCAGGGGCTGAGGGTGACCCACCCAGTTAAGGAGTCCCTGGGAGGGGTGACACTCAACACGCTGCGCTGCCAACCAGAATGTTGGATGTTCACGTCCCCTCAGAGGTGCCATGGAAGAAAGGCCTGGTGACCCACTGCCACCCATCAGCCACTGAGAACCCCACAGAGCATGGCTCCACACGACCCACACGACACACATGACACACACACAGCACACACACGACCCACACACACGACACACATGACCCACACACATGACCCACATGACACACACGACACACACACATGACACACACGACACACACACGACACACACAACACACATGACCCACACACAACACACACATGACCCACATGACACACACACGACCCACACACGACCCACACACGACCCACACGACCCACACATGACACACACGACACACACGACACACACGACACACACATGACACACACATGACCCACATGACACACACACGACCCACACGAAACACATGACCCACACACGACACACACGACCCACGACACACACACGACACACACACGACTCACACGACACACACACGACCCACACACAACACACACGACACACGACACACACACGACACACACACGACACACACACGACACACACACGACACACACGACACACACA
>NW_006921860.1:1179864-1185887 GCF_000298275.1 Orycteropus afer afer | reverse complement strand
ACCACATACCCAAAGGCAGCTACTCAGCTGCTCCCAGTAGATCCTGCCATGGACTTGATTACCAGTCTCATCATGGGGAATACAACATCCAGCTGCCCAGCCACTCACCCAGGCCCAGCCAAGCTGACACACAACCTTCACCACCAGAGTCCTTTGAAGGCCTTTCATCCTGTCACTGTTGTAGCGTCCGACGGACCAGCATCTGAGCAGACCAGAGCTTGCCTGGGTGGCACTAGCGTGTGTCCGTCTGCTCCTACATCCTTCGATGTCTGTGTGGAGGATCTAAACCAAGGGCAGAAGAAATCAATCTTTTCTGTTCTCGTGAGAAAGCGTTCCCAGTGGGTAGGCCCTCGGCCTCCTGACCCTTGTCAGGATTGCTCTCTGCTCCCTGTGGCCTGCCATCTTGCTGTAGTGCCCACCTTGGGGACTCTGTCATCAAAGCCGTCTTCCTTTATTGTCATGCAGTGCCATCCCTTGCTAAATGTGTCCGATGAGGGGACCCTGTGCAGCTCATCCGTCTCCACTGTTAGTCCTTGTTGCTGTCACCATCAGCACTAACACAGAAGAAACTGGGAGTGAAGTCCCTTCTCCCACAGGCCTGGGTAGCAATGAGCTGGAAGACAAAAGTCACAGGACAGACGTGAGCGCTGCGGCCTGGGCCCTCACGACACCTCCTCACTGCCAGGAAGGTGGGGTACAGTTTTCTGCGGTGACCCTTCACTGTGGCCACAGTGACACTCTCACTCATCTCACCCAGCACCGTGCCCTTCTCTGCAGGGCTCTGAGGGGGTTCCGACTGAGAACCAGCAGTGGCCCCGATGACTTCTGTTAGCAGACAGCGAGCTGCATTATCAGGAACGACCCCCAGGCCACGGAGCCGGTGCAGGGGGCTTCAGAGGGAGCCCGGGGCTCCTCACACCCACGTAGCTGGACTCTCTTTCGGATTCACTTCGGGAGCTCTGGTGGCGCAGGGCCTAAGGCGTTTGACTGCCATCCAGAAAGCTGGCGGTTCAAACCCACCAGCCTCTCCTCGGAAGGAAGGTTGGGCAATCTACTTCCATAGTGATACTGCCTCGGAAACCCAAGGAGGGGTCACTATGAGTCAGATCCGACTCAACAGCAGTGAGTTTGGCTTGGTTTCTTTCTTTCCTTTTTTTTTTAAGTTGAAAAATTTGACTTATGTCAGAAAAACAATATGGCGAATAACCAACACATATTCCATGTTTATTCTTTGAATCTTTGCGGAAACAAGCTGGAATCTCTGCCTCCCAACCAAAGGGGCTGAAATTCAAGTGTGCAGAACTGCTGAGGACACACTGAGGGACAGGCTGACCCCCTTCTCTGTCACTTGTCCCCCTGATTCCCACACACCTGGCCTCACCGAGTCCCTCCCCTGTTCAGCCCTTTGTCCCCCTGATCCCTGCACACCTGGTCACTCACCATGTCCCTCCTCTGCTCTGTCCCTTGTCTCCTTGTCACTCACCAAGTTGCTTTGACTTCCTAGAGGCCATTCCAGAGGAGCAGCTCCTGAGTTGCGGGGCCGGTGACTGCCTGATGGCCAACGTGTCCAGCAACAGCACCCTGCGCCCGTCCCAGGACCTCATCTACACGCTCGTAGGCATCTACACAGGTACGTGGCCACAGGACGGGGCAGGTCCTGGGCAGGCTGCAACCCTGACCTCCGTGTTGCCAAGCTCATTCCCTCCAAAGTGGCCACTCACTAGTGTCCCTGTGTTACAGAGAACTGTTGAAACACTTAGCAACTAACAGAAAGGTTGGGGTTCAAGCCCGCCCGGAACATGTTGGAAGACAGACCGGATGACTGCCCACACTCTTATGCAGATGATGCATGCGTTATGCATTCTTTGCCAACGGTGCGACCCTTAGCTTCCTGCGAGCACCAGGCTCGCCACCTGCACGTGGGCAGTGTCTACGTGGGAGCAGCATTTACAGGGGTGTGCTACGTGCAGAAAATATGGCACCCGCAAAGATGAGCCATTGCGTGGGGCAGCCGTCCCCTGAAGCTCGTGGACCCCCAGGAGGTGGAAGTGACTGTGTGGCAGTGGATCTGGTCTCAGGTCCCTGAGCGATGTCAACAGCTGGCACTTGACTGCTCACGTAAGGGCTGGCGGTTCAAGCCCACGCAGGAGACTATAGAAGGCCCCGGAGGTCTGCTTCTGTTAGGATCCCAGCCAGGAAACTGGGGCAGTGCCCTCTGCCACACACAGGGACACAAGACAGACCCGACTCAGTAGCAACAGCAGTGACCCTCCTGACGGAAATTCCCCAGAATCACGGTGACTGGAGGGTGGGGTGGACCAAGGGGACAGAAGAGAAGGCTGGTGTGTGTGTGGGTCTCAGGACCAGCTACGGCCAGGTCACAAAGGCATTGGCACACTCATGGTTTGGGCACTCTCAGACACGTGGCCTGAACAGGGTCCCGTGTTGGCATGGCTGGGAGGAGCAGAGAAGCTGTGGGCAGAGAGACTGGTTATGAAGCTGGTGTGATTGTCCACACGGCAAAACAAAGGACAGGGCAGGGGCAGAGGCAGTGGAGAGAAAGTGGAAGGGCAGTGACTTGGGGTGAAGACCAGCAGGGTTGGCTGTGCACTGGATGTAGGGTGTGGGGGAGAGAAAGAGGCCAGACCAGCCCTGAGTCTTCAGAAGGACTTGGTTTTGTTTGGGACGTCCCGTGTGATGAGACCACAGAACTCGTGTGGCGTGCAGAGCTGGTGAAGCCCTGGCAGGACCCAGGACGAGCGCCTGCGATGTGGGAGGAAGACAACCCTCAGGGGTCTTGGGGGAACCCCACAGTGCAGAAGTAGTGGGCGGGGCCGTGTTTGAGGTGGCCAAGAGGGACAGAGGCCTTTCAGAGACTCAGACAGACGGAACTGGGCAGCACGCCCCTGGCGTGGTCACCAAGAGACCGCAGATGCCCACAGAGAGCACTCTTGGTACGGCGGCGGTGGGGACCCAGGCCACAGGGGCGTGAGGAGGGCAGAGGCCTGAGGCAGGGGGAGCCATGCGCCCAGCAGGGCACGGTCTGCACCATCTCGGGGTTGCTGGCGACCTGGAGCCGTCTGCAGATTCCTGCCGCCCCACGGTCCTGTCCCGGGGCTCAGGCGGTATTCCCCACAGCGTCCGCTCCACACGCTGAGAGGCCACACGGCTTGGGAAGATGGCGTCTGCCGGATTGACTCAAGATCCTCGTTCTGGGCCCAGACGGGCCCTCTGCTGGTTTGTCACCTCAAATACGGGCCACATTTTCTCTGTAATATGACGGGGTTCCGGAGCTGTTGCCCCCCACTCACGGGGACCCCAGGCAGATGGAGCGAAACACTGCCTGCTCCTGGGCCGTCCCCACCGTCGGCTGCAGGTCGGACTGTTGGGTTCTCACTAGCTGACCTTCAGAGACAGATTGCCGGGCCTCGTAGCCTTAGTCCTCAGGTGCCAGGGAAACTGCTCAGGGTCACAGCGACTCACCAGCCTCCGCGGACAAGCGGGCGGCTGGGGATTGGACCTAGTCTCCCGCCTGGAAGGTGCGAGTCCCATCAGTGAACCGCCACCGCGTCAGCCGTTGGCTGTAAAGGTCAGATGGCGCGTGTTCTAGTCTGAGGACCGTGTGGACTGCTGCTGCCCAGGGGAAGTGCAGGGAGTTCTGGGTAACAGGCCCCACTGCTGTCGGTCACACCTGTCACCTGCAAGAGACAGAAGGAAGCAGAACATGCTGATGAGACTAAGTGAAGGGTAAAAGGCCACTAAGCCGGTCCCAGGCTTAGAGCGCACGACCAGCGTCAGAAATCACTCAGAGTTCTGGCCTTCAGCAGACCCCCGAGCATGAGCGTGGCGCAGGACTGGGCGGCGCTGTGAGAGAGAATCAGTCGTCAGTGCGGACACAGGAAGGCGTATCCGGTAACAGCGTGTGGATGACGGGCGCGGAGATTTGTAGTCCAGAGAGTTGGGGTGCTCCTTCAGGAGGGAGGGGAGCAATTTCCTTTTATAGATAAGCCCTTGTCAGGGTTCAAATTGCACACACTGTGAAAGGACATTCAGGGCGATGTCTCCCGCTCACCGGTCCCTCGGCCTCCCGTTCTCCTCCCTCACAGGCACCCCGCCCTCTTGACATGTCTCAGGAAGTGCTTCCTGCAGGTCTGCCCGGGTACAGGCCGGCCCTCATTAAAACAAGTGGTGGCCCATTAGGGCCTCCGTTCAGTACCTGTTTCCTGCACTCGGCCATTTACTGGAAGGGCTTCCCCATTTCATAGATAGATCCTGCTGCAGCAGGGCTTCCCATAATATGCTCCCACTGAAGGGCTTCTGTGTATGTGTAGGTTCGGAATAAACAGAGTCCCGAATGGGAACCTTGTGGCTCGCTGTCCTCTACAGTGGACTGGCTGTGGGCAGAAAGTGGCTGCAGGAATGAGAGGAACTGAGCTGATGGTGGAGGGCACCAAGGACACCTGGGGTCTCTCCCTGATTTTTCGCATGTGTGCCACGGACGACAGCCCTGACCCGCTGTGGAACGTGAAAGCCTGCGATGACCAGCTGGTCACAGAACCTACAGACGTGAGATGGAGTGTCGTGTCCGTAAGCACGCACTGCACACGAGATCGCGGACTTCGTTCTGCCTGTGCCTACCATCCCCTCACATCTGGGCTGAAAGTATCCCTACTCGAGAGAAGCAGAGATGAGTGGATGCCTTTGAACTGTGGAGTTGGTGGGGAATGCTGAGAGTGCCAGGGCCTGCCGGAAGAACTGACGAGTCTGTCCTGGAAGAAGTGCAGCCAGAATTCTTCTCGGAAGTGAGGATGGCCAGCTTCCATTTCATGCACTTTGAACATTGGATCCGGAGGGACCATGCCCCAGAGAAGGACCTCGTGTTTGGAGACGGGCTGACATGGTGGCTGCAACCACGGGCTGAGCAGGGACTGTGAGGCTGGCACAGGACCGAGCAGTTTCCTTCTGTTGCACACAGGGTCTCTGTGAGTCAGAGCCAGCCTGATGGCATCTAACAACAAGAGAAGCCGGGCTGGCTGACATGGCGACCAGGTCCCTCTGGGGTCCTGGTAGCTAAAAGGCACAGTAGCTTCATTACAGAGCATGGCGCTGGGGACAACTTTGGGGAGCCCCCTGGTGGAGTGGTGTTAACAAGGGGGCCCTGTGGGCACACCGGGCTGCTTTCCCAGCCCACGTCCCACCACCGTGCCTCTGTCCGCCCCGTTAGGATGTGGTGTGCTGGCTGTCCTGATGGTAGCAGTGTTTCTAGAACCAGTGCAAGACCCCCAACACAGAAGTGAAGGGGACAAGCAGTCATCTTTGTGGTCCAACTTACTGGCCACGTTCAGGCTTCTCCGAGACAGACGGCTGCGCCTCCTGGTCCTGCTGCCCACGTACAGCGGGTTCGAGCAGGCCTTCCTGGCTGGCGACTACACGAAGGTAGGAGGCCGTGGCAAGCAGGTGGGGATGCAGGGTGCCGGGCCTAGGCGAGGCCGGGAGGCGGGGCTGCTCAAGGTCGCTGCTGATAGCCGAGTTATGGTTCTTGCTGTCAGCTGCCCAGGGACTTCCAATTCGCTTGAGCTCCCTGTTACTCGAGGGAAGCGTGTCTCCTGCGAAGCACCTTCAGGGGAGCTCCAGGGCTGTGCCCAGGCCCCGGCTGCTGAGTCATCACGTGTGTGCAGGGCTGACACTGTGTTCAGAATGTAGAGTGAAAACGTTAAAATCCATGATAGCGTCAAGTTCCTCATCACTGACTCCTGGTAGAGGCTCCCTGTGGCTCTCGGCACCGTTTGCCCCTCTGTGAGCGCCACCTGCCCCCACCTGACCAGCATCTTTGCCCACCCTCCTGCTCTGGGGGCAGGGTGCAGTGGGACAGGAAAGCCAGGCACCCCGAGTGCCCTTCCTCCTGTGAAGTTGGCCGATCACACCCCAAGCCCTGGCTGCCACCCACCAGGGAGCTGCCCACTGCAGGGTGGTCTCTCCCGAGGCACCCTCTCAGATGCCACGGAGGGCCGCCCAGAAGTGAG
>NW_006921860.1:1177908-1179764 GCF_000298275.1 Orycteropus afer afer | reverse complement strand
TGCCCCTCTGTGAGCGCCACCTGCCCCCACCTGACCAGCATCTTTGCCCACCCTCCTGCTCTGGGGGCGGGGTGCAGTGGGACAGGAAAGCCAGGCACCCCGAGTGCCCTTCCTCCTCTGAAGTTGGCCGATCACACCCCGAGCCCTGGCTGCCACCCACCAGGGAGCTGCCCACTGCAGGGTGGTCTCTCCCGAGGCACCCTCTCAGATGCCACGGAGGGCCGCCCAGAAGTGAGGCTCTCATCTCCTTGCTGGATGAGAGTGGGAGTCTCTCTTCCGAGAGGCACTGGGGTGAGATGGGGTGTGCTGGGAGGAGCCCGGCAAGCGTGGGCATGGGACTGGTGTCCCCTGGGCCCTTCCCACGAGGTCCAGTCCACCCTAATCGAGGAACCCCAGCCTGCTTCGCCCCCTCTCTCATCCACAGCAATTCTGCTCCCTCCCTGGGCAAGACAGAAAGAAGGTGCTAGTAAAATTTGAATTTCAGGTAGACAACAGCCATGTTTGTGGACAGCTGCCCCGTGCCCGGGCGTGCTGCTGCCAGGGCAGCCTTGATGGGGAGGCCTAGCAGTTCAAGAGTCTGAGCAACGTGGCCAACCTCCCACGTGGTGTTTCTCCTACCACGTGGGACAAGACCCCTCTGCTTCTCCCATCAGACCTGTGATCAACACCCCACCCAATGGCAGCTACAGCCTCTGCTGTTCCATCCTTTGAGGTCCCGTCCTCTGCAGTCTGTCCTCTGCAGTCTGTCCCTGTGGGTCCTTCCTCTGTGGGTCCTTCCTCTGAGGTCTGTCCTCTGTGGTCTGTCTTCTGTTGGTCTGTCTTCTGTAGACTGTCCTTTGCAGTCTTTTTTATGTCTTCTGTAGTTCTGTCCTCTGTGGGACCTTCCTCCGTGGGTCCTTCCTCTGAGGTCTGTCCACTGTGGACTGTCCTCTGTGTTCTGTCTTCTATCTGTCTGTCTTCTGTGGGTCCTTCCTCTGAGCTCTGTCCACTGTGGACTGTCCTCTGTGGTCTGTCTTCTGCAGTCTGTCTTCTGTCTGTCTGTCTTCTGTGGGTCCTCCCTCCGTGGGCCTTCCTCTGTGGGTCCTTCCTCTGAGCTCTGTCCACTGTGGACTGCCCACTATGGACTGTTCTCTGTGGACTGTCCTTCACGGGCCTGCCCTCTGGGCTCCTTCCTCTGTGGTCTGTCTTAGCCCTCTGCCCTCAGCATGTGGCCCCATTCCCTTCCTGTGTGGCTTTGTCCTTGACTTGCCCTTGTGGACAGACACGCCCAGCAGGTCTTGTCCCGCCCCTGGCCCAGGGTGCTCAGCATTTAAGGAGGTTGTTGAGGACGCCTGTTGGCATGCCCTCCCTCCCTTCCAGTCCGCCCTTAACTGTCTGTCTTCTAGGAAATTGTCAGTCCATTGAGAATGGTTCTTCAGGCCCGTGAGAATGATGACAAGACTATCACATGAGAGGCAAAGACACGTGGAGGACCCTTGTCCCAGTCCTTGTCCCAACCGCTCCCTCTGTGTTCTTGCCCAGGGGCTCTGCTTAGCTAGGCTGGCCTTGCTCTCCTGCGCTGGGAGACTAAGGTCACACTGGCATGTCGGCTGCACCCGCAGATGCATTTTTGCGCAAACTGCATCCCCGGATCAAAGCTTCCAACCTCAAACTCCCACATGGGCCTCGGCTCTCGCACAGGTGGGGCAGCTCTGTCTAACACCTGAGCCTCTCCCCCGCAGTCCTATGTTACCTGCGCCCTGGGCATCCAGTTCGTGGGCTATGTGATGATCTGCTTCGCGGCCACCGATGCACTGTGCTCGCTGCTGTACGGAAAGCTGTCCCAGTACACCGGGCGCATCTCCATCTACGCGCTG
>NW_006921860.1:1137075-1147837 GCF_000298275.1 Orycteropus afer afer | reverse complement strand
AAGTGGTAACTATGGGGAGGAAGTGGGAGGGGAGCTGTTGCATTGTGGTAAACTGTGGTCAATGACATGAGACAAAGTATATGTGAACTGCTGTATGGAGAGTGAATTTGCTCTGTAAATCTTCACCCAAATCACAATTAAAAAAAAAAAAAAAGACCATATGGAGTGATGTTACCCATTAACACACGGCCGTACTGGAAAAGGCAGGTCCTACCCCATATGACTGTTGTCCTCATAAAAAGAGAAGAGACACAGATATACGTGGAGAGATTCACCATGTGTAGATGGAGGCAGAGACTGGAGTGACGCTGCCGCCAGCCAAGGATGTCCAGGGCCACCAGAAGGGACAGGAAGGATCTTCAGAGAGAACATGGCCCTGCTGACACCCTCAATTCTGACTCACAGGCTCCAGAACCCTGAGGTCATAAATTCCCTTTCTGATAAGTCCCCCAGTGCACAGGACTTTGTGACAGCAACCCTAGGGCTCTCACACAACAAAGGTTTTCTCCTTCTGAGTCATCAGTGTCACTCTGTCCTGTGGCCTCATGCAGAGAGCCACACAGAACATCGTGCCAGTGGCTTGAGCCTGGGCTCTCCCTCACTCCTCTGTACCTCAACCCAACTTGCAATCAATCTCCAGCTCCAGTGGGTGGTACGTTTTCAACATCACCCAAGTCCTTTGTTAGGGACTGACTTGTGCCTCCAAAAAATCTATGTGAATTCAACTGGGCCATGATTCTCAGTATTACATAATCATCCTCCATTTTGTGATCTGATGTAGTTATCCTATGTGTTGTAAATCCTCACCTCTAAGATGTTAATGAGGAGGATGCAATCGACAGGATTGGGTTATATCTTGAGTCAGTCTCTTGAGATATAAAAAAGATTAAACAAGCCAGCAGAGATCAGAGGGACCGGCTACCACCAAGGAGGAGCTGGGAGCACAGTGCATCCTTGGGAACCAGGGTCCCTGTGCTAGAAACATCCTAGACCCAGGAAAGATTGATGCCAAGATGCATGGAGATCTCCAAGGAATGCAGGGCACATATATACTAAAAGAAGACAAGGACCTTCCTCCTAAAACAACAGATAGAAAGCTTTCCCCTAGAACTGACATCCTGAATTTGGACTTCTAGCATCTTAAACTGCGAGAAAGTAAATTTCTGTTTGTTAAAGCCACCCCCTTGTGGTATTTCTGTTACAGCAGCAGTAGAGAACTAGGTCACTCTTCTTTCCCTAGGGCCATTGTTGTTTCATAACCTAATGAACAAACGCTCTTTCTACAGAGGAAGGATGACATGCAATGTTCCTTCCTCACAGCCCATCACTGATGCTCCAACTCCTTCAGGATAAAATCCAAACATGGGCCCTGGCATACAGGGCCCCTCACAACACAGTCCAGTGTCTTCTTTGCCCCACACCCTGTATTTCCCTCCAAAATATCAATGTCTCTTCCATCTCTGTCTTTGCTGCTTTGTTAAAATCCCTTCCGCTTCCCCCTCCTGTTCACCCAGATGAATCATTTAGCCCTCAAAATCCAGCTTCAGTGTCCCTCCTCCTGGGAGACCTTTTCAAATGCCTCTGCTCCACCACCTGCAGCCCACCTGGGGGAGGGTCCCTCTCGAAGTGTTCCAGGACCTTCTGTGCTTTCTGCTATCCTATCACATAAAACTACTCCCCGTAGTAACTCAGAAGCTTGTCTGTTGCCCCGAGATTTGGGGGTGAGAAGCTGGGCAGGTCACATAGGCTGAGAGAACATCTGGGTCCGGAGGACCCTAGGGGTTCCTCATCCTTACCTCGTCATTCTTGCTTTCAGCACCTTCAAGAGGTAGGAGACCCAGAAAGAAACAGATTTCCAGTGGAATGGTGATCTCTTGTGAGAGAGCACACTGGGGACACTGTGGTCCTCAAGAGAGCTTTTCACAGGGCCAACCAGGCTCCTCTGCCTTGGAGGCACCTGTCAGTGTGTCTGCAGAGCAGTATGCAGGGGACAGTGGCCAGAGATGGGTCAGGAAGGAGCCAACCTGGTGTATGCCAAAAAGATGTGAAAGCAGAAATTCAAAGAGGCATCACTGTGGATAGCAGCATTCCTGACAAGTGTCAAAAGGTGGAAATAATCCAGCAGACGGGGGGATAAACAAAATGTGGTGTGTCCAGTACTATGGAATTTCATGCGGCCCTGAAGAGAAATGAAGTGGCGACAGATACAATGATGTGGAGGCATCTTGAAGACATACTGAGTGAGGTAAGTCAGACCCAAGGAGCAAACACTGTGTGATGCTATGAAATATATCACTTACATAAAATATCTCAGGTGGGTAAATGTGTGGGGACCAAAGTAGAATGGGTGCTGTCAAGGGCCAGGGCATTTCTTGCTTAATGGGCTCCGAGTTCCTGTTTAGGGTGATGATAGAGTTTTGGAAATAAATAGTAGTGATGGTTACAAACACAGAACCATAGGAAGGAGTCAGGGCCATAGAGCCTAGAGACCAGGACTGAGGTGAGGACTGCTGGTTTTATTCTGAACAGCATGGCAACCCACTGGAGGTCTATGATTTAACTTTGAAAAGGACCACTCTGGCTGCTGGGTGGAGAAGATGTAGTTGGGGGCAAGGCTGAAATGAGAAAAGACAGTGCAGGTGGCAAGAAGGGGGGAGGTTGGGGATATTCTTGCCCTGGTGGCACAATGGCTAAGGTCAAAGGTTTGTGGTTTGAATCCGCCCAGCATCTCTGCAGGAGAAGACCTGGCCATCTGCACACAGCTCAGAAAACCCCCTGGGGAAGTTCTACTATTTCATGTGGGTCACTGTGACTTGGAGTCAACTTGACAGCATTCAACATCAGCGCACAGGAGGTGCTGGTGGCAACGAGAAAGAGCCAAGGCCCCTCCAGAAGTCTGGCTTCGCAAGAACCAGAAGAGTGAAGTGACCTCTAAGGTTGGGAAAGACTCACGAAGAGCAGGTTTGTGGGGTAAAAACACAAGGGTTTGGTTTTGGACACATTAATTTTGATATGTGGTGAGACATCTAAGTGTGGTTTGTTGAGTAGCAGTTGGATATGAGACTGGAATTCGTGGAAGGTGTTACACAGAGATGTACAATCAGAATTAATCACCATATTTGATATTTGAGTCATGGCCCGGAGTGAGGAGGACTGGGCATGGAGCAAAGAAATGATCCCAAGTCTTGATCCTTGGGTCTTCCAGGCTCTGGAGCTCAGAAGGACAGGAGGAGCCAGAAGAGACGACCAGTGAGATAAATGAAAACCCAAGAGAACATGCAATCCCAGGGTCCAGTCAGAGGAAGTGATTCGAGGCAGGTTGAGTCAGTGACGGAACCAACAGCAGCTGAGAAGTCTGGTCCAATAAGGACTGAGGAGGGGTCATGGGATTCGGCAACATTGAGGTCACTGGGGACTCAGAGGGGTTTGGAGATGAAGACTGGACCAGAGAGAGATGGTCTCTCTGAAAGGGTCCTCAACCCACCAGAGGGTTCCCCCTGAACAGAGGCCGTAGTTGGAGGATTCTAGTTCAAATTTTCCACAGGACAGCAGTGTGAAAAGCAAGAGTAATCCAAGTCTTCAGGACTTGCCTTGGTCAGGAATTAACACACATACTAGTTAATACCTGGATTGATGAGGGAAACTTCACCCTGGTTTCAGCATCGCCCAGCGAGCTTTTATATTAAGATGCTGGTGAACCATGTGACTCCAACGCTCTTGCCAAGTGAGAAATCGACTCTTAAATGTGCTGTTTTTATTGCGTTATGACATACATACAGGAAACGTCAAATTGTAAGGTAAAACCAAAAACACAAAGCCAGTCACTGTTGAGTCCATTGCGACTCATTATAAGGGTACAGCCTGATGAGTTCCCACAAGCTGACCACCACTCCCCCCGTGTAATCAGCACCCAGGTTGAGAAATACAACACCTATCCACCCAAGTCCCCCCAGGGGCCCTTTCCAGTCCCTTTGCCTGAGGTGACAGCCTCCTCAACCATACGCTCATTTTATTAACTTAGTTTTATCTATTTCTCTTGGTCAATTTTTATTATCAAGAAAAAGTGATGTTCATTATAAGTCTTTCATTAGGACACAAGTGATTATGGTAGAAAATTGGTTTTCCATCCAACAGCTGGTACACGTTTTGTTTTGTGACACGGTTGCAATGTCCACAACGTCACCGCACTCCTCCCATGTCCTCCCCATGTGTCCCATTTCCCTTTCTCCTTCTTCCTCTCCCTTCCTGCCTCCTGACCTTTATCTCTGGGCAAAGGCTGCCCTTTTGCCCTGGGTGATTGATTGTTCTAACGGGCATGCTTCTCGGGTGGTGGTGTTCCTCTTACAGTCCTGTCTACTGTTTGGCTGAAGGTTTAGCCACAAGGGTGGGTTCAGTTCCAGCACTGAAGAGTGGCTGAGCGCCACAGTCTCAGGGGTTCCACCAGTCTCTATCAGACCAGTAGGCCTGGTAAGTTCTTAAGATCTTGAGTTTTATTCCACATTGCTCACCAACTCCATCCAGGACCTCCTATTTGATTCCTTTCAGAGCAGTCAGCAATGGGAGCTGGGCACCATCTACTTCTGGTCTCAGGGTTGTGGAAGCTGAGGTCTTTCCACATTTTCTTTAGCCTTTTTGATTGTAAAGAGAATATTTGCACTGGGCAGTGAATAAATTAAAGGTTTAATTATTCTCCCATTGGTTCATTATTTTGCTCTCTCAATAAATATTTTCTTTCCCCTCTAGTGAACCAGCTGCTGGGCCAGTTATGGTATCAGTGAACATCAGTCAGTCAACTGCTCAGCCCCTAGTCATGGTCTTGTACGCCTAGTTGGGAACATCTCTTGGGGGCAAGGGAGACTTCCAACTTGCCTCGAACCATGCTATTCTTCACGTCTTATCTTCTACCCTGGGCTCCTGGTAGATGGAATTATTTCCCCATCAGCCACAGGCCTCAGGGAGAGGCCTGAGACATAATCAGAGTTAATTAAAATGTGACATGCTGGTTCGCCAGTGTCCTAGATTTAAGCATCATAATGGAGTCAGCCTTTTTAAAAAAAAAAAAAAAAATTATTGTGATTTGGGTGAAAGAAAAAAAAAAAAAAAAAAATTATTGTGATTTGGGTGAAAGTTTACAGAGCAAATTCCTTTTCCATACAGCAGCTCACATGCATTTTGTCTCATGACATTGACTGCAGTGTAACAGCTCTCTTCCCCCTTCCACCCTGTAGTTACTTCTTCCTGGTCCTTCCCTCCATGCACTCCTGCCACCCCTCCCAGCTGTCGGTCTCCCTGTGCAAACACTGCCCTTCTGTTTTCCCATAACTGAGCGGTCCAGGGAGTGTATCTACCTGCTGTAAATGTTCACCCTATATGCCACTCCTCAGAAGGAAGGTTGGGCAATCCTACTTCTGTAGTGATACTGCCTCGGAAACCCAAGGAGGGGTCACTATGAGTCTGGGCCGACTCGATGGCACATAACAACAATAACAAATATGCCTGTCTATTGTTTGGCTGGAAGCCATGGAGTGAGTTCAATTCCAGACCTGAAAGGCAGTTAGAGGCCATGGTCTCAGGAGTCTTACCAGTCTCTATCAGACCGGTAAATCTGGCCTTTTTTTTTTTTTAATGATTTTGAGTTTTGTCCCACATTGTTATCCCTCTCTATGCAGGATCTCCTGCGTCTATCCCCCTCCAAGTGGTTGACAATGGTAGCCAGGCCCCATCTAGTTCTTCTGGTCTCATGGTCATATAGGCTAAGGTACATGGTGTACCAGTCGCTTGGACTAATTGTTTCCATGCGTCTTTGGTTTTCTTCGTTCTTCTTTGCTCTGGGTGAGAGACCCATTGTTGCATCTAGATGGTCAGTTGCAAGCTCTTAAGACACTACTCGACAAAATAAGATATAGAACAATGTTTTGTGTAGTATGTTATGCCAATTGATCTTGATGTCCCCTGCAACCATGGTCACCAGCCCACAGGTCCAAATACTTGCTCTTTCTGTGTAGCTGTCTATGGCCAAGAAGGTATCATAACTTTGCCCCTTGCCAGCTCTGTCATGAATTTGGACATTCTTACAGCACATACAAAGATGCATGTAGCAATATCGTCTGCCAATCTTATATATGGTCATGGGTATATTCCCTTTTGCCCAAACATACCTGATCATCCAGCCTGTCTACCCATCTATTTCCCTGTGGATTGATATCTGTTATCACTGATAATGCAGTATTGTATACATGAAAGGGTTTATCTTTATTGTCTGTACGTCTTGTGTACCTCTCTGTGTCTTCTTTTTCCTTAGTGTTATTGTGTTAGTCACTCACTTTTGGTACATTGCCTTCCCCTTCACCCAAATCAATACTTTTCTCTACCTATGTAGCAGTGTTCCCTCCCCTCCCATCCCATCCCTGGTGACCAAGAAAGAAAGCTTCCTTCCATACAGAAACCTTTCCTTGGAAGTCAGCCTCCTCTTGATACTGGCAGAGCAGGTGTGTTCCCAGCACAGGGTGGACACTCACATTTGAAGTCGGAGACAGACATACATGGTCAAATGTTGGACAGTGGTTAAGTCTGTGTGCTGAGTCCACACAATAGAATCTAGAGAGCCCCAGAGGGCTTGTGCCTCAGCCACAAGCCCCACGGGAAGGTGGACTCAGACCAACACTGCCCCTCACCAAGTCCAGAACCTGTGTGGTCCATCACTGGGGGCAAAGCCATTGCTAAGGCTTCTGAGAGCCATGGCCAGTCAAGCCTAGCAGAGGACGGAACCCAGCGTAAACCCAGAGAAAGACTCAAGGGAGACAGGGTTTGGGTAGTGGAATTCCCACAGCACTCCTCTTAGAAACACCACACTTTTCCTAAGAGAAGCCCACACTGTCTTATCCTCATGGTTGGGTCCCTTAGCTACCTCCTCTCAATGTGTTAGCTGGTCTCCCCTTCCACAGCCCAGATACGTCAGCAGAGAGCCAGTGTGAAGTCCCACAACTCAGGAGAACCTCTCAAATGGAAGGGGAGTGTTAAATGCTGCTGAACAAACTCAGGGTTTACAACGGGTCACTGACCCAGGCCCAGATACCGGTCCTGGCGTTTGGGGCCCCTCCTCCTAGTGTGTGCACTGCGCCAACAGAACACTCGCCGAGGCAGCCCTTGGTTCCCTGTTCAAGAAGACAATGGAAGAAGTAGGTCACTCTGGGCTTCACACAGTCCATCAGCACATGTGGCTGGAAGACAGCCCTCATCACCAACACACACACACACGTGTCAAACCAGCAGGAGAAGCGCCTTCCAGCTTCCATCATGAACCTCTCCACTCTGGGCTGGTTCATGGAAAATGTGTCCCGTGTCCCCCGGCTGGGCCTCACCAAGGTGGCCTCTTGGCTGCTGTGTTTTGCAGTTCTTATACAGTCCGTAAAGCGGATGGTTGTTCTTGAGGGCTTGTAACACTGCCTGTCACAAAATAGGTGGCAATAAAACCCGCAGAGGTGATAGCATGCCCGAGCCTAGGTGGGCCGAGCAGCTGTCCCCTGGGAGGCTGTGGGATGGACGTCACTGATATGTTCTTGTGGCCTAACGTAGACTTGGACCACAGGTGGCACCCTGGCTCTGCCTGACTTGATGGGGAGGCAAGAGTGTGGCCTTAGCAGCTAGGATGGGTCGGCTCGAGGCATTGGGGTCTCTGGAATAAACCAGGTTTAACCATGATTCTGAAGGTTTGTTTTGGAAACTCACACCCCAAACACAGCCCCTAACTCCAGGGTCCTGCACTCCATGACCCACACACACAGCCCCTTACTCCATGGTCCTGAACCTCACACCCCAGATACATGGCCTCTCACTCCACTAAAACAGTTAAGAGTCCCCTGAACCAAAAACCAAACCAAAGCAAGCCCTGGTATGGAGTGGACACCGATTCCTGGTGACCCCGTGGGTTACAGGGTAGACCCGTGCCCCCTAGGTGTTCTCAGCCGTAAACGTCACAGCATATTACCGGCCCCTCCACCAAGGCATTGCTGGGAAGTGTGTGGCTGCTGTGGTGGATTGAATTATTTCCCCAAAAGTGTGCTGTGAATCCTAGCCCGTCTTGCAGATGTAAGCCATTTGGGAATAGGCGTTTCTTTGTTCTGTTAATGAGCCATGTCCGTGTAGGGTGTGTCTTGAACCCCTCGCCTGTGAGGTACAAGACACATAGGTTAGGCAGAGAAGGAGCTCAGGTGGGGGGTGAGAGCTGCCACTGACGTGAAGGCCACCAAGGAGCCCGGAGCAGAAGCTGAGAGGGCACAGGGCCCTTCCCCCAGCGCCACCAGAGAGAGGGCTTCCCTGGCGCCGGGGCCTTGAATTCAGGCGTCCGGCCTCCTGACCTGTGAGAAATCAGACTTCTGACTGTTGGAGGCCCCCTGCGGCGCTTCTGTCCCAGCAGGGCTGGAGACCTGAGCCGGCTGCTAACCAGGGGGTGCTGCTCTGAACCCCAGCGGCTGTGGCAGGAGGACGTGGCCGCCTGCCTGTGAGGACCACAGCCAGGAAAACCCTTGGACAGTTCTGCTCCGTCACCCGGGTCACCAGCAGTCGGACCCAACTCGCAGCAGCTAAAGACAGCAACCGAGCCCAGGAGGTCCTGGGAAGAAGCGGCGTTCCCCCCCCCCCCCCCCGAGGACCCACCTGCCTCTTGTCACGCTGCACCCCCAGCAGCAGCTCATGGATGGAAAGGACCAAATGATCACCCGGAGCCAGAGGGAAGATGCTGACGAGCCCTCAGACTCTGCCCTGGGCCCAACACTGTCGTCACAGAAACACCACAGTGAGTGGCTACAAGCCGGAGCTCTATTTCCCACAGCTCATGGGGCTGAAAGTCCCCATCAGGGTCTCTGCCCTGCCAGTTCCCTTCTTGTCAGCAGGCCTGGGCATTCCTTGGATCCTCGGCTTGTGGACAGTTCCCACATGGCATGTGTCTCCCCCTGTGTCCCCTTGTGTCCATCCTGCCCTTTCTGTACCCCGGAAGGGCTGAAGGTCAGGGCCACCACACCCTGGCTTGTCTCGCCAACAGAAAGAAAACTCCATTCCAGACAAGATCACATCCCAGCGTAAAGGTGAGGGGGCCAGGCACACATCTGGGGACATGGGGCAGCCCACGGCAGGCCCCTCTTCTGATGGAGCCCCTGCAGCTCTCAGTGGTGATGACACCCCACCTTTGTGAGGAAGTAGGGCTCTGCATCACTAAGCAACCAGCATGCCGGTCCCAGGCCACCCTGTTTCCATGGGGCCATACAGATGCTAAGCAGAGACACCATGAAAGGCACTCTTGGGACCAGCATCTGACGAGACGGTCTTTCCTGCCTCCCTTACGTCAAGACAAGTGCGAGGACAAGTATATGGGAACCCCTCCCCCAACCAGAGTGAGCCTGTCATCCCAAGAGGGGCCCCTTCCAGAGGAAAGAGGGTCCGGGACCTGTGGGAACAGTAAGTATGTCTCTGATGACAGGTTCGTTCATACCCCACCTTGTTGTGGATTTGGAGGGGAAGGCACCCCACCAGACCTGGGCTGTGTTACTTCCACACATTTTCCAACCCCTAAAATGTGAATCAAGTGCCCACAGTGTGCTGGTGTTAGCTGTGTCCACCAAACACACAGACCTCTCTGTGACTAATGCCATCTGAGGGGGAGCCTAACATTTAAACACCCCATAGTCATTGTTGTTGTTAGGTGCCATTGAGTTGACTCCAACTCACAGCGACCCTGTGTACAACAGAACGACACACTGCCTGGCCCTGCACCACCCTTACCATCCTTGCTATGTGTGAGCCTGTCATTGCAGCCACTGTGTCAACCCCCTTATTGAGGTCTTCCACTTTTTCACTGATCCCTGCTTTACCAAGTATGATGTCCTTTTCTAGGGACGGTCCCTCCTGAAAACATGCCCAAAGTAGGTGAAACACAGTCTGGCCATTCTCACTTCCAAGGAGCAATCCAGCTGCACCTCTTCCAGGACAGATGTGTTGGCTCCTCTGGAAGTCCAGGGTACTGTCAGCATTCTTCACCAGCACCACAACTCAGAAACACCGACTCCTCTTTGGTCTTCTTTATCCAGCTCTCACATGCATGTGAGGTGATTGAAAATACCACGGCTTGGGTTAGGGGCGCCTCAGTCTTCAAGGAGACATCTTTGCTCTTCTGCGCTTGAAAGACGTCTTCTGCAGCAGATCTGCCCAGTTCTGCACAACATCTGATTTCCTGACTGCTTCTTCCATGAGTGTTGACTGTGCATCCAAGTAAAATGAAATCTTTGACAACATCAATCATTCCTCTATTTACTATGATGTTGCTTATTGGTCCAGTTGTAAGGATTTTCATTTTCTTTATGTTGAGGTATAATCCATACTGCAGACTGTAGTCTTTGATCTTCATCAGTAAGTGCTTCAAGTCCTTTTCACTTTCAGCAACCAAGGTTGTGTCATCTGCATATCACAGGCTGGTAATGAGTCTTCCTCCAAACCTGATGCCACCTTCTTCTTCATAAAGTCCAGTTTCTCAGATTATTTGCTCAGCATAGAGACTGAATAAGTATGGTGAAAGGATACAACCCTGACACATACCCCTCTTGATTTTAAACCATGCAGTGTCCCCTTGTTCTATTTGAATAACAGCCTCCTAGTCTATGTATAGGTTCCTCATGAGCACAATTAAGTGTTCTGGAATTCCCATTCTTGTCAATGTTACCTGTAATTTGTTATGATCCACACAGTCTAATGCTTTTGCACAGTCAATAAA
>NW_006921860.1:1135131-1135919 GCF_000298275.1 Orycteropus afer afer | reverse complement strand
TCCAGGCCCAGCGCTGAGCTCGCCCCTCTGACTCAGCTTCCAGCCAAACAGCAGACAGGCCAGGAGGGCAACAGGGACACGGGGAGGCGCCCTCCTGACAACCACCAGCCACAGCGGATGAGAGGGCGGCGCTGCCAGGAAGAAGCTCCGAGGCAGGAAGGGGCGGGGCGCAAGCCAGAGGGAAACGGAGGCACAGGAAGTGGGAGGGGCGCGGTTACTCTGGGAGCGGACCGCGCTCAGTGTCACAAAGCAAACTCCCCAGGAACTGGCGGATGCGGAACCAATTTGCACTGCAAACTTTGCACGCAAATCACAGTTGCAAAGTTGAAAACGAGACAAGACTACCCATGGGTCATAGCAGGCTACTGTCTGGTGATAGAGGCTGATTCCACAGCTGCAATCTCTCACTACACACAGAGTCGGTCCTGGTGGGCTGGACCCGGCAGGACTGTGAGGACGGCTCAGGGCCAAGCCATGCTTTGTTCTGTTGTACGTGGGCTCACCGGGAGTCAGAGCCCCCACTCGGTGGCAAGCAACTGCAGCAGATTGACCCCAGAGGAGGGTCGGGATTCCCTCAGCGGGAGAAAGGCAGGGTTCGGGGTCGGGCGTGGAAAGCCAGGTGGGAGTGCAGAGGAAGAGGGGCACAGGGGTGCTATGAGCAGTGACGGATGGCGGGCAGCAAGGCTGATGCTCAGACGGACCAGGCCTCAGTGAGGGGCTGTGTGGGGCGTGGGGTGCAGGGCCGTGGACTGAGGGGCTGTGTGGGGCGTGGGGTGCAGGGCCGTGGA
>NW_006921860.1:1133003-1134850 GCF_000298275.1 Orycteropus afer afer | reverse complement strand
GTGGGGTGCAGGGCCGTGGACTGAGGGGCTGTGTGGGGAGTGGGGTGCAGGGCCGTGGACTGAGGGGCTGTGTGGGGCGTGGGGTGCCAGACTGTGGGGTAAGGGGCTGTCTGGGGCATGGGGTTCAGACCTGTGGAGTGAGGAGCTGTGTGGGGAGTGGGTTCAGGACCATGGACTGAGGGGCTGTGTGTGGTAAGGGGTCCAGGACCGTGCAATGAGAGGTTCTGTCTGGGTCGTGGGGTTCAGGCCTGTGGAGTGAGGGGTTCTGTCTGGGGCATGGGGATCAGGCCCATGGAGTGAGGGGCTGTGTCTGGGGTGTGAGGTTCAGGCCCATGGAGTGAGGGGCTGTGTCTGGGGCATGGGGATCAGGACAGTGGAGTGAGGGCCTGGGTCTGGGGCATGGGGATCAGGCCCGTGGAGTGAGGGGCTGTGTGGGAGGCGATGCTGAACGAGTGATCTTGGAAGGCGTTGCTGTCACACTGGGAGGTGTGCACGTTTTGCACAGGCAGTGGGCTCTCCGTGAAGGCATCATTGTACACGGCATGCCTTTCTGTCTTCCGTCTGTAAAGGGGCAGAACCCTTGGACAGTCTATGGCGTTTCCGTCCCCGGTCAGTTTAACAGTGTCCTGGAGACAGGGATGATGCCAGCCAGGCTGGAAGGCAGGCACACACAGAAAGTCCTGGGTTGGGAATGACCACCTCATGGACAGCTCACACTCACCTTTAATGGGATGTCACTTTGCCCTCACTTCAAAATGAATTAAGTGTGTGGGGGCAGCAATCAGTGTCATGAGGCAACTGTGGGAACTGTGACTGGAAAGCCAATTTGTGCTGTAATCTTTCAGTCAAATCACAGCTTTAAAACAACGTTTCCTCCTTGCGGTGGGGGGCGTAGGGGGGTGAGAGCCAGGACATAGGGTGCACATGTATGTGACAGCAGTCCCAACAGCGTTGTCTCCTCGTGTGTGTGCATGTGTGTCTGTGTGTATGCGTGTGAGGGGGTGAGAGCCAGGGCCGGGGGGTGCACGCGTGCATGACAGCAGCCCCGACAGTGGCCTGTGCTTCCTGGCATGTGGAGGGGCCCGCTGGGCGCCGCCCGCTGGTCCTTCTATCCCTGTGTCACCTGTCCTCCGGCGCAGGGCAGACCCCTGTCCTCCTCAGCCTTCTGAGTGAAGGCCCTGCCCCTGTCGTCCCTTGGCCGGGCCTTCAGCATGCACCCTGGGCCCAACTAGGGACAAAGCCCTACACAGCCTCTCTTGCACAGTTTATAGTCAAAGCAGACTAGTTCTGTTGAGCCTGCCTGTGTTAGCCCCTGTCCTGTGTCAGCCCCTGTCCTGTGTCGGCCCCTGGCCTGTGTCAGCCCCTGGCCTGTGTCAGCCCCTGGCCTGTGTCAGCCCCTGTCCTGCTGTCACTGGAGCCCTGTGACTGGGCGGCGTTGACAAACAGAAAGGCACTCTCACTGTTCAGGAGGCCAGAAGTCCAAGTTCAGGGCGCCTGCTCCAGGAGAAGGCCCCCGTCTCTCTCTCCCTTTCTCTCTAGCTCTGTCTCTCTCCCTCTTGCTCTCTCTCCATCCTCTCTCTCTCTCTCTCCCTCCCTCTGTTGGCTCAGGGGAAGGTCCTGTCTCAGCTCTGCAGCTCCGCCCTCCTCCATCCCTTGGCGGTTTCCACATGGCACCTGTCTTCCTCCCTTCAGCTAGCTGCTGTGTCTGCTGTGTCTAGTCTCTGTCTTCACACCTCAGGAGTGGTTAGTGTAGGACACAGGCTTCACCAGTGTGACCTCATTCAGGGAACAGATGACCCTATTCCCAACTGGGACCAGAGGGGTGGTGGTGATGTGTGCTATCAACC
>NW_006921860.1:1130352-1132238 GCF_000298275.1 Orycteropus afer afer | reverse complement strand
TGACTCACAGACTACCACCATCTGCTGACCTGGGACCTGCAGAGCCCAGAGAAGTCAGAGCCCAGTCACTGAGTCATGACTTCAGGGTGCAGCACGGTCAGGCCCGACCCCTTTGCTGCCTTGTCTCCAGCCTCACATTTGACACGTGCACTCTCCAGGCTGGGGAGGTGTAGGAAGTGCCGGAACTGTTGGCTGAACTCTAGATCCCCACATTCGTTTTGCGAAATGGTCACTGATGCACCACGATTTTTTAAAAAATTTTTTTATTGTGATTTGGGTGAAAATTCACAGAGCAAATTCATTTTCCATATAGCAGTTCTTTGCTTAAGAATTCACCTATGGAACAACCCCCCCACACACATGCACACACACATTTACACATGTGCTGGAAACATTCATTAACACCACTGAACAGTCAGGAAGCACAGTTTGAACACAGATGGGAGGGTTGACGTCTTTAGTAAACATGCCGGGATTTGTATGTTTCTTCTCACAGCAGGAGCACTGCACAGTCAGACTTACTCTATCGGCACTGCTTTTGTTCCCAGCTCTTCGGAATCCCTCTTCGGGACCCCATCCCAGTGTGGTTAACACCCTTGTGTGCGACATAACCCTTTGCAGCTGGGTTCAGATCTGGAAACGAGGGGACGTGCACACGAGTTGTCTCCCTCCCTGCTGACGCCTCCTCCCAACCTCCAATCTGGACAAGCAGGTGGGTGAGCAAGGTCTCTCTCTCTTCTCTGTCTCTGTCTCTTCTCTCGATATCTCCCTCTGTGTGTGTGTGTGTGTGTGTGTGTGTCTCATTATCTTTCTCTCTCCTCTCTGTCTCTCTTTCTGTTTTTTCTTCTTTGATCAAAATAGGCTTCACTGAAGATACAGCCTGTGTCAGAGGGTTTCCATGGCACATTGCAGAACTACTGAACCAAAATGTGCTCCTTTTGCCTCAACCATAATCTCCCAAACACTATATAATTTCTACCAAATAAGTTACTTGTGTGGCCTTCTGTGATAAACCAGGCAGGAACAATAGTCATGTTGTCAAAGAGACAAATCCTAAACTGGCTTTGCTCGGGGTGTTCAGTGAGCCCCTCATCTCAGCACTTGGATCCACACTCCCCTCTAGAGACTGTGGCAGCTTCACCTTGTCCTAACTGTGATGAAATGTCACTTGGTCAGCAGCTATGATTGATTTTCTCAAAACCTGTCTTGTCGTCCTTGCAAAGTTCAGAATGTCAACTTTTCTTTTTTCTGTTTCTCTCTCAAAGGGTGAGGCCCAATCTTCTTGTCTTCGTTGTTTTTGCTAAACAACTTTTTCAAGACTCAAATTTTTCTTCTCAATTATTTTTCTCACAAATGAGCCATGTATTGGAATGAGCCAGATCTCTGTCCACTGAAATGCTCCCAAGGGTCCTGGTGTGAGCCATTGTGTACTTGAAGCACCATCCAAGGTATCTGACTACCTTCCATGAACTCCTCAGGCCAGTAAAACTCTTGCCAACCCTAGAACATCATTGTTTTAAGCTCCTTTTCACAGGTCCAGATTCACATACCCATAAAAAATTTGACATTAGTTTTGGGGTCTAAATAATGCTCACCTGGGCAGAATAGACAGACAGGCTACATTGACCCTCTTCAACAAAGAAAAGAGAAACCAATTGACAGAGACACAGGAGATAATCCTGGAGCCCTGAGCTTTGAAAGGAAGGATACAGAAGTGGATTAGGCAACAACTAGTGGAAAAACCTGAATGAAAACAGTGAGTACGGAGACGGTCAGAGCAGTGGACTGTCAGCTACTCTGATGGGACCAACAGCTTGTATATTTCCAAGTGGTGTTGGGACCTGAGAATTGAGCTAAAGATCAGCCCTGGTTGCCAAGGTCTAAAG
>NW_006921860.1:1123804-1126757 GCF_000298275.1 Orycteropus afer afer | reverse complement strand
AAATAAAATAATGCTCACCTGCCGATGGGAAACTATAGCCTCAGAATGTTGATGGTGCAATGGCAGATGTCTTAACATGTCACTGATAGAATGGCTTTGGATCTGGATGGTGCACACGGTTTGTGATCAGCTGCTAACCTGAAGATCGACGGTTCAAACCCACCAGGCGGTGCTGCCAAAGAAAGGCCTTGTGACCTGCTTCCGTAAACATGACAGCCCAAACCCCACGGAGCTCAGTCCTGTTCTGTGACACAGAGTTGTCATGAGTTGGGAGTGAGTTGACAGTGACAGATTTTCTATTTTTGGAACTAGAGCGTCACGCACGGGTAAGCTTCGAAGAGGTGGGAGAAGGGCACAGGCAGATACATGTGGGTAGAGGTGGCAGAGACAGTTGTCTTTGGGAGAGAGGCACCTGGGTGCAGGGGAAGGTGCAGACCAGAGACGAGCTAGCTAGTGACCCAGAAGCACCGCTGCTCTCAGCCCTGTCCTCTAACCCTCTTCTGTCTCTACTTGTAGAAGAGAAACCCTGACCTGACGGTGGAAGATGGCCGTGCGGGGGCCGTCATGAGACCCCCGGTGTTCCGTGTGGACGAAACCACCCCAGAGGTCGTGCAGAGTGTCCTGCTGGAGCGCGGCTGGAATAAATTTGATGAGCGAACGCAGGATGTGGAAGACTGGAACCTGTACTGGAGGGTGTCCCCTTTCCCGATGATCAAGCACGCCCACCTCAAGCCTTGGCAGCGACTGAACCACCACCCGGGAACCACCAGGCTCACCAGGAAGGACGACCTGGCAAAGCTGCTGACGCACATGAAGAGGCTGTACGGTGCCTCCCTCTACGAGTTCATCCCGCTCACGTTCATCATGCCCAGTGACTACCACAAGTTCATGGCTGAGTACTCCAAGGAGAGGCAGACGCTGGGCACCAAGCCCAGCTACTGGATCTGCAAGCCAGCCGAGCTGTCCCGCGGGAGGGGCATCATGATCTTCAGTGACACTAAAGACTTGGTGTTCGATCACACGTATGTGGTGCAGAAATACATCTGCAACCCTCTGCTGGTCGGTAAGTACAAGTGTGACCTGCGGATCTACGTCTGCGTCACGGGCTTTAAGCCTCTGACCATTTACATCTACCAGGAAGGGCTGGTACGGTTCGCCACAGAGAAGTTTGACCTCAGACATCTGCAAAACGATTACGCCCACCTGACCAACAGCAGCATCAACACCCTGGGCGCCTCCTACCGGAACTTCAAAGAGGTGGTGGGCCAGGGCTGCAAATGGACCCTCAGCAGGTTCTTCTCGTACCTCAGGAGCTGCGACGTGGACGACCTGCTCCTGTGGCGAAAAATCACCCACCTGGTCATCCTGACAGTGCTGGCCATTGCTCCCTCGGTCCCCTGTGCCGCCAACTGCTTCGAGCTCTTTGGCTTTGATGTCCTGATCGATGACAATCTGAAGCCCTGGCTCCTGGAAGTCAACTACAGCCCCGCCTTGTCCTTACACTGCTCCACGGACGTGTCTGTGAAGAGGAAACTTATCCACGACATCATCGAGCTCATTCACGTCACCAGCCCGAGGAACAAGGGGAGCGGCCACGTGTCCAGGGGTGATGCCAGTGTCTCCTCGGCCAGAAGTGGCAGAGGGGGGCTCAGGGACGTGCGTGGCGCTCTGCCCCGTGGCTCTCTCCTACAGATCTCAGGCACGGTATTTGCGAAGCGCAAGCCCGCCATGGAGAAAGCGGAAAGAACGTGGCCCAAAAACACACGCACCTCCCAGCTTAGAGAACGGATGAACAAGCAGGAGGGCCTCGCGGCAACCAGAGAGCTGCCCAAGCTCAAGCCCAGGTCCAGGAGCAGGCACACGCCGCGCAAGTCCTGCAGCCCCCGCCCGCCCCAGCCCCCGGCGCAGCCCTGCAAGGCCAGCGGCAGCCCAGCTCCGCTCCCCGGGAGCAGGGAAGAGCTCGAGCCCCAAGCAGGCAACTTTGTTCTCATTTTCCCCTTCAACGAAGCTACCTTTGGAGCTTCTCGGAACGGACTGAACGTCAAAAGGATAATCCAAGAGCTCCAGAAGCTGATGAACGAGCCACAGTCCCGCGTGGCAGAAAGTGAAACTAACAGAAGGCGACGTGGTGCTTGGAAACCCACAGGCTCACATCCCAGGCAAGTGCTAGCTCCAGGCCCGCCTTAGCGCCACCCCTGGGACTGGATGTGGGAAGGTGTATATAAATATAACAGCTCTGACAAAGTCCCTCACGTCCAAGTGGTGATTAACCCCCAGCACACGTTCATTTGCTCAGAGATTTGGGGGGAAACAGGAGTCCCTGTGTAGTACAGACCATTAACCAGAGGTTGACAGTCGTGTCTTGGCCGTCTTCAGAGGCCCCTTGGAAGAAAGGCCTGCCTATCTACTTCCAGAAAGTCAGCCTCTGAGGACACTACAGGGCGCACTTCTGCTCGGCACGCACGGCACCGTTCCTCAGGGGAAGATGCAACCCAGCCCCTTCATATGCACAGAATCTTACTACTATGGTCACTTCATGTGTTTATTTGAACACAAGAAACGGTTGTTATAAACGTTGCTAAAGGATTCTTAGGTGAAAATAGTACCAAAAAGGACAGGAGTTAACTTTCTGCTTTCTAAGCATCCATTTTTTGCTCAAAATTATTTTTGTCGACTGGAAGCTCAGCAGTCATTCATTGAATTGAACTATGAAAAACCCAATGAGAGTGCCCACCTGACTCACCTCTCTTAGTTCTGGCCCAGGGCAGACATTACAGCAAAGAGCTCCGGTGGCTATGGCATCGGGCTTTGAACCAAAAGGTGGACAGTTCAAATCCACCTGCTGCTCCACGGGACAAAGATGAGGCTTTGCTTCTGTGGATTACAGCCTTGGAGACCCTGTGGGCAGTTCCACTCTGTCCTCTAGGGGCGCTGTGGGTCAGAATGGACTCCA
>NW_006921860.1:1122723-1123704 GCF_000298275.1 Orycteropus afer afer | reverse complement strand
GGCAGTGGGTGTGGTTTGGGCTTTGCTTCTGTGAAGACTGACAGCCTTGAAACCACTATGGGGCAGATCTACTCTGTCCTCTAGGGTTGCTATGGGTCAGAAGCAACTTGATGACAGTGCGTTTGTTTTTTAGGGTGGTTTTCACCAGCTATATTTAAAAGTGCCCCTCTTGATGGTCTTGGGACTATTAGCTCATGACCCCAGTACACAATGTCAGAACCTTAGGGGCCCAGGTCTGTTTCCACTCTTGTGATCAGAAAGCATCTGAGGAGTCCTCAGACCCACACAATGCTAAATGAGGAAGCCAGATGTAAACCACATACTCTGTGGTCCCATTTACACAGAATCCTGGGGGTGCGAATTCCCACAGACAGTGCGGTCGCTCCCAGGGCTGGGTTGTTAGGGAATGGGGAATGGCTTGGACGGGCTCCCTTTCAGAGGGGGTAGAAGCTTCGGGAACCAGAGGGTGGTGCTAGCTGCACAGCTTGTGGAATATCACTAAGGGGGGTTACGTGTATTTTGCCACAATAAAAAAAAAAAAAAGGACACACTGTGGGTGACACAAGTATAAAAAGCAGAATGCAAGGAAGCGACGACTGAGCGTGAGGACAACATTGTGACTGTGCGACCAAGACTCGCAGTGACTGGGATGGCTCTCTGGTGTGAGCAACCCTTTTTGTTTCTGCTTTAGCAAACTATGGAATTGCAATTTCCCACATGGTGCTGGGCTGTGAGGGGGTCGCTGCCTCTTGTCCGGGACATTTCCAGCCTCACCTTTGACCTTAACCCTCCCAGTGGCCCTACTGGGTTGTCCGGTGGCCACTGCAAACACCTTCTGGTGGTGCTGTGGGAAACCCTCTTCTCGAACAGGGCTGTGTGGACTTCCTCCCACCCAGTGCTGAACAAGGTGGTCCTGCTTCTGTGCCTGGTGGGGGAGAAGAGCCTCATAAAATGGTCTGTGCGCTGGCAATGTTGACATGA
>NW_006921860.1:1111233-1122208 GCF_000298275.1 Orycteropus afer afer | reverse complement strand
GTGGGAGAGAGACCAGAGATCCACCGGAGAGGTGTTGCATTGCACATGGACAGTCTTATGTCCTAGGCTGAAAGCTTCCCTTGGAGGTGTGAGGAGACTCTCCAGGACTTCACAGGGAGAAGGTAATAGGACTGTCAACTGGCCCCTGAGGTAACATGGACTATGCTGCCGCTGTGAGGAGACTGGCTAGGGTCTCCTACAAGAGTCCACCAGAGAAATGGAGAGGTCTGGGGCTGCAGGGCAGGGGCGCAGAGTCCACAGAGAAGGTCAGGAACACAGCAACGCCTGGGGGCCGTGGGACTAGAGGGCAAGGGGACGCGCGAGTCTACCCCAACCTCCCTAATGAGCTCAGCTGTTGGGGGTGGGAAGGAGAAAGGCCTGCTGGTCTGTCCTGAGAAGCAGCGTCATGAAATACCCAGTCGGCGAGCTCTCAGAGCGCCGTCAATGTCTGTGTGCACGGCAGACCCGCCGTGGCTCCACGGCAGCCAACAGCAGGCTCGGGCTTCGAGAACCATGGCCTGAGGTCGGCATGCAATGAACACGGGAAGTATGTCATAGCTGCCGCCCAACCAGAAGCCACATCCATGAAGGGAGGTTCAAACATCAGTGCTGAAGCCCACATTCCCTGTCCAGAAATTCAAGGTCCAAAGCCAAAACTTCTCAGGACAACCCCATTGCTTTCTATGTTCATATATATGTAAATACTTCAAGTTTTGCAAAAATCTAAATGACTCCAAAGAAATTATCTAATGTCCAAACCAAAACTTGGGGATGTTGTAGACATTCTGTCCATGAGAATGCCGCCCTTCCCTGTTGACAACTGTCCCGTCGGGACACACAGCCTCCCTGTGTCCATCTGGGAGCTGTCTCACTGTCCCACTGGGAAACACAACTCCTTTGGGGCCAGCAAGGTGGAATTTTTCTGAAGAATACATTATTTTTTTTATGTATGTTAAACTGAATTTATTGAGAGAAATAAAAACAATGTTTCATTCTGACAAATTATGTAACTAAGGTTTGCAGATAGCATGCAGAACACCAAGTTCAACGTGAATTTCACATAAATGATGAAAACTTTTCAGTGTAAATATGTCCCAAATATTGTATGGGATGTGCTTATACTAAAATAATAATGATAATAAAAAAATAAAAATTGTCTATTTGATACTCAAATTTAATTTAATTATTTTATTTGCTACTCTCACAATTGCACTTACAACCAAAGTTTAGGGACTTACACGTCACATGAAAAAGATGTCTGGGAGTCTGCGTGCTGTATTCCTCTGTTCCAGCCAAGACGCAGACAACACCCTGTATCTGCACATCTGGCAAACATACCCTCCTAAACAGGGACGTTGGTGGGTCACGTAGCTACTCAGACCTTGTCTACGATGCCTACCCCACCCCATCAAGAACCAATATGCATAGCTGACCTTTGCATCCCACTATCATTTTTCTTTTGGTCTTTTCTTCCTTTCCTGTCTTTTTAACAACCTTTTGCTTTCTTCATGGATGATGTTCTTGATGTCATCCCACAATTCCTCTGGTTGTCTGTCACTGGTGTTCAAGGCATCTAACAACTATAATTTTTTATTAATACTTGAACGTCTTGCTCCAGGCCAAGGGATCTACTAGGTCTCGTTGTTGTTGTTGCTGTTGTTGTAGCTGTTGGGTGTCATCGAGTCAACCCTGACTCACAGTGACCTCGTGTATAACAGAATGAAACACTGCCGGGTCCTGTGCCAGCCTCACAATCCATGTTATACCTGAGCCCATTATTATAGCCATTGAGTCAGTCCATCTCGTTGAGGGCCCTCCCCTTCTTCATTGACCCTCCACCTTACCAAGCATGATACCCATCTCCAGGGAATGGTCCCTTCTGACAACATGACCAAAGCAGGTGAGACAAAGTCTGGCCATTCTCACTTCCAAGGGGTGTTCCGGCTGCACTTCCTCCAGGACGGATGTGTTTGTTGTTCTGGCAGTCCATGGGACTCGCAGTATTCTTCGCCAGCACCACAGCTCAGAAGCATCAACTCTTCTTTTGTGTTCTTTATTCATTGCCCAGCTCTCATGTGCATATGAGGTGATGGAAAACACCATGGCTTGGGTTAGGTGCACCTTAGCCTTCAAAGAGACATCTTTGCTCTTCAGCACCTTAGAGAGGTCTTTTGCAGCAGATGTGCCCAGTGCAATACGTCATCTGATTTCTTGACTGCTGCTTCCATTGGTGTTGACTGTGGAACCAAGCAATATGAAATCTTTGACAACTTCAGTCTCCTACATTTATTGTGATACTACTTATTGATTCAGTTGTGAGGATTTTCATTTTCTTTATGTTGAGGTGTAATCCAAACTTCAGACTGTAGTTTTTCATCAATAAGTGCTTCGAGTCCTCTTCACTTTGAGCAAGCAAGGTTGTGTCATCTGCATATCTCAGGTTGTTAATGAATCTTCCTCCAATCTTGATGCCACCTTCTTCTTCAGATAGTCCAGCTTCTCTGATTATTTGCCCAGCATACAGATTAAGTATGGTGAAAGGGTACAACCCTGACACACTCCTTTCCTGATTTTAAACCATGCAGGGTCCCCTTGTTCTGTTTGAATGACAGCCTCCTGGTCTATGTACAGGTTCCTCCTGAGCACAATTAAGTTTTCTGGATGTGGTGGTTATGTTTCTGTGTCAGCTTGGCTGGGCCTGGTTGAGTGGCTGAGCAGCTGGTGGTAGTTACTCCTCATGAGGAGACTGACAATCAACTCCATGGTGGGATCTACCACAAGCAGCTGGGTAGCTATTTGGTAACATCAGGACTGCATCCCACTCCGTGGTGGGATCTAACACAAGCAACTGGGTAGATGTTTGGTAACATCAGGACTGCACCTTTTTACTTGTCAACCTTGGGGCTTCTCAGTCTCAGCAGCCAGCACCTGTCTGAGTGAAGAAATGCCTCTAGCTCCAGTGGGCCAGGAGCAGGAGGCAGAGCTGGACCCCAAGGTTGAGGAGCTTTCACCCAGCCCCTAGAGCCTGGCACTTTGAACTTGGACTTAAAGCTTCCAAATTGTAAGAATAAACTCCTGTTTGTCAAGGCCGTCCCATTGTGGTATTTTCTTACCAGAGCAGCACTAGGGAACCAGAACAGAATTTGGTACCGAGAGAGTAGGGTACTGCTCTGACAAATACCTAAAATGTGGAAACAGGATTGGAGTGCATCCTTGACCCAAGACCCTGGCAGAGAGACCCCAGCATATGGCAGGACAGACAGAAGGACAGATGGCAAGAGATTGGCATGAGAGGCGGCAGGAGCAGAGCCCAGAGGCTGGCATGAGAGGCGGCAGGAACAGGGCCGAGAGAACCAGCCTGAGACAGCGACAGCCTTACCAGCCCACGGAGGAGAAAGCTTGATGCCTTTGGTTAGGTGACTTCCTGGAGTGGGTTGCCTTCAGGCATTAACTGGTAGAAAAGATCGGCATGAAATGGAGTAGCAGGTTGGCCGGCCCACAGAGCAAAAAAGCCAAGTGCTTTTTGGGCAGGTTTTTTCGGCGGAGTGGGTTGCCCTCGGGCATTAATCAGCAGAAGTGGAGACCAAGGAAATGGAAGTAGAGCTGCCTCAGCCTGAAAGGGTAGGACCACGGCCTTTGGGGGTGGAATGACCACAGCCCCCTAGGTTTCAAAGAGCCAGGCCTTCACCAGCTTGTTCTGGAGGGCGGGGCTGCTCGTTCATGTGAGCCAGTGGGATGGAGCCATAGCCGCTGCCCAAGAGTGAGGGGGCGGGGCTACCGTGTCCAAGAGGGAGAGGAACGGGGCTGCCAGGCCAAGGGGTAAGGTCACCATTCAGGAACCAGGGGACTGGAGCCACCCACTGGAGGAGACCTGTACAGATACCACCCATTGAAGATCTATACAGGTGCCAAGTTGACAAGGGGTAGAATTGTGGTGGTTATGTTTGTGTGTCAGCTTGGCTGGGCCTGGTTGAGTGGCTGGGCAGCTGGTGGTAGTTAATCCCCATGAGGAGACTGGCAATCAACTCCATGGTGGGATCTAACACAAACAACTGGGTAGCTGCCTTTGGGTATGTGGTCTGCTTCCTGTGTATAAGGAGAAGCCTTTGGGAATGGTCTCTAGCCTATGGCACACTTGGACCCTACATGTAGCCATGACGTTGCTCAGCAGCCTGCTATGCTTTGCCGACCTTGGGACTTACAGTGGACTTAAGTTAATGGCCTGCCGTGTGGTTTGGTAACATCGGGACTGTGCCTTTTTACTTGTCAACCTTGGGGCTTCTCAGACTCAGCAGCCAGCAGCTGTCTGAGTGAAGATACGCATCTAGCTCCAGTGGGCCAGGAGTAGGAGGCAGAGCTGGACCCTGAGGTTGAGGGGCTTTCACCCAGCCCCTAGAGCCTGGCACATTGAACTTGGACTTAAAGCCCCCAAATTGTAAGTTTAAACTCCTGTTTGTTTAAGGCCATCCCATTTGTGGTCTATTCCTGTCAGAGCGGCACTAGGTAAACAGAACACTGGAATTTCCATTCTTCTCAATGTTATCCACAGTTTGTTATGATCCACACAATAGAATGCCTTTGCATAGTCAAACATAAGTAAACATCTTTCTGGTCTTTGCTTTCAGCCAAGATCCAGCTGACATCAGCAATGATATCCCTCATTCCATGTCCTCTTCTGAATCCAGCCTGCATTTCTGGAAGTTCTCTGTTAATAGACTGCTGCAACCATTTTTTAATTATCTTCAGCAAGATTTTATTTGCATGTGTTATTAATGATATTGTTCGATAATTTCCACATTGTGTGGCATCACCTTTCTTTGGAATGGATCTCTTCCAGGCATTTGGCCAGGTAGCTGTCTTCCAAATCTCTTGGCATAGACAAGTGAGTGCCTCCAGCAGGGCATCCGTTTGTTGAAACATCTCAATGGGTATTCCATCAATTCCTTGAGCCTTGTTCACCATTTCCTTCAGGGCAGCTTTGACTTCTTCCTTCAATACCATTGGTTCTTGATCATATGCACTTCCTGAAATGGATGAACCTTTGAAATACCAGTGGCATAGCCTCCAGCCTCACAGCAACACGCAAGCCAACGCATTATGACAAACCAACAGATGAATTGTGGCTTGGTCTCGTTACAACCCACCATCTACATCCTCCCAGCTTCACCCACATTATCTCCCAAACTAGATTTTCCTCTCTGACTCTCCAATGCTGACCCTTCAGATCTGTCATTAACCCCACAGCAGGAGACCCCTGGTCTGTGAACACCATTGACCCTTACTGTCATAGACATTTACTTGTGCTTTTTCACCTTGTCCTGGGCTGTCAGGCAAGGTTATAAATTAGAGTAAAGAACCTTAACTGCCCAGCCCCCTGGCCCAAGTGTCCTCCCTGGGACTAGAACAGAGATTTTCCACCTTGGCCAAGAGGCAGAAACTTTAGAAGTGGTGGGACTCATGGTGGGGCACGTTAATACTGCTGTGCCCTATTTTATTATGTCGTTGCTGTTGGGGGCCAACGAATCAGGTCCAACTCATAGTGACTCTGAGTATAGCAGAATGCAACACTACCCACAAAATACTTAACACTGCCTACAGGGGGTGTAAATTTACCACCATCGGCATGTGTGGAAAAAGAACAGCTGCTAAATAAAGCTTAATTCACTAGTTTCTGTCTTTTTTTTTTTTTTTTTTAATATCCATTTGGTGGCCTTCATTTGTTTTGTTAGAAGTTTCTGGAAGACAAGTGTCAACACAAAATGCGGTTAAGAAAAATGGATCAGGTGGAGAATTTGACTGCTGAAAAAAATGGTTCTACCCATTAAAGTAATTTTTAGCACAAACTTTTAAAAGGCAGTGTTTTGTTTGTTTATGTTGTGGGCTGCTGGACACCCTAGAAACACTGAACGATAGTTGGAGAACCGCTGGACCCCCCAGCACAATCAAGGCGCCGTCTTTGTGGATTGTGGGCAGTCACAAGGGCACACGTGGAACACGCAGGTACATCTACAAAATGGCGGCAGTGGGAAACAACAGGGCTCTTGTTTCCCTCTGGTTTGAAGTTCCAGTCGTGGCAGAAGTGCTGAAGGTAGCGTTCATTTCTCCCAGGACAATAACAGGACTGAGAATTCCTACTGGGAGTTAAGTGACATGTTGGAAACATTGTGGACCAGCTGGGGCTCAAAGAGTTGAAAAGTCCAGAGACAGAAATAAATGCAGGACTATCCAATAATTCTCCCCACAAAAGACTCAAGTGAACATTGATCCTCAGTCCACATGGCATCTGCAAGCCACCAGCAAGTGAAATTTTCCACTGTCGGAAATTTACTCAGGGTCACCAGGAAAGTCAATTAGTTTGTGTCCATTTCTCTGCTTATGCTCGAGGTCAGAACCCTATGACAGTTTGTGAAGGTCGAAATCCTAGCAAGGTGAGCTATGACGTTGTGGAAAACCAGAGATAGAGAGGAAGGGGGAGCCTGGGACCAGGAGGAGAACATCATGAGACTACGTGGCGTTGAGAGTCTGCTCAGCAGCCAGCGCCTCGTGGATGACACCCCGCTAGCGAGGCCCTGGATTCTGTTTGGGAAAGCTGAAAATACCGCAACACAAAATATCTGCTGCTGTTGTTATTATTGTCACGTGCCAGCATGTCGACTCCCACTCACAGCGACCCCATGTACAACAGGATGAAAGACCGTCCGGTCCCACACCAGCCTCCCACCATTGCTATCTCGGCCCACCGCCACAGCCTCCGTGTCAGCCCGTCTCATGAAGGGTCTTCCCCTTTGCTGCTGACCCTTGACTTTACCCAGCATGGGATCCTTTTCCAGGGGCTGGTCCATTCTGACACTTTCACATGTCAGTTTGTCCTGCTGTAGTGGCTTGTTTTGCTGTGAAGCTAGAGGCTATGTCCCTGGTATTGCAAATACCAGCAGGGCCCCCTGTGGCACTAAGAATCCAGAAATGACCCCTTATGTTTGCTGTCAATTGATTTCAACCAGGGTTCAAGGCAACTCGTATTCTGTGACATTGGGTTGACTGCTGACCTAGGAGCATGGTGGGAGAAGCTTTGTGAGCAGGACTGACGCTTGGCTAATGAGGGGCTGGTGGGAATGAGAGGCAGCTGGGGCCGGGTGGGAGGCAAGGCACAGGGGACAGGGGGAGGCAAGGCACAGGGGGCAGGGGGGCAGGGGGATGGGGCACGGGGCCAAGGTGCCCAGCTGGAAACGCCATCCCTCTACTTGTGAAGGGACCGTGGGCACCTGGTCGAGGGTCACAGATCCCAGGAATGGTCTTTACTGACCATGGAAACAATTGTGAGACATGCTCTTTAAAAGACAAATGGAAAAGCCTTACCCTATGCAGGAGGGATGCTTTCTTTGAATGTTGCCTATAATTTCCCTACTTTGAAAATCAGTGATGGACAGGTATGGTAATTTGCGATCCCATGATGATGGTTTCATTAAGTGGGGCTGTATTTCCCCAGCCGCAGGAGACCTCATTGACTGTGTGATAAGACAAGGCTCAGCTAACCCCTTCCTTGCCATCCTTCCAAGCCCTGGGTTCTTACCTGCACTGGGAACGGAGAGGGGGACTTGTGTCCTGTGTTCACTCTTGTCTCCATTAGGGAGAGCATTCGGGATGAGGGCTGTCTACTGCAAGGAACCCCGGTGCCTCAAGGGCTTGGTATTCGGCTGCTAACACAAAAGTCGATAGTTTGAATCCACCCAGCCATGGAGGAAAAGAGTGATGGTCGGCTCAGTAGAGATCACAGCCTTGCAGACCCTGTGGGGCAGTTCCACTCTGTCCTTTAGGGGCGCTGTGGGCCAGAATCCACTGCACTTGGCAGTGGGTTTGGGTTTTTGCTTTTTCTGTTTAACGTTTTGAGGAACTGCCAAACTACTTTCCAAGGCGGCTACACCGTTTCACACTCCCACCGGCAGTGCATATGGTCTCAGGTCCTCCCTCCTGGCCAACACCAGCCTTTTTGATTAGACCGGCCCAGGGGGAAGTGGTATCTCACTGTGGTTTTGTTTGCGTTTCCCTAGTGACTGATGATGCTGAGCCTCCTTGCACACTTCTCACCCATTTGTGTATCTTCTCTGGGGAAGCGCCTGTCCGATCCCTCGCCCATTCCTTGTCAGGTTATCACCCAGATATAAGAGGCCTCCATGTATTCTGGGTGCGGTTCCCTTCTCAGGTCTACAATTTGCAGATAGCTCTTCATTCCTCCCATCTTCCTGGGGCTGCCCTTTGAAGCACAGACGTCTAACTTGGACAAACTCTAACCAATCTTTTTTTCTTTTGCTGTTCGTGTTGTAGTGTCGTAGCCAAGGAACCATCACCTAACCCGGTGTTATGAAGAGTTAATGCCTGGGTTTTCTTCTGAGATTTTTTTTATAGTTTTAGCTCTTACATTTAGGCTTTGATCTGTTTTTCAAAATTGTGGTAAATATATTACTAACAAATATTGATCATTTTCATCATTTCAAAATTCTTTGCTCATGCAATTTAGTGACATTCAACTCATCGTGTTGTGTGGCCATCACCATTATGTGTTCGCAGCCACATTTGTATGTGGTGTAGGGATTTCTGCACACGGCCTGGGGACTTCTGTACACGGTGTGAGGCGGGGGTCTAATGCCACTTATACACAGTGTGAGGCGGGAGCTGAATACCACTCATACCCAGTGTGAGGCGGGGGTCTAATGCCACTCCTTTGCTTTAGATAGCCATGGTAGCCACGGTTTGTGGAGAAGACTTCATTTCCCATTGAGTTGCCTTGCACCCTGGTTGAAACCAATTGACAGCAAACATAAGGGGTTATTTCTGGATTCTCAGTGCCCTACCATTGACCTGTATGTCTGTCTCATGCCAACACAACACCACACTGTCTTCTTCACTGTAACTTTGCAGTGAGTTTTGAAACCAGCAAGTGTGAGTCCGCCAACCTTCATTTTTGGGGTCATTTAGCTATTTTGGGTCCCTAGGTATCCATATGAGTTTTCAAATCAGCTTGTCCATTTCTCCAAAGAAGCCTGCTGGGGTTTGGATGGGATGGCACTGAATCTGTAGGTCAGCTGGGGGGGAACTGTGATCATAAGACTACATCTTCCATTACGGGACATGAGATGCCGTTCCACTTGTATGTCTGTTTGCAGAGACAGTTTTACTTCTTCCTACACAATTTGGGTCCCTCTCCTTTGTTTTTCACACAATTGCCTTGGCTGGAAACTCCGCGCCATGTTGAATGTCAGGGGGAGAGGAGGCATCTTCTCTTGTCCCTGACCTCGGGGCCCACACTGCCAGTCTTTCCTCATTCCATGGTGTCGGCTGTGGGTTTTTCCTGCATGTCCTTCACCAGGTTGAGGAAGTTCCTCTCTATTCCTTGTTTGAGTGTGTTTATCATAAAGGGCAGTGGAGTTTTCGGGTTATCTGATGCATCTATTCTTTTCGCCTTGGTCCTCGCTGTTTAACTAATCACCAGCCGAGTGCTGGAGGGAAAGCATTAGGCTGGGGCTTGAGAGACCTGAGTGCCAAGCTCTCACAGCCTCAGTTTCTTCATCTGCGTATGTGTGCACCGAAGAAGATCCGTAATATTACTTCCTTGTGAAGAACTGATGGTCTTTCCTTTGAGAGAGCGAGAAAGGAGGAGGAGAAAGAGAAAGGGAGCAGGAGCAGGAGAAAGAACACGCGAGCCCCTTGTCGGTTATATGCAGTCTCCCCGTCTGCAGGTGCTCTTGATAGCATCTTTGGGTGAAGAGACACTGTTCACTTTAATATCATCTTATTTATCATTAATGCTTGGTGTGCCTTTTAGAGCGATCTCTGCTCACCCACATACAGAGACATTATTTAATGCTGTCGTTCAGGAAGGTCATCATCTTAGCTCTCTCCCTTAGACCTACAGCCTCCTTGTCATTGCTGTGAGGCGGCATCGAGTCGGTTCTGACTCAGTGCTTGAACAATTTCTCTCAGAAAGATCAGCACAAGGCCAGTCCCCATGAGGCGGAGGTTAAAGATGTCCCAAATGTCCAATCTACCGTGCCACTCCACCATTTCAGACATTAACTCCTCCTCCTCCTCCTCCCAGTAATCTCCCGCGTCTTAGGGTTCTGTATTTCACTGTAATGCCTCACAGAACTCACACACACCCGAGAGTTCGTCTCACGTAGTGGTGGTGGAGGCTGGCAGGCTGGCGAGTCCCAGGTCCGTGAGTAGGTCTGGAGGATCCTCCCAATTCTCAGGGTTTGTTGAACCTCAATCAGCAGATCAGCAGACAGCTGCTGTCCCAAACCCAGGTGTGAGATGAGGATGAGCCAAGACACAGAACCGGAGCCAGAGGGTGAATCTTCCCAGGAGATTCCTAGGTACACCCTCAAGGAAGCTAAGGGTGGTGATTGTAACTGGAGTCTTCAGTCATCTGACGAGGTCCACGTTTGTTAAAAATGGAGGTGTGTTGCTCAACATTAAAGAATTGTTTATCACATCTGAAGTCACACGTGAACTGTTAATTTTGCATAAGTTTTCCAACAAGTCTTACTATTCACAGAGTCTCTTGTGCATATTATACCTCCTGGTCTTTAAATGAAGGGGCTCTGGTGGCACACTGGTTAAGCACTTGGCTGCTAACCAAAAAGTTTGAACCCACCAGACAATCAGTGGGAGCAAGAAGGGGCAATCTGTTTGTGTAAAGATAACAGCCTTGGAGACCCTGTGGGCAGTTCCGCTCTGTCCTCTAGGGGCGCTGTGGGTCAGAATGGACTCCACGGCAGTGGGTGTGGTTTGGGTTTTGCTTCTGTGAAGACAGACCGCTTTGGAGACCCTGTGGGCAGTTCCACTCTGTCCTCTAGGGGCGCTGTGTGTCAGAATGGACTCCACGGCAGTGGGAGTGGTTTGGGCTTTGCTTCTGTGAAGATTGACAGCCCTGGAGACCCTGGGGGCAGTTCCACTTTGTCCTCTAGGGGCGCTGTGG
>NW_006921860.1:1109395-1111133 GCF_000298275.1 Orycteropus afer afer | reverse complement strand
CAGCAAGGCAGGACTCAAGGTACATCCCACTGTGCTGCTCCAACAGCAGTAACCCGAATGGATGGCTTTAAACATTCAGCAGCTCAAGGCAAATCCCACCACAGAGCCGACTGCCAGTCATTATAGGGAATGACCACTACCAGCTGCCCAGCCAAGCTGACACCTGACCTTAACTACCACCCCACCCCCAACAGGCATGGATAATAGGATTTACAATCCATCACAGAATGGGACAATGGCTAGAAGGGCCACATCAAGCAATTCACCGCACTCAGAAACTCTACAAACAACAGAACGGAACTCGGCCTGGTCCTGCGTCATCCTTACAGTCACTGCTGTGCGTGAGACCCTCGCTGCAGCCACTGTGTCCTGCCACCCAGATCTGCTCTCTGGGTGTCGTAGAATTAGAGATAAATATTTACTTTTCTGCCAGAAGCACATAGGATGCAATAAATACTGGCAATAAATAAATCGTCCTTTCTAAGTTGTTCTGCAGGGCCACCTTCGTTGTAATGAAGTGTCCACCTACATGTGGGTCCATTCTGGACTGCACTTTCTGCTTGACTAACATGCTTGACTGTGTCAAGTAAAGCAAGGTCTCCCACTGGAATTCTGCAAAAATGTGTGTGTATTTTATGCATACAAAAAAGTGTGAAAGGTGCACACCTCCAGTGTTAATAACCATTGCCTGTGGGTAAAGGGATAGAGGTGGGTTGGTTTATTTTCTCAGTGTATTTTTATTTTCCAGTAGTCATGGAGAATAAAAAAGTTGGAAACTTACTTTTGTCTTTAGGCCTCTCTAGTGCTGAATCTCTGATAGGGCCACATTTGTATAGCAGTCAAGAGACATTTTTAAACTGAAGAAAGTTCCCGACATTTCTGCCCTGGACTAAATAGTTTGTTGTTGTTGTTGTTATTTGCCATCGAGTCGGCCCCGACTCATAGCGACCCCTCCTTGGGTTTCCGAGGCAGTATCACTACGGAGTAGGATTGCCCAACCTTCCTTCCGAGGAGTGGCTGGTGGGTTTGAACCGCCAGCCTTCTAGTTAGTAGTCAAGGGCCTTAATAGAGTAGTGGCTTAATTGGTTAATGTGATGGCACCTTAATTAAGTCGCAGCACGTACACACTGGCTTCTACATGTGCAGCCGGCCCTATTACATTAATAATTGTATCACGACCTGCAGCTGGTGAGGCTCAGGCAAGCAGGTCCTGCATCGTGGCCTGAGTCGAGTGCTGCCTGAATTCCTCAGTTGGAGAGATTTTCCTTGGCTATGAAATAACCCATCAGAAGTTACTGGGGCTTCAGGATTTGCCCCTCTTGCAGAATTCGGGGTGGGCATTCCCTGTGTCTGATGCTCAGGTAGGGGAGGTGCATTCCACGGGCCCCATGCCCTCATGGTCCATGGGCGTGGAGTGCCAGTGTCTGCAGTTCTGCCCTCAACAGTGACTGGAGGTGCCTACCTGCAGAGTTAGGAGAACACACCAAGGCTGTTGCATAGCACAGAGCTGCAACAACACCATCAACCCGTTCAAAAGAAAGGGACGGGTCTCCAGCTTCACAGCAGCATGCAAATGGTGCAGGCGACGTGTCTGCAAAGGGAAGGGACTCATCAGTTCTTCTGTCCCTCACTACCCACCTGCAGTAACTGGAGTCTTCAGTCATCTGACGAGGTCCACGTTTGTTAAAAATGGAGGTGTGTTGCTCAACATTAAAGAATTGTTTATCACATCTGAAGT